>NC_048597.1:43677427-44277427 GCF_003668045.3 Cricetulus griseus | reverse complement strand
GTCCCATACCCTTAGAGATGATACTAGTGCATCACTGCTTTCTTCCCATCAGCTTCTTCTAAAGCCTTGCATGGCTGCTGCTTCTTCCAGGTGAGCTACACACACAGAATTTCTTGCAGTTGTCCTCTTCTGCTTACCCCTTTAATTTTAGAGTTGTGGCAAAGGTGCGAGGTTTCACAAAGTAGCAAGGAGTATCGTATTTTGCAGACACCTGCTGAGTCATGCTTTGGGGCTGGAAATACAAGACAATTTGCACCTTCTTATATTTAACTTCTTGGACTCTAGGTCTCTCTCTCTCTTCCTCTCTCTCTCTCTCTCTCTCTCTCTCTCCCCCCTCTCTCTCTCTACAATTCAAACTATTCTCAGAACAACAGATTTAAATTTCAGGGAAAACTTCAGAAAGGAACAGAGCAAATTTCCCTTGGGATAAAGAAATATATATTGAGTGGGAAAAATTACACAGAGAAAATATAAATATTATTTTGCCATTTAAAGAATGCATTTAGCTTGTAAAGCAATTGCTAACCACTTACAAGAATGCAAGCAATTCCAGATTCCTCCAGTTCCTATTTGGTTGTGGAAGATGAGAAAACATACTTCTATCCCCTTGCCCAGTGTCCAGACTCCTTGGCTGACCCACCGCAGAGGGCTTCCTCTCCTCAGGATATGCCCTTCTCATGGTGGTATATATCCAGTGACTGAGAGAAGCAGAGGTAAGAAAGCCTAGCCATGTCAGCCCAACATGGGATAGCATGGATGGATCACACAACATGTGATTTCTTTTTTACTCCCTTTTCCCACGGATTTTCACCCATGGTGGACATCATGCTGAATCGTATCCCACAGGTTTTCTATAAAAACCTGTCTTGCAAATTTGTTCAATTAGAAGGTAGCTAATCTAATGGAATTGTGGAGTTAAATTCTTGGAACCTGATGAGCAATGAGGACCCAACTCACAAAAGATGGACAACAGAGAGCTGGGCATGGTAGCACATGCCTGTGATCCCAGCACTTGTGAGGCTGTGTAAGAGAACAGTTAGAAAACCAGGGGGAGCCTGGGCTACATAGGGAACTGCAGACCAGCCTGTACTAGAGTAAAACCTATTCTGTGCCCCACTACCAAAAAAAATTAATGGGATCAGACACCTACTGGCACCAAAGTGATGGTTGACATGAAATGTTGCATCCATGGTAGAGGCAGCAGGAGAGGTCTATGAGAAGTGAGAGGGAGACAGTAATGGTGGCAGTGGGATCCTGTGAGTATTGCTGCAAACCACAACTGATATCCTAACAACAATGAATAATTATGTGGAATCCAACTGACAGCTAGGTATGAAAAGCAGAGGATTTCCCTGGACAGTCAAAGGGGCTCACACATCCTACTTCAGGAGGAGAGAAAAGAATGGAAACTCAAGCTCAGCACAAAATCTATCACTCATTGTCTGAGATAGATAAATACTTATCTAAGGAAGACATATTCTTCAAACTTGGTTGGGGTAAAAAAATGCAACCCTGGCAGAAACATCTGGAAGAACACATCTGAAAACCCCAACTCTCATGAATCCTAGAGTGCCTTGACTTACATCTAGGGGCTTCATGGGATGTTAACATTTCAGAACTACAGCCCTGGTAACAAACTAGGTATACTGTCCACTCTCTAATACCCCTGAGCCTCCATCAAGCAGGCACCCATCTGTCCCTAATTAGAGCTCACAGATCAATGTAGGAAGACTTCATTGATTTTCATACATTTTCCAGAGCTAATAGGATTCACACTTAACCACTCGGTGGTCTCAACTACAGTCACTGTGCTGAAGATAGTACTTCTTTTAGATCTGTGTAATTAGTTTGCAAGGAAGTCTGGGAAGGGTATATGTGATTGTGCCCAAAGGGTGAGGATATCTTACCATATAACACCCACTAACAAGAACCCACCTAATTGAAGAAGCATAGTACAATTACTTGGACAGAATGATTTAGCAGGCTGAGAGCACACCTGGTGGTCATGAGTCATTTTAGCCTTGGATAAGCCATGGAGGGATAACCATGGAGGAGGAGACAGGTGTTATGAATGGGGCAGGCAGTAAGCACTCTCACTTTCAGCACTACTTCTAAACTATGGCTTCCATCCAATAGCTAATCTGCAGCATCAAAGAGCATGTCTGTGTCACCAGCACGGCATAAGAGGTCAACTTGCTTTTTGAAGACACACAGGGTAACTTGGTACTGTCTATATTGAGATACATAGATTGACCTTAATAAACACATCCTGTGTATTGACTTACCTTTCTTTTTGTAAGCCTTCAGCAAACAGCACAGCTTAAGCATATAGAGAGCATGTGGCTCTCTGGCATGGTCCCACAGGTGTCACAACATTGAGTCACACATACTGGTTCTTTTATAGTGAGGAAAATGAAAGTAGGTCCAAAAGTGTGAGATTCACTGGGCATTTCACATAAGGTAACATTTAGGAATTGCCTGACACACATCACTGTGAGTGTCAATTGATGGGGAGATTGATGTGTCAGCTTAGACACAAAAGCTCTGATCTATAGAGACAGGTGCTTTCCTCCAGAAAAGAATATGCAGTTGTGTTGAAGATCTTTACATGAGACCATATTAGTAAGAGACACCATGGGAGTAAAATGAAGGTGTGGGACCAAGAGTGCGCCCACTTACCACCACTTTGATCCACTGAAGAATCTGACACCTTTCTTTGTGTTTCTGAGATCTGAGCTCCATGGGTCATCTCCAGAGGGTACACATACTTTCAGCAGAGACAGTGAAAGTTCCAGCACTAAATATATATCTGCTGAGAGACTAACTAGAAAGAAGCAATCCCATCAACTTGATAGAGCTAAGTTATCCTAATCTGTAGGAGGTCTCAGGATGTGGTCACCCAGTATGGAAAGAAGAGTATGTGTGCCCCAGTGTCTACCTGGTGTCCCTTGATACTGATATAAAGTGAGTAATTTTCATCTTCAAAAGACATGATGGTGATCAGGGGCTCAGGATGCTCAAGGGTGAGAAACAGCATTGTGCTCCTTGGCCAACTACTAAATCTACTCAATCAATGGGAATAGGGGGAATCTAAAACAGCGTGAAAATGGAGACACGGCATATCAGCCTTATCCCCAAAGCCATCGGAAGAAGTATGGTCCCACCAAAACCATGGAGGTGGTGACCTTGAGTAGATCCCCAAAATGAATGTCAGTGTTGAGTGTACTAAGGCAGACCTGATGCACCATGGGACTCCTCCTTCAAGGGAAGGCTTGCAAAGCCAGCTGCCAGTATTGGGAGGGCTTCCTTAGTTGTAGACAGCTGCTTTGCCTTCCACAGTGACCTATATTCAACAGCTAATTGAGACAGAGATGTACTGGGCTTTGTGGCTCAATTGTGATAAGCTGTGTATGTTGCAGCTGCAGCAGTTACACATTCAGTGGGTTACTTGGCTTCTTTCTCTGCTTGGTCCTATTTTCTGTCTGAAGTTACACAGCTACAGATGCCTAATATTTACCCTACATCTCCAAATCTTTGTATGTTTGCTGTCTGTGAACCCAAGCTGCATATTCTGAGTAGAGAAGTTCATCTAGAGTTGGCTTAAGTGACCCCCCCAACCCCCTCTCTCTCTCTCTCTCTCTCTCTCTCTCTCTCTCTCTCTCTCTCTCTCTCTCACACACACACACACACACACACACACACACCACTCCCACTGCATACCACATATCCTGGTGAGCTGCAGCCCAGCTGTTTCCCACCTGGCCTTTGATGAGTGACATCTTGTTCTCCTGTTCTGGAATCCTCTCTACCCAGCAAAGCAGCCCTGCCTTGCTCTCCTGAGGACCTCACACTTGCTTTTTAGGAGCAGGGGTGGGGTTCTTTGTATCCACAGTAGAGAAGGGGACAGTGGCACTGTTTCTTACATCCAACTTCAGCACACCCGATAGGTTGAAATGTGAGGAGGATGGGCTGAAGGATGGGGACCACTGTCCTGCAGTCTCCACTTTCACAGTACCGTCTTAAGCCCTAATGTTTGGATTAGGGTAAAGGACACAGATCCTGGGCATTGAACCCACTGCAATGGTACCAGGTCTGAGAGGTTCCTATGGGGATAACCAGGCTGATTTTGGAATAAAGGATCATTCCAGGAAAATCCTGGAAGTCTGTTGGATCACAGTAGGGGACATCTGTGTCAGGACATCTTTTGCATGTTAGAAAAGACTCTGCTTTTCCTTTCGCCAGGAAAAGAAGTCACGGAGCTAGCTGCTTTACTCAGCTCACAATTAGTCACAGCACGCTCAAGTCCCAGTCTCTTCATATGCTTGTGTGGGAAATCTCCAATTGGCAATCTGGCAATGGGGAGCTGTCAATATCCAGATGCCTCTCTGCAATTAAGAAGACCATCCATACCAGCCCATCCAAGGTATCGAGGTAGCACAGAACAGTTCTACTCAGCAAAGCTGTTGTTGCTTTCTTTGCTTTGCTTGGAGCAGACATATGGATGGGCAGAGGAGGGAACCCTCACTGAACTCTGGGCCTTACCACTGGCAGGAGGGAAAGGATTTCAAGAAGAGAGGAGTCCAGGAGACCATGGGCAAGAAGGCATGGATGTACTTAGATACACTACACAAAGCAATGCCAAGGGGGAAACATTAAACTAGAATTGCAGAGTGCAGAGTTATGAACTGCTTATTTTCTGGGTGATTCACCATCTAATTTCTCCAGAGCTTTTTGCAGCAGTTTCTGAAGGCATAGAAGGTAATCCCCCTGTCCCCACAACCCCTTGCATTTTGGTGGGAACAGAAATCTAAACTTGAGGCTAAAATTAAGGTCTTTTCTTGGAACCTCTGGAGTGAAGAAGCAGAGAGGTGCAAACATCTGATCGTGCATTGCATGCATAGCTAACCACTGAGACAAGTCCTTTGAATTTCTGTTATCGTTTACTCTTGGTTTTAAACTTGCACCAGTGATCCATATGTGTGGAACATGTTTGCCTCTGGGTTTGCATGGTCGTCTTCCACCCATATAACCTCCAGATAAATGTACTTTCAGGAAAGTTTTCTGGGGTGAGCTGTCAAGCATGTTCCTCCTTGTTTTGGGTTTCTTCTGCGGGAGATTTTTGTTTGTTCTTACATTTTGAGGACTATAAATGCTCATGTGATTAAAAAAAAATCCTGTGGCTACCTGGCTATGATTCTAAGGTAACAAGGACTGACTGAGAAACAGTAAAAGGTTGTGATGGTCCAATGATACAATGAAAGCAGCAAACATTTCCCTTTTCTTTGGGCATTTGCAGAAGATCTAGACGAGCTGTGCAGATAATAGTTGTATTTACTGGCTACGGTGGATCCTGAAGGCAGAGGGCGGGGGCTGACATCAGGGATTTGCCAGAGGCAGCTGACTTCAGCTCCCTGTGTGGATGGTGCATTCTTTCTAAACACCAGGTTCAACAGGATCACCTTGGGAGCTTAAAATGAGTCACAGTTACAGTACATACTTGAGGGAATCAGCAATTGACACAATTCAGTGGGTCCCCTCCCCCCAAGTAAGCCTAATTTTTTTTTTTTTTTTGAGCCAGTATCTTGTATAGCCAGGACTGGCCTTGAACTCGATATGTAGCTGTGGATACCCTTGAAATCTTGATACTTTAGCCTCTTTGTTCCAAGTGGTGGGATTATAGGCATATACACATGCTTAGTATGTGGTGAGGTGACTTATTAACTCTATCTTCTATGTTTTCTTTAATCTGCTTTGTCTGTTACTGGCTGATGCTTTCCTCTGTGTTCTTCAGCATACAAAGAATGTTTAGAATGCTTGTTTGAATGCATTTGTCCCCTAGGTCTACACATATAATCTGTAGCCTTCTGTATACTGCTCATGCATTAGGAATGGAATTTTTTCCCTTACAGAACTATAGTAAATAAGTAAACAAACGAGATAGCAGGAAAAGCTCAGCAACAAACATGCTAGGGTTGCTATAATCATGTTGGTGGGAAAAGCCCACAACTAAACCATAATGGCCACTTGAGCGTTTGTAGGTTCATTTCTAGGTATGTGTGCAAGAGAAACAAAACCATTCCACATGGAAACTGTACATACATGTTCACAGCAGTATCATTAATAATTCATAATTATTTCCCAAAGGAAAATGTCTCATGCTAATGGGTACAATCTGTTATGGCGAGCCAGCTTTGGCAATGAGAGAACAAGACTAACTTTGGGAGCATGAGGCAAATGAAAGATACAAGTAACCCAAGACCACTTATTACATAATGCTACATGTATGCATGTCCAGAACAAGAAACAACAGAGACAGGAGAATGTGGCTTTCCAAGGACCAAGTCAGGGGCTTCTTAGAAGGAAATGCTAATGTGTATAGGTTTATTCTGATGAATATGAACAAAATTGAAATTTTATTGTGGTGATAATGGGTTCACAACTCTGTAAATATACTATAGCCTATGAAATTTAATATAAAGTATTAAATTTTCTAAGGATGTGTTTGGATCTCAATAAAATGTTATCTTTTTAAAATGTGGTTCCTAGATTTTGAGATTTCAGAGCCTAGTAGGGAAAATTCTAGAATCCACCATAGCTGCCCACTTTGTTCATTTGCTTTTGATAAATAGCACCATTTAATGCCTATTTACAATGGTACAAGAAAGTAACTATCGTGCTTAAAAGAATCAAGGATGATGAGCTATTTGCTGACTGGAATAAATGTAGCTTCTTTTTAAAAAAGTATTATGGGGCCTGGAAAGATGGTTCAGTGGTTAAAAACACATACTGCTCTTGCAGAGAACCCTAGTTCCGGTCCTAGCACTCACATCAGAGCTGCTCACAACTGTCTAGAACTTCAGGTCTAGTGGCATCTGATGCCTAATAGCCCCCACAGTATCTGCATTCACATGTACACAACCACACTATATTTTTATAGGCTATATATTATTTTTAATAAGCCTATAAAATATCACGTGAGTTTTATAAGTAGTTACAATAGCAACTCTACCTTTCATACTGTTTGAAGCACACATCACTCTTGTCACTATTTTTAAAATCTTCTAGGATGCCTTAAGCATAGAAATGTTTCAGATTGTTATCAGTTTGTACATTCCATGGTCATATAATTAGGTTAGTGATTTCCTATGCATTTTAGTAATTGATTTATTGATAACAGAAATAAAAACTTAAATGATAAAAGACTTTATTTATAATATCTAAAAAGCCACAGTATAGTCCAAAATTGCAAAAATAAAAGACAATTTCTGGAAACTTAAGGACTGTCTAAAACCCACATTACCATCTACAATTTAAAATACAATATCGAAGTCTAAGCTGGTATTTGTTTCTTTTTGTATTTCACAATATCTGAGCTAGAATTTTCTTCACACAACTACACTGTTAACTGCTTCAGATCTAATGCTTAAATTTGTAACTTGGGTCTTTTCTCACAAGCAGGAACACGCAGCATAAAACTCTTTCTACACAGCAGAATGAAAATAATTAAAAGAAACAAGCAACAGATTTCTACCATAAAAAGACAGCAAGGTATGTTTCTTTTGCAAACAGTGGGAGTAAAGGGACTCCGAATCCAGCTAGACTCACTCCTACTTGAAGGCTGTCTGGATTACCCATTATCCATTAATGAAGCACAAGCCATGTGTAAAATGCTTCCACCACTTATTAGCCAGGATTCAATACCCATGTACTTCGAAACAAATGGATTAGCCCCAGTTTACATATGAAGAAGCAAGGTTTGCTGTGAGGCCTGGATGGTTTCCCGTGGGAAAAGCGAGAGATTTCTCTGCAACAGACATTATGATTTTTTTTTTTTAATAGCAGTATAAGGGTTGGGATTTCTACCGAGAGACTTAGTTTTGGGTCAGAAGAAGAAGTTCAGAGCACAGACAAGGTGGATATTTCATTGTGAGGGGGTTACCAGGAAGAAAGTTAAAACCAGGATAAAGCCTCTTTTCAGATGGAGATCACTTTGCAGAGGTAAAAATAGCAAAACAAGAATAGAAAAATATAATAGCTAGAGAGTTTCTCATTTCTAAGCCCGGAGGCTTTTGTAAAATCACTTTGAAAGAAGGATCTCTCTTGAAGATAGCCTTTGACATCTTATTCCCCCCTACCATGGGTACAACCCATGAGGTAGAGAGCACCGGCATGAAGGAACAAAGCTGAGAAGTAGAGATGCTGAGGGTGTTGAGAGGGGAGGACCGCATGGACAACAAACGGGATGGAGATGTTCTGTTGTATAGCATTGGCTGTGAGGTAGAAACAGAGGGTAGAAGAGCAACAGAACTTCTACAGATGAACAAATGGAATAATC
Organism: Cricetulus griseus; assembly: GCF_003668045.3. Taxonomy (NCBI): domain Eukaryota; kingdom Metazoa; phylum Chordata; class Mammalia; order Rodentia; family Cricetidae; genus Cricetulus; species Cricetulus griseus. Next base: position 44,269,092 of record NC_048597.1, on the reverse strand, counting down.
TGGGGATCTAGTAGCCATGTCAGCCACTTATATTTTACAGAGGATTTGGGATTTCAAGTACACAATGAATCCAACGATGATGGGCACTCATCTGGGCACTGAAACACTCAGTTCAAGGGAATCTTTGCAGTTATGTCTCATGAAAGTACAGGGGTGTAACTGAGCAGTGGTGTGGGCTGGAGTAAACTAGTTCACACTGAACAAACACCCGCTGACATCTAGTTAAATATAATGAATACTAGGCTACTCATAAGATTCCAGAGAGGACTCTAGTTTGATCAATACACTAGGGTGGATTTAAAAATACCGCCTGTTCCTGAAAAGGGGTATTGGAAACCAAAACAATGGTGTTCGTTCACTTGGAAAACTGTGTGTCACTCTAGACCTCATAGATCTTCTGTGTGTCATTAAGGGAAATTAACCTCTGAGGAAGACAAATAACCCAACTCTTCATGGCTGTCAGAAACATTTGTGGTAGGCCAGGCCTGTTCTGAGTCACTGTAGTAAATCCGATGTTCTGGATTCCCAGGGAGGATTTCTCTCAGGCTCTCCTCTAATCACCTTTCACAGCCAAATTTCATGTCATGGAGATAAACTCAATCCAGTGTAGATCACAAAACCCACCACTGTGTTGTGCCTATGAGATCTGATCTTAGAAATATTCTGGCTAAACCCATAAAGGGGAAACTGCGTGGCCTTCGACCTTTACAGAGGTAGAAGACTGAACTACCCCAGAAAGCTCCAGATTGTCGGGGATAGTAATTAGACCTTGGTAATAACTTTAAGACCAAGAGCATCTCTCTTCATATCCAAGTGACCTACCCCCTATATAACATTTGCTTGTGGCAACTGTGACAAATCCACTGTGGAATTGTAGCACAAGAGGACAGAAGCCTGCCAGTTGGTGGTCACTTCACAGATATTTTGCTTTTTTTCCATAAATCTGCATAGGGCTGACAGTCCATCCTAAAAATACAGTTGTTACTATGGACAAATGTCAGCACAACTCTCCAGCACGTTCTTGATTTCAAACAGTAAATAGCCCTATCCCACTGCAGGGTAAGGGCATGAAAACATGAGAAATCTCACCCAATTCTGTTACATTGAACTTAATTTTTAAAGCTATTTTGGAACATGCCAATAAGTTTTACTACAGCTCTAGGGGTGGCTGATTAATATCTGATGCACCCTAATTAGGAACACACAACTTCCAGAGACTGCCAGAAGCTCTGGTTACTTCCAAGGCTGTTACCACACACTTTATTTGCAGTCCAATCCTAGAGACTTTGTTAATCTAGCAAGTGGCCAACTTGGTGGTGTTAATGATAAGTGGATTGGTTCACATCTTGTAAGGCCAGCTCTCCCATGAACAAGCCCAACAGACTGAGGAGTCCTGACTTAACTTGGTGTGTAGAGGTCAAACAGAACATGGTCTGGCTAACCAAATTAGGAAGAACATTACTGGATTTACTTCTGGTAGCTCTTTTAAATATAAGATGCAGCTGTGTTGCCTCAAAGGACAGAGTAGGGGTTTCCTCAGCTTTATTGGAGACTGGGTTACTATTCTGGAGTCTCCTGGTTTATTAACGCACATGATGTAGTACTTGGGTTGAACCGGTTCCAGTGCAAAGCATTACCTAGTGAGGTTGGGAAGGAGGAATACAGTCCTTACACATCTGTCTACCAAAGGCTACCAAAATAGCCTAACAGATGGCAAAAACCAGAATAGAATATTCTTGAATAGAAGAAATCCATGCATATATCAGCTGTAAGATTACTGTAGTTGCATTCTATAGTTGACTGGGTTTGCAAACATTAGCTATTGGCTTAATGGGGATAAAAGTCCTATGTTCTTTTAGAGTCATCAAATGACCCAAGGATGAAGGAAGGGCTGGCCTTGCCATTTGAGCACCAGAACAACAACAACAACAACAACAACAACAAACAGAGCTGAGAAGCACAGGTGGTGACCCTGGCATCTTGATCTTTCTCCTTGCTAGCCTCCTCTGGCTTCCTTTCAGCTGTCCTCTGTATGAACATTACCTCCCTGAGAGTTGAATCTTTACTGAACAAACAGCAAGAAGCATGTCAAATTAAGTCTGGGAGAGTATGTTAGAAGTTTGTGTCTAGTAAAACCAAACCAACTGACCTGGTTGTTCGGCCTTTGTTGCTTAACTTATCTACTGCAGGTTAAGCTAGTGGACAGATGAGTAAAGTGAGCATGCGTGCTTGCTTTTTCCTCTAACGCTTCTTATAGTTTTATTCCCTGTAGGCTCTTACACTTCTGCTTTGAAAGAAAACCAAGACAACTATATTCCCCAACAATCAAAGCAGGATTAAAAGAAGTAACAGCTGATGATCTGCATAGCCTACATCTGTATGGTGTGAAAGCACACACCTTTCTGTTGCCATGGGACCTATCCCGTGATTCATGTAAAGAACTGGTCCTAGAACCCAATCCATGCCATACACTTGGAAAATATATCCATTAACAGTTATTTGAAAAACAGAAGCAATGGTGAATTCTAATTATACGTATTTTCAATCCTAGCTAAAGCTTGGCAGATGAACCTTTTAAAACTATTTATTATTATTATGGCATGTGCATGGGGTATGTGAGCTTAAGTGGTGGTAAGAGGACCATGTTGTGGGCCTTATCTCTCCTTCTACTTGCAAGTGCCTTTACCCAAGGATCTATTTCAATGGCCCAGATAGTAAACAATTTATGGGATAAATGCTAATTATAGTAAATGAAATGCCTGAAGTTGTAACTGGTTATACTTCAAACTGAAATTTCCACACTGCTGAATCCTTCTCCCTGGGACATTCCAGTACTCGAAATATTGGCAAAGGCACTGGACATTGAAGTTCAATATGCAATAGTGCAGTAATAGTTACTTCTCAGTTAGGAGAGAACAGTTTCTCATCCACCATTCCCTAGTTTAATTCTTACCACAGTTCTGAGAAACTAACAGGGAAGGTTTCTGATTTACAGGTAGGGACAGCTGATACTCTACCCAGTTTAAGTTGTTTTCTTAAGTTTTTAGAGTTCTAAGTAAAGCTGGGTATAGACTGTTGATTCTTAAAACAATGGGTGATCTTCTAATTCCAAGACAGTCTGTATTGTATAGTAAGAAAAGCACCAGGAGGCAAGTGAATGCAAGAAAAGACAAGCAATAACAGATGAATTTTTTGAAACTCAGAGGGCTACAAAACACAACTTGGGATGAAGGACTTGGTTCTGTTTCTTTGAGTGAACAGGACATAGGAAATAATGATGAGAACCTGGTCACTCACTGGGCATTTCTTTAGGTGTGCGTGCGTGCGTGCGTGCGTGCGTGCGTGTGTGTGTGAGTGTACATGTGCACCTGCTATACAGATACCTGGCACAGGTAAGAGTTTCATATACAATGAAGGGCATAGAAATGTCTCTAAATTTAAAGCATACAAAATCCATCCATATAGGAGACCCGGCAAAGCATGTTTTGCTTTTGCATTCTGCAAAATTGCATTCTGCAAAAAACAATACTGCTGTTTGCATTCTGATTTCATTAAGTCAGGCTGATGCTAGCCAGTACAGATGCTGCTTCCCTGGAGTGAGATGCAAAGAATCGGGCGGTCTGCTCCTGCAGCCACGATGCTGGCAGGTGAAATGGGCACTGCAGGCTGTGGTGAGGGTTAGCAGTGCCTCTGCCTCCTTGGAATGCAGAGTGGAAGCAGTGCATGGAAAAATGCTACACAAAACAGTTATGGGGAGAGCATGACCAGCTGTGAAGGTGTCCCTCAACCTCGCTGATCTTTAGAGTCTAACTTCCAAATTTAAATGGCACCATCAAGTAGTCTAGGCTCCAAATTCAGAGATCAGCATTCTAATTTTGGATGGCATTTTTTGGTTGAGGGGACGGGTTAATCAAACCCCTTCAAAGCTGTTCTGTATTTGGCTAACTTTCTTTTCTCTCTCTCTCTCTCTCTCTCTCTCTCTCTCTCTCTCTCTCTCTCTCTCTCTCTCAATAGAAAGCAGACAGGAGACACTAGGAGAAGCTATTATGAAGCTTATGTGACCCATGTCTGGGGCTAACAACTATCAAATACAGCAGTTTGTCTAAGAAATTTCATAGCTACAGAAAGGCACAGTTGACAGTGAACTAGCTGGCGGCATGAGAATACCCACACGCTAAAATAACTTTCTCATAACAATTCCAAGAATTGTTGAAAGGTAGACAGTGAGCTCCTCGTGTGAGGGTGCTAAGGAGAGGACAAAAGGCTCTCAGATCCGTTTCTCTGTCACAAAGGATGACATTCCTCCCTTCCCCTGTGTCCACAGTGCGCTTTTGTGAAGTGGACTCTGTGACCTGCTTCCCAGCAGGACTCTAGCTACTCTCCTCAGCGTTCAGATATTTAAAGCCTTCTAAAGGAGGGGCGCTCTGTCGTCTGGCTACTAACATTGAGAGCTAATGAAATGTTTCACTGCCAGGGAAAACCTTAGTATTACACCATCTCACCATCCAACTACTGGAAACCAATCACAAGGAATCCTGCAACTGTAATGACATTGACTTAGCATTGGTATCCTGAGCAATGAGGCTGGCCATTGTCTTTGCTATGAAGGCAAAACTAACCCTGTAGTAGCAAGGTGGTGGGGCAAAGACCAGTGGAACTCTAGGTGCTCTGGAGCCATAACCTCTAAAAATGCTAATCCAAAACCAAGAAGTAAAGAATTTGAGTATTCTTACTCCTAGAACTGCTGGTAACGGGGAGTGGGTTGGGTGGGTATATTACTATAGCAGAACCACCTCTATGGCTTATCTCACAAAGCCTGACAAACAACAAAAAGAAACAAAGGAGAACCAAGGCCAGTGTAGCATGAATAAAGTGTCTTTGGTATTTCACTAGAAATCTGGTAATGTGCTCATTTCCTCTTGTGGTTTAGGCTAGAAATGTATACTATTTATTTTGATGTTTATATGACTCTTCCTTAATATGTAATAAGTACATAGTGTTTTACTTTTAATGCCTGTGACATGCTCTGATTACCCAGGATACACAGTAAAGCGACATTAGCTTTAAGATGTTCCCATGATCCTTTAGCCTTTAAGTTTCCTTCCGTGACCCTTGTCAGTCTTAGTGATAGACAGTGGGCAGAGGGAGATGAGAGGACTCCAGGCAGATACGAGCAGGCATAACAGCTTTGTCATGCAACCATTTACCTGGGCAGAGAGGCTGCTGTAATATTCGCTTTGTAGTATCTCTTTAGGCTTGTTGACCAGGTGACGTGAGGAGGAGGAATAGAGGACATGCAGATTTAGCAAACATGTCATATGGAAGTAGCTTTACAAAGAATGGTTTTCAGATTTTCCACCTGGCTTTTAGGAGTGGGAGTTATTTCATGGTGATTTTCAGCAGGCTTGTTTGTTTTTTTTTTTTTTTTTTGAGGTAGATAAGACATGGAAGAAAATGAAGAATGCCGGAAGACCAGCCAGCAAAAGCCTGTGTGGAGTGAGACTGGCTTGAAATCAACTTAAGAAGTAAAAGCTGAGCTTGTTATGTTCAGAAGAAGAAGAAGGGCAAAACTAACAGGACTGCATCCCATTTTGGCAGGGATTTTAGGACTTACTAGGTAGGAAACAGGTTGCAGCAACAAGGACAAAGTAGAAGACTGTGCATACACAACTGATCATGAGGGGACAGAGGACAGAGGGCTCCTTGGAGCCCTTGGAATCTAATAGCCAGGAAGGACACATGGCACTGGTTCACAAGCACCCAGAGGCTTGAAGGTTCTCACTGCCTTTGTTATTGTTGTTTGCCGAGGGGACAGTCTGCCTCTTTCCTTGGCCTCTGTATACAGGTATTGTAATAGTACTGAGATGCTAGGGAAATCTAAATCCCAGCTTAATAATTAGTGTACTGGATTTGGAGCTCATTTTCTCACCTGTTTAAATTACAGACAAGCACTGCCTGAGACCCAAGCAGTGTGGTTGCCAGCAGCTGGGGCCTTTCCCTGAAGTCTTCACAGGCAGGTGCCGTGATTTCAAATGAACATGCCATTGTAGGCCAAGTGTTAGTAGTTAAACACTAGAGTTACAGAGATGCAAAGCTACAGGCAAGTTCACAAACACAGCTGGTGGTTAAGAAACCCTTAATGAAGTTAAGAAATCCACTATTAGCTCAGAGTCATTCATCAAGAGTTCCAACACACTCAGACTGAAATTGCTTAGATGCCTCAGTTTCTCTCTCAAGTCTACGAATAAACATTTGTTAGAACACCCATTACTACAAGAGGAAAATCACACATAATGTTCTCGGGGGTTGATGTAGAGTCTCTCGGGGTTGCTTGGGTGATGTTTGTGAGGGCTTCGGTCTTGGTAGCACATCTGGTTGTAAAGGGGGTACATCTGCTGATTCTCATTCTCTAGTGCTGTGTTCTCATCTTCATAGTCAAATCTTCTGCTATTTAGTCCGTCCTAAAAATTCAAACATTGTTTACATTAGCAGAAGAAACTGTTTACATTCTTTTAGCACATTGGCAAAAACAAGCAAAAGTTGAATTCATTAAAGTCCACGTCCTTGATTCAGTTCCCCACAAGGAATTGAATGGCAAGGCAACGCTCCACAACTCTCACCGCGTTCCAGTCATTTGGTGATCACCATAACAAAATAAGAGGCATGGTGACTTCTAACTACAAGCTTCAACTAATGGGGCTATGAGCAATTTTAGGTTTTGAAATTTGGAATTGGAACCCATCCAGGTCAGCTAAAGAAGGGCTTGGTTGTGAACTTCAGGAGCATCTCAAAAAGAGCCCCAGCTTGGAAGGAATACATAAGATAGTCAGAGAATTAAATAAAACAAACAAAAAATAAACATCAAGATTCAGCATTGGGGAATTAGGGAATGGACACAGCAAAATAAACTGGCATTTGACCATATGCTGGATCACAGGGAGACTTAAAAATGCTTCCCCAACAGCCTCTCCTCTCGACCTTCCTCCTGATTTGACCTAGAGCCACAGCTGACACTTACTCTGGAATGAACTCCTCTGACACTCTCTGGTATTTCTGACATGGCCCCTTCTGCCTGGGCATTTCAGTCATCTGTAGATGACTGAAATGCTTCTGAGATTACTTAGAAGTGTTTTTTAGATTACTTGCAAGAGTAAAGCAAGTTCAAGGACTTTATCAAGTCATGTACATGCATGTAAACAGGGAGAGATACATAAAATGAACTTTTATGGATATCTGAGGAGACTTTCAAATGTACCTGGGTGGGTACAACATGAGCCTTACTTACAGAGGACTGAAGACCAACAGCTCCTTTCTCTTTGAACTGAGTCTGTAAAGGCAAGTGTTCAGTCTGGAAGACATTAAGAGATACACTCTGTAAAGAACCAACACATCAACCAATATCTGGGAGACTCCTGTGTTCAAGGAGCCAACCAGGTCTTGATAAATGTCTACCAACGAAGCAAAAATATTCTCCAGGAGGATGGAAAAAATCAATCAATCAAACAAACAAACGAAAACCCCAGCTCTCTCCCCTCCCTCCTTCTCCTCTGGCTCTTGGCTTCTTTAGAGAGAAAAATATCCAGAACATCTGAGCTGGGGCAAACTCCGCGACTATATGACTTGAGAGATTTAGCACCACAGCTTTCTCTTTCCCCAGTGGAACAGTCTGGTATTTGGAATCAGGTTCTAGTGGGCTGAACCAGCAATGATAAGCCTTTATCGGTGGCCATTCTTATCTCACTGATTCCTACCTATTGGGTTGTAAAGGGAGTCATCACTTTGACTCATAACCTCAGCTGCAAAGGATCTTTCTCAGATCCGTGTGCCTGCTACATTAGGCCCCTATTCAAGTGTCACAGCATTTGTAAAGTCCTGTCACACCCTCAGGTGGAGGAAGCCATCAGATCATCTAATAGCATTCATCGGTCCCCTGTATGAATGAGACTCAGAGTGCTCTCAGGAGTCTTGTAAGCATACTCTTATCTAACCTGTATAAGTAATTCTATAAAGCTGGTCTCCATTGGGAATTGAAGTTGCTGGGGCCAAGGAGATCACCACACTTATGTCATAAGAGTTAAAATGTTATAGACCAAAGCCAAATTATCTTCCTCTATTTTCAGGCACTTTGGAAGCCATTCTGTGCTCACCCCTATCTGACTTAACATCCTGGTAACTATCAAAACCTTTAAAATGTATTCTGAGCAGACCACTAGCTTCCCGCAACCCAAGGGCTAAGGACTGTCATCAAGCAGCATCTGAAACTGCATACATATGGCACCAACTCATGCATCTGGCAAATACTGTGACTTACAACTTTCTTCTGTAACCAATAAAATCTCATGTTACGGCTTCCACATTTAGAACACCATGTTCATAAGAACTCGGGTCTACATTCATTGATTGATCAGTCATATTTGACTCCAGAATAAACCATCTCTTATTCCCTCTGAAATTCAAAGTGTGTTTTTCTATCAATACTATTTTACAAGTACTAAATCTGAGACTTATCGTGATTAAGGTCATTAGTAGACTGCTTACTCAAGCATAATTTTGTCAGATTCTGCATTTTTGAGGCTTATGTCCCCTGCTTTGAGCTCTAGCCTGTAGGAGATGTTATGCAAATATAATAGGAAGAAGACTGAATGTCCTGTGTCTACCAACAGGTCTTTGCTCCTGCTGTCCCTTTGGTCTGGAAGGTTTGCCCCTTAAGTTCTGGTAGTTGAAACTCTCTCTCTACATGGCCTGACTACAGTTACTCTTGTCTTTCATGGAGCCTTTCTATGCCACAGTCAATCCTTTCACAATTTCTCCACTGTTCTCTGCACAGCTCTTATGCCTCGCCACATCACAGTTTGCCTTGTTTTATCATCTTGGACACTTGTAATTTTCAACTCCAGCAATTGCTCGCTTCTCCTGTCTAATGTTGTGGTTTGAATGTTTGCCCTTCCCCAAATCCATTTGTTGAAACGCAATCAGGAGGTGGGACATTGAAGAAAGAAGGGCATGGGGGCAGGGCTCCCAGGAATGGGGTTAGTGCTGCCTTATAACTTACTGAAGAGGCTACAGAGGTCTCTTCTCAACTACAAGATCACAGTGAGATGGCCATATCAGGAAGAGCACTTTCCCCATAAGGAACACAGTATGGCTGCAAGGGTTTGAGGAGTGATGTGCTGCTCTAATTTATACAAAATTCCGAATGGTAACTTTAAAAGGACCAGAAAACACATTTCATCCCCATCTTCCCACCATGCTGGTAAGCCTCTCCCATGTCATCAATGAAATGCATAAGCAACTTCCTGGAAGCCAAAAATAGAACATCATAAGCAACAATATCTGCATTACACTTGCCAGGGCTAGGGAACTGCAGAGGCTAATCTCTATTTTGCTGCAATACAAATATGTCAAAGAACCACTTGCCTTATGACTAGTATAGAATTTCTACCTTTTTCTACAGTAGGAGATAGGAAACCCTGGACAACACAGATCTGAATAAGAAAGGAAGTGCCTTGACTCTATCCTACACTTGAAACTTTAATCATCATCAAATCACTATACCTCAGGAGACCTGCAAGTCTGCAATACCGAATACACCAATTTAACTTTTAATTTAATCAATTGACTTTCATGCGTCAGTTTTATGCTAATATAAAAGTTGAGTGAGAAGTACAGTTTCCACATGCCTCTGCTGTCCCTTCCATATTAAACCTCCACGATTAACTTCCATTTTCTTTCTTTCTTTTTTTTTTTTTTTTTTTTTTGGTTTTTCGAGACAGGGTTTCTCTGTGGCTTTGGAGGCGGTCCTGGAACTAACTCTTGCAGACCAGGCTGGTCTCGAACTCACATAGATCCACCTGCCTCTGCCTCCCCAGTGCTGGGATTAAAGGCATGTGCCACCACCACCTGGCTTAATTTCCATTTTCAATGTGGCTCATTTGTTAAAATTGTTGAGTTTTGTACATACTCCTATTTTCAGAAGTCCAAAATATAAATTTGAATTGATTATTGGCAGTGCACCTTTACTTGCCTGCTAACAGGAGTCTAATGCCATGGATGCACCACTCTACCATCAAATACAGAGCAGTTTCATGGTAACCCCAAATCCCCTGTGCTCTGCCACTCAAACAGTTGTGAGCCACTATGTAGGTGCCGGGCATCAAACCCATGCCTCTCCAGTGCTCCCCCAATTGTCTTTCTAAAAACACACTCCCATCTTTTCAAACTTTTTTCCTATCATGCCCTCTAGCTGCTAGCCACTGCCTCCTACTTTTTCTGGGATTTTCTGAGAGAATCCAGAACTGCCTCTGCTACCATCTCATTGGTTATGATCACATTAGTCTTCTGACTGAGGATTGAACACCTAGATCAATGTTTTCTGTTTTCTGCCTGGGCCATCATTTGTTATCTTGATGCTAAAACTAGACATCTTATATCCCCATCTTATTTGTGGGTCTTTCCAATCCAGAAGAAATTCCCACACCTGTGAGAACTTTTGCCCCCACTTTCAGAACTAGGCTCTGGAGCATGCTTCATTCTCTTGCCACCCAGTCCCATTCAGCTTTTCTCTGCCATGACAAATTCCTGACAGTAACAGCTTCAAAGAGGAGAGATTTATTTTGGCTTATAGTCTAGTCCATGGTTGGCAGGAACTTTTGGTTTGGACTTGCACAAGACAGAATATTATGCTTCTGTGAGTGTGTGTCAGGGCAGGATGCTCACACCATGGCAGCCAAGAAGGGAGAAAAAAGACAGGGGAGAGTGTGTGTGTTATCAAAATATGCTCTCCCAGAACTTGGCCCCAGGGACACTTTTTTTCTACAATAAGACCTATCTTCTACATCTCAATTCCATTTTTATAACAACTCAATACTAACTAATCAATCAATTGGCCTAATAATCTAATGGTCCCTTAATAACTGGGTCTACCATCTGGTGACTGAACTTTGAGTACATGTGCCTTTGTGTCAGGGACACTTCACCTCCAAATCATTCTATCACTGACTCTTCTACTCAGCATGCAATCTGTTTAGGTTTTTCCCACCATAAAAGAGAAAGGCAAGTTCAATGTCCTTAAAATTTTCAAAGACATAACATTTCAAGAACCTCATGGTAACCTGAATAGGATACCATGGTCTTGGCCCTTCTTCCTGAAAGGCCATCCAGTTCCCAAGGCTGCAAGTGAAGATGGGCAGCTTCACCCTTAGTGTGTAGCTCTTCTGTCCTCCACAGCTGCTGTTTCAGTCCCAGCATTTGCTCAACTTCTCTGTCACATCCCTGGGTAACTTTTCACTGCCACTAACAGCACACCAGATATAACTACATATTTTAACGCACACTCATAATCTTTTATGAAAGAGTACAGATTATATGAAGAAATTGTAATAAACACATGACTTAATTATACTGATTCTACATGAAATCTTGTCTCACAGAAGAAAAGAACAAAGTGCTATCTACTGCTCTCGATGCCTTTCAAGATGACATACTTTATATTACTCTCTCTCCTTTTCAGTCTTAGAGTTTTTTGTTATCTTCCAAGTTCACTGCTGACCCCAGAAACCATGCCTCCTTTTTCTTCTCTGATCAGTTTCAGGTTTAATATCTAGGATATACTATAAATTTACTCTACAATTTTGTTCAAATGACTGCAGAACCTGGAAAAGCTGTTGCTGCTATTGATGCGTAACATATTGCCATTATTGTGCTCTCTCTCTCTCTCTCTCTCTCTCTATATATATATATATATATATATATGTGTGTGTGTGTGTGTATATGCAAATATATATATGCTAATTGAAACTCAAATATGTGATGAATCCAAGGTGTTTCAGTGAGTGCTTACCTGTGCATGCCAATTTGATTTCATCTTTAGTAAGTAGTAAAGTTATATGCTTGCCAAAAAAAAATAAGTGACACACTGGAAGACAAATGTCACACAATTTCAATTTTATGTGTAACCTAGAAATGATGAACTTATGGGAGCAGAGAGCAGAATTGTGGCTATTAGGCTTCAATGTGTGTCTTTTAACAATGGGAAACGATTGGTTTAAGGATATAAAACTGCAGTTGGACAAGAGGCATGGACTCTGTGAAGTCTTGAGGTCTACTGAGAGCGTGATAAATATGGTTGATAACAATATGCTATATTTTAAAAGTTGTGAGATAGTATACTTTAAGTGTTCTCAAAACAAAAATGATGAATATGTGTGATATAACATGTTAATTGGTTTAATTTAGCCATGCCATTGTGAACATACTGTATTGTGTATCATAATTGTGCATGACTTTATTTATGAGCTAAATAAATGAATGGAAAAAAATATTTTTCAATGGACTTCCACAAAATAGACAACTCTGGGAGCACAGAAAACCTAGCCTTTTTTTTCTGAGCAGGATGCTTGCTCCAGAACTCTTCTGGCTTGGGCTTCATATGTTGCCATATGTCTGCTACCATCCTGTCTTCTTCTTACATCAATACAGTGCAAAGAACTTCAATTCTATTGATATAGCTTGCCCTAATATTTTTTTCTATAGACTGCTAAGTAAGTTTCCATGATGGTTTATGGTATTAAGTCAATGGAACAAGAGTTTCAGACACCAGACAATTATGTTGCATAGAGCTGAAATCCCAGAGAGTTAAACACACACACACACACACACACACGCACACTCACACACAGTGACCCTTTGATAGCTCTGATTTTCTGTTGGCTTCAGAGAGGAAAAATGAAGATGATGACAGTGTCTTGCTGAGCTCACCAGGCAGAGTTCCACTTATAAGTAAGTTGAAGTCTAGAATCTGGAGAAGGGAACTGAAAATGAGACCCAGGAAGAAAAGGCTCAGATGTCAGCAGGGGGGAAGTTCATTTTGCCAATCCATTTCACATACATGGAGCAGACAATGAATGAGTACTAGAGAAAAAGGTATTAGTAGGGAGCTGTAATTGTAATCAATGTCAGAGCCCTATTAAAGTTGAGAGATGCTAAATTTCCAACAAGCCAAAGCAGAAAAGTTCCCATCTCAACGTGATACTGAATTACTTCATTTTACTTCATGTTACTAACTCAGGAATGGAGATTTACTTGGCTAACTGTCCTGGGAGGGGCTATATCTAATGTTGTACTTCTTGCTGACAGAGTCCTAGGCTAACCCAGGGAATCACATGGCAAGAGAGAGGGAGTGCACACATGGGTACTATAAAGCCACCTGTAAAGGGTTTAGTTATGGAGATCCTTTTTTTGTGGCCTTATCTAGCCCTAATCACTTCTCAAAACCACCTCTTAACATGACAATTGTATTAAGTTTCTACTCTCTTAATACAGTAAGGACTAAATTTCAACAGATATTAAACATATATTCAAAACACTGAAGAGACAAGATACAGTCATCCTTAGGTGTAGGCGATGGTAAGGGAGTCCGCATTAGCCCAAATAAAAGGATATCATTTATTGTGGAAACAGTCACAAATAACAGTTAAGGAGAGAGCTGACTCAGTTGCACTGGAAACTGAGATCAGATCTCCAACAAGTACACAAGAGAGCCTAATACTGCTCTCCTCTTACTTTTAAAGGAGTTAAATCACCAAACAAGAAGCTCCACCTCTATCAGACCAGGTAGCCCAAGGTCATGGGCAGGGCAAATACCCACTACACTTAGGGGATAGGCTTCTAGAACAACCTCCCCCAAACTGAACATAAGCTTCTGGGAGATGAAGTTGATTTTTAACTTAACACTGCCAGAAAATAACCCAATTCTTACTAAGGAATAACACTAAAATTAAGTAAATTGATGTAACATTTACAATGTCCACTCCTAATTAATATCTAATGACCATGAAAAAAGTAGAAAAAGTAAATCAACAGAAATTAACCTGGAAATGATAGATAGAGTACAATTTTCTGGCCAGTACTTCAATATATCCATCATAAGTCAGACATGGTGGCATACATCTAAAATTCCAGCACCTGAGATGTCAAAGCAAGAAGGGTATTAGTTCCATGGTAGTCAAACTACACAGTGAAACTTGAGACAGACATCCACAGAAATACACTGAGCTGAAATCTGGAACTCAGTTGAAGAGAGGGAGGAATGAAGAACGAAGGGGTCTGTACCTGGTTGGAGAAACCCACAGAAACAGTTGGCCTGAAAAAGGGAAAGCATATCGACCCCAGATGCTCTTTGGGAGGACAGTACAGGACTAATCCAGCCCCCTGATCATGGATGCCAATGGGGAGGCCCCTGCACTCCTGGGAGCCTCTGGAGGTGGACTGGCGTTTTGCCCTGGTGGGTGGGAGGGACTTCGAGAGCCCATCCCACTTGAAGGGATTCGCTCTGTCTCTGAACACATGGGGAGGGGCCTAGGCCCAGCACAGGAAGATTTGGTGGACTTGGTGGAGCCCTGGTTGGGGGCCCTACCCTGCCTGGGGAGTGGCGGGTTGGAGTGGGGAGAAGGAAGGGGTGGGGGGAGGGAGAGGGAGAGGGAAAAAAATATGGCTATTATAAATATGCTTAAGGCTACAAGGAAAAGTATTAATAACGATGAAATAGTATCAAAGAGAGCTTCAAAACCTAAAACAATTATCACCTAAAATGGTAAGCCTCTCCAGATGTCCTCACAGCAGATCAGACATGGTTTAAGAAGAGTGAGTGTATACAGCATGCACAAAACTACCAATGCAAACAAGTGGAATGATAGAGCTAGCAAAATTTTCATACAAATTTGCATTTCTGAAAGGTCAATGTGTTCAAAAAGAACTAAAATATGTAATATCACCCAAACACATTTCAAAATAAACTGCTAAAACTCATTATTAAAGATATAATCAAAGCTATAGCTAGAAGAAAAAATGAGATGCAAGATATGCAAAAAATAGGCAAGAATTATCTGTCACTTTTTATCAGCAATAATGGAAAACATGGGGGACCTGAGGCAATGTAAATATAATTTTAATGCATGTGATGAGAAAAATAAGCTGAGTATCAATTACAAGCCTCAGAGAAATGTTAAACAAAGCCAATGAAATGAGGACATTTCCAGACAAACTAAAGCTGAGACACTTTGTACTCAAACATCTGTATCACGGAGTGTTACAGAATGAGTCCCCAAGCCAAAGAAAACTGACTCCAATCAGAACTTTAACATTTGAAGAGCACACACTATGGTTTAAGAAAAATGCAGTAAGAATTGATTAGCAAATTTATAACACATGAAAAACAAACTAAGTTATCCTATTATTCTAAGAATAAGGGAATAAGAGGCAAAAGTAAATGCTACATAGAGTGTGGAACGGTTCCTTCATTTTTTTTCTTACTTCTTTTTTCTTTTTTCGTCAACTTCACACAAACTCATGTTATCTAAAATGACAGAAGCATAATTGAGAAATGCCTCCATGAGATTGGCAGGTAGTAGGCAAGTCTGTGGGGCATTTTCTTAATTAGTGATTGATGTCAGAGCGCCCAGTCCACTGCAGGCAGAGCCCATGGTGGTCCTGGATGCTCTAAGAGAGCAGGTTGAGCAAGCCATGAGGACCAAACCAGGGAGAAGATTCCTCCATGACCTCTGCTTTAGTTTCTGTGTCCATGTTCCTGCCTTGAGTTCCTGCCCTGTCTTCTCTCAGCGCTGGAGCATGACCTGAGAACTGGAAGCAGAAATACACCCTTTCCTCCCTAAGTTGCTTTTAGTCACAGTGTTCATCAAAGCAACAGAAACCCTAACTAGGGCAATAAGTTAAAAAATGAGCTTGTTGAATGCTTGAGAAATCACAAAAATAACTAATAATTCAACAGAGAAGTTAATACCAAATGACTCATCTAGTTTGGGGAAAGGCAGGGCAAGGATTCAAGATAAAGAATTGACAGAACAAATTGAATAACGTAATATGACAAAGTTAAAGCTAACTGTAGAAGTAAGAATGGAGTACATATAGCAATAAAAGGCAAGAATTTAGAGAGTGAGTACACTCATCTGACTGCACGTGACTGATGTAGAATTTATTTGAGATACAAAGAGGTTAACAGCAAAAGGAAGCAGTGTGTGTGGGCTCATACCTGCAATCCTGGCACTTGAGAAGCTGAGGTCAGATTGCTGCAAAAGCAAGGTCAGCCTGGGGTACAAAGTAAGAGCTTACTTCAACTGTCTCCTCTCTCCTTCCCACAAAATCAAAGGAAGGGAAAACCCTACCACGAAAACATAAGCCATTAGAAAAGCATTAGAAACGTTTAAAAACTGGAGTGGCTATTCCAATATCAGGCCAAGTGATTTCAGGACAAGGAAAATGACTAAAAATAAAGGAGAACTTTCATAGAAGCTGGAAAGACCAGTGTTTCCACTGCTCTTAAAGGCCATAGTTTATTTATAAGAAGCTGAGTGCCTGTGTTACAAGTCATTGGTCAGAGGGGCCCAGACCAATAAGGGTTATTGCCATTGCTGTTGGCTGTACATTAGATTTGATGGTGAGACCTCATTGTTGAAGACACTACACACACTTTGGTCACAGGGCATGGAAAAATCAAGCTGGAAGCTTACTTTCTACTGGCTTGCTTTCATAATGCTCAAAGACTCCCTGCACAGAAGGGAAGGCATGCCTGGTACTGTAAACCTGGCTAAGAGACTGTGGCTTGGGAGAGCCACATAGGGAGAGCCTTCTCCCACTGTTTTGCTAAATGCCTTTTAAACACTTTGTATTCATGGATACGTACAGCTCTCAGCCTTCATCAGAGAAGCCTCTTTTTGTTGTGGACAGTGGTGAACAGAGACTCACAAGCTAGTCAAAGTGCAGAGAACCCATGACTGTGCAGTGCTCAGTACCAAAGGGGACATCTGTGTCACCCTCACCCGAATTCCCAAGGCTCAGGGAACACCATGGAAAGAGGTGCAGAAAGAATCTAAGAGCCAGGGAAGGGGAAAACTGCTGCCAACAGTGTCTTCATGGCTGAAATGCATGAACTTGACTCTGGCTTTGGGCCCCTCCACACTTCATATGTTAGTAGGGAACGAAGAGTCATGAGGCCTCACTTTCAGCAGAGGTAGGTTCTCCCTTAGGCTTATGACCTCCCGGCCATAGGTTCTTAGCTGGGAGGTCTTACAGTACTTTGGTAGGCATGAGCTCCTGCTTATAGAGTGAACACTCTGGCACTATGAAAGCAAGACAGAGAGTAAGAATAGAACTCAAGAAGTCCCACTCCCTGTGGACTACTGACAGGTAATGGTGGCTGGAGGATGGGGTGTTGCTTTCTTCAGTGGGTTAGTCACTGCTGAATTACTTATGCTTCAGTGAAACCCCTCCCACCCAAGCTCATGCAAGCAACCCTGTTTGAACTGAGTCACACATATATAAAGGAGACATGCAAGTAGGAGGCTGCTGAGAAGTGTTTCAGCAGAAACAGGGGTGGAGATGAAAAGGGGGAGGGGTGAAAAGGCCTGAAATTTATTATATGCATGTATAAATCTGTCAGATAGTAATAAAAATGGCCCATGGTATAGAGAAGAGACAGCACAGCAGTTCTCAATGCATATATTCCCAACAGGAGAATTACAAAGTACATGAATAACTGACAGCTAAAGGGAGAGACAGATACAGCCCATATACAGTTGGAACAAGTATTCCTTTCTTATCAACTGAACATCTGTATGTAGCTGAAAGACTTGAATAATTCTACCAACTACTTTGACCTAAGCGGCATCTGTAGACGACTGCAATCAACCATACAAAATGACATTTACATCAGTGTGGTAAGACACATCATTCGCTGGGATTTAAAGTCTCAACATGGAGTGACTAAAACTCTATAGTTATTTTTATAGCCATTAATTCTCACTGGAGATATGTATGTATACATTGGTAGAGAATTAATGGGAGATTGATAATAAAAATTCTCACAATATTTATCGATTTAAAAAAATACTTCAGGCAAGGTGGCACAAGCCTTTAATCCCAGCACTTGAGAGGCAAAGACAGGCAGATCACTGTAAGTTCTAGGCCAGCCTGGTCTACAAAGCAAGTTCCAGAATGGAACTGAGTGCTACAAGGAAACCTTGCCTTGAAACCACCCCCACCCCCCACCCCCACCCCCAAAAAACCTAAAAAAATAGAACAACAACAAAACATATTTCTAAATAATTCATTGATTGAAGAAGAAAACAATTAGGGTTACTAGACAACACCGAAGACGACCCCCCCCTCCCCGTGTGTGTGTGTGTGTGTGTGTGTGTGTGTGTGTGTGTGTGTGTGTGTGTGTGTGTGTGTGTGTGTTTACATATTTATTTGTTGTTGAGGTGCATATCTGGAGGTCAGAAGACAACATTGAGTATCATTCTCAGAGACACTGTCCACATTCTTTTTGACAAAGTTGCTATTGGCCTGAAGTTCATCTATTAGACCAGGGTGGCTGACCAGGGAGCCTCAGGGATCCACCTCTCTCCCTGATGCAAGCACTGGGATTACAAGTGCATACCACCATATGTAACCCCTTTTTATGGGTCTGGGAATCAAACCTAGGTCTTTGCACTGGTAAAATTACCAACTGAGACATTTCCCAGCCTTATACTCTGAATTTAATAAGCTTGTCAAACTGTGGGATTTTTAACCAAAGAATTGCTTGTACTTTAAGTGTCCATACCAAAACATTTCTACTTTAAATGCTTATACTAGAAAGTCTGTATTAGAAAAAGAGAAACATCTTTATCATCTACAGTCTTTCCTTAAGGAACAACAACAACAAAAGATCAAATTAAACCTAAGGGAAGAAGGAATGAAACAGTAATAATGGAAAATTAGAATGAACAATCAGAGAATTTATAAAACCATAAACTGCATCTTTGAAAAATTAGAAACTCCCAGCAAAAACAAACAAACCCCAGCAAACAAAGAAATTTGGAAATAAAAATGAAAATAATTGGCATTACTGCACTCATCCCACATAAACAGAATAAAATATTATAAACCAGCAATTCTTAATCTGTGAGTGAAGAACAGCTTTGCATGTCAGGGGTTCTTCTATATATATAGAAGAATGGTCTTCTCTATATCCTGTTTATCATATAGTTACATTATAGTTCATTTAACAGTAGCAAAATTAGTTATGAAGTAGCAATGAAAATAATTTTATGGTGGGGGTCACGACAACATGAGGAACTATATTAAAAAGTCACAGCATTTGGAAGGTTGAAAACCAGTTACAAACAATTTTATCCTAATATTTCAACAACCTAGATGAAAGAGACAAATGTCTTCAAGGTACCAAAGAAACCCTTTGCATAAGAAACTCCTAGCTAGATGGAATCAATGGTAAGTTCACTCAAACATTCAAAGACAGGCTAATACCTTCAGCAAATGGGGAGAAGGAAGACACACTAAATCCTCTTGTGAGATTGTCATCTTGTGGGTCCCAAAGACACCATAAGAAAATCAGCTAATGAACTTTATCCACAGTTTATTTCCAAACTTTAAAATCCCAGACTTTAAACCAAAGCAGTCCTCAACAATTGAGTTTAAAAGTTTGTGTGTATATATACATATACATATACATATATATGTATATATATATACATATATATATGCACACACATATATGCACTACTCAGAAATAAGGTATATATTCATTTGATGTGAATGAATCTCAAAAACATCATGTTGATCAAGAGTATTGAATATAAAGGGGCACACTGACTCCTTCTCATGTGTGGATCTTGACAAAAGGTATACCTAATGTGCTGCAAGAGAAATCAGGCCAGGCCTTGCTGGAGATAGAGGAGCACTGTGAAAGGTGGCAGTGACGATGAACACTATGTGAGACATGTTTCAGGTCACTGAAATGGTCTTGGCTGGGGGAGGGGTTATAGAATGCAGGCACCTGGCCATGTTTATCAAAGTTTACACTTAAAATGCAGCATTGTTACTAAGTTGTACTTCAATGAAGCTGGCTTTTTAAAAGCTTTATTCTCTTTTATCATAGTTATCCCATTAAGGAGGAACTCAATTGAAGAGATGAAATAGAGTGGGAAGTTATTCACATAGTCTGGCATCTGCCACAATACAGTGAATTCTCAGTTATAACCTTGTCTCTGATGTGGAAATTTTTCTGTTAATGTATCTGAAAGTGTATTTGTATTTTGATGATGGGGTTGCTAATCTTTGCAGATGGTTTCTCTATGCTAATAGAAATACATAAGCACTAGCTACCATACATAATTCATAACGTCCAGACACATATGATATTCTCTTGCCTAAGTTCCTCACTGAAAGAAAACAAAACCTAGCTAGGTGTGGTAGAGTACATCTGTAATCTCAGCTACTTGGGAAACTGAGGCAGGAGAATGACTTGAACTGAAAAGCTCTTCATCCTGAAGGAGCAATATCCATAAACACGGATAAGCAGCATTCACATTAATCAGGTACCTCTTCAACAAGGTGAGTAATTGTTATGCTTTCTTGACAATTACCCAAATGGGAACTCAGACTGTCTGTCTCTTCTTATTCCAAAAGACCATCAGTATCATAGGTACTGGATGGCTTCAGTTGCCAGTGCTCATGGATGATCATAAGAGGACAACACTGTACTTTTGTTAAGACAAGTTGGAATCAAGACCAGAGAGATATTCTTTGTTTTATTTATTAATTTTTAGTTTTTTTTTGAGACAGGGTTTCTCTGTGTAACCTAGCTGTCCTGGAACTCACAAAGATCCACCTGTCTCTACCTTCCAAGTGCTGGGATTACAGGTGTGTACCACCACCACCTGACCTGAGATAATTAACCACCAAGTTCAGAGACCACTTAATACCCAATCTTAACTTTCATTTTCAACTTTCCATGTCATTTTTATAAATACAGAGGTTATTTGAAGTGTATGGCTTCTGAAAAGTTTATGGAATATTCTTGGAGAGGTGTTGTGTTGCTAAGTTTGGAGTTTTCCCTTTTTTTTAATTAAAATTACTTCTTGGTTCTTTAGTGTCTGCAGTCAATCATGCTCACTGCAGATACCCCACATTGCACACATTAACTGTGTGAAGTCTATGTGGACTGGACTCTCAAATAGTTGGGATTTCTTTGCATATAGCCCTTCTTTCCAAACATCTGGTAGTTAAGGTTTACTCCTATATACTTTCTGGGAGTTCTCATTTTATCAGCACTCTCCTTAGTTTTGTCAGAGCCCAGAAGAGGCTCTCTCAAGCCTCACGTGGCTCTGACATGGAGCAGGGCTCAATATATCTTTGCAGAGCTGCCTCTGACACACAGGACCTGTTCTGAGTCCCACCCCTAGTAAGGGATCCCTGTAGATGACTGGGACACTAGATGACAGCTAGTGCTAGAAACCTTAAGTTCTCAACTATTTTCTGTAAACATCAGGGGAGATAACAGGGAGGCAACTCCATCAAAACAGGTTCTCAATTCTTGGTATTACAGAGTATTATTAAAGTAAAAACCAGGAGAGACCCTTGATTAAAAAAAAAAGACATCACCAGCCTTGGGTGTGGTAATTGTACATGTGTAATTTATAAGGAATGCAAAGGATTCTTCCTTTACTCTGGCCCTCTCCAATGCAATTCATGACTATGGGTTTCAAATAAAAGTTCCAAAAATTTTTAATGTGTATTTTCCTGAAAACATATGTATGCCAACAATTACTATCAGACAGGCCTTGGCAAAGAAAATCTAAATGTACATATTCTTACAATGTAGGGAATATAATCATTGTTCCCATGTTACCGATGAAGAAATTGAGGCTTAGAATGACCAAACATGCCCACGTTTGTAGAGTTAAGATTTAAATTCATTTTGGTGTAATATTCAAATCTGTATCTTTAACCATCATATGAAACTGCCTGTCTCTAGAATACCTAGTTTTCCTAATTTGACTATAAAAAGACAAGACCATGAAAAGGGAGATGGCAAACAATTCAAGGAAGGATACAAAATGCTCAGTCCTGCTTGCCAGTTTCCCACCTCTTCTGGTTCATCTTTATCTAATCAGATAAAAGCTATGGCATAGTGATGTCACAACACCTAACTAGGCTACAAAAGTGGTAGCCTAGAAGAAACAAACAAAGCATTTCATCAACAATCATGAGACCCATCCAGGGGTAAACACAGAGTGGCTATCTGCTAATATATACGTTATAGGCTGATGCTTTACAACAACTAGATTGGGGGCATTTTCTCTCTTGGATTGTTGGCTTATACCATGAAGAGATAGAGTTATGATCTTAAAGTTCAATATCCAATTCCCTGACCCAGGATATTACAGATTTTAATGAAATGAAGAAATGCCCTCATGGTAATATTTTCAAATATTAAATCATGAGGCTTATTTTCAGTATGGAAGAGTAAGTACATTATCACATATGGTGGCATGGGACTTTTCTGAAGCTGTCACAGGACTCTAGGAGCTTTGCTGCTGTAAATGTCTCATCCAGAAGCAAGGCTGTGCTCCTGCTGCCCAAGGTTAAGTAAGCGCATGACTTCTGCTGAGTAGACACTCTGGATTTTAATTTTTAAAGTGAAATTTGATAAGACATATTTTAATGGAACTTCTTATCTTGGGTTGTAGTCTCAATCCTTGCATTAAAATACACGAGATAGCAAAAGTTTATTTAAGTTGCAATATGTATGCAAAGCAAGTACCTAATTAATGTGGACAGATGAGAAAAACAGATAGAAAATTATTTACAAGCAAACTAGTCACATGCAATTCTAAAATGCCCCTTCACCCATGAATCCTAACCATTTCTAGGGAGGGTGAGACTTCCCATAGGAGATTAACAAAGCCTGTCACATCATTTGGGGCAGGACCCCTCCCCCCAAGGTATCTACGCTGAGAGAGTATCCCTCCATAGAGAATGGACACCCAAAGCCTATTTGTGCACTAGGGATAAATACTGGTTCCACTGTCAGAGGCCCCATAGACCACCCAGGGCCCCAAATGACACCCACATTCAGGGGGCATGGTTCAGTCCTATGCTGATTGCCCAGCTGTCAGACTGGGGTCCCTGAGCTTCCACTTGCTTCAGGTCAACAGTTTCTGTGGGTTTCCCTAGCATGGTCTTGACCCCTTTGCTCATCACTCCTCCCTCTCTACTATTGGATTCCAGGAGTTTGGCTCAGTGCTTAGCTGTGAATCTCTGCTTTTGCTTCCATCAGCTACTGGATGAAGGCTCTATGATGGCATTTAAAGTAGTCATCAATCTCATTATAGTGGAAGGCATTCAAGGTAACCTCTCCACTATTGCTTAGATTCTTTGTTGGGGCCATCATTGTGAATCCCTGGAGATTTCCCTAGTGCCAGATTTCTTATTAAGTCCATAACGACTCTCTCTATTAAGGCATCTTTCCCGGCTCTCCTCTATTCTTCCCCCAACTCAGTCTTCCTGATCCCACATGTTCTCCTCCCCCTCCCCCTGTGCTCCCAATTTACTTAGAGGATCTTGTCTCTTTCCTCTTCTCAGAAAGGGGTTTCCATGTATGTCTCTCTTAGAGTCCTCCTTGTTTCCTAGCTTCTCTGGGGTTGTGGGTTGTAGGCTGGTAATCCTTTGCTCTAATATCCACTTATGAGTGAGTACATACCATATTGCTAATCATATTCTTGGTGAAGCATATGCTCGAAGCTATATCTGCTTTAGGCAGAATGGTAAAATTCTCTAACTTAAAATAAGAACTGACATCAATTCCTCTCTAGAGATTGTTAATTCATTAATATCACCCTTACTAAACCTCACATTCAATCTCCTGTCCATGTGCCCATGGACCTGAGTCAACAGGTACTAAGACTAGATGTCACTTCCTACTGAAAGGAACCTTGTGCTGGAGTTAAGTACAAGCAGACGGAAGAAGTGACTGGAAATACATACACCGGTGGTTCAGGATAGAAGGGAATCAATGACACCAACGAGAGGAGTTCTTCCAGGGGACATTTGCTGCCTAGTAACAACAGGAGTGTGTAAGTATTTTTCTTACCTTTCATCCACCCTACAATATTCATACTTGTTACATACCGATACTACTTTATTAGATGTTATTATTACTGAGGCAAGAAATCCTGCATGCCAAGAATAAATGACAGCTAAAAGCCTTTTCTTTTCATGCATATATAATTCATATGACCAAATAGAGTTGGAGTATTTGACTACTGGCTCCTAAAATAGGCCACACTGCAAATAAGATCATCCACTTAGTCTGGGACTGGTAAATGCCATTACAAGATGACAATCCATTACTTGAGAGGAAAGGACTCAGTCATTCTGTTAGAACATAAGCATTTACATTATTTAACAGAGAACTTAATGTACTTCTGAACAGCAATGCAAAATGCTTAGTGGAATTTAGTGCACCCCACTCCCTGCACAAACTGGAATATCCCCAGCTAGCAGGTAAGTCTGGTTAGTACTGGACACACCTGGAAGATCCCCTTTGACAATACTAGGCACCCTGAAACAGAAATAGCCTGTCCCTCAGCCCCATGCAGATAGCATGAAAGACAAATGTTGGGTATTTGGGAAATCTGGCTTGAGATAGGATGTAAATGTTTTTTATTATCTGTGAAAAGTCATGAAAGGGGAGCAGCTTGGCAATTCTTAGTTAGTTGCCTACAATGCTGTACATTTGTAACACTCTATTAAGAGTGTTCAGACTAACTCATGGGCCTGTGACCACCAGGAATTAATTAGTCTGATTCATGTGGGTCTTCTTTTAAATAGTTAGTAAAGAAAGACACTTTGGACAGAAGCAATATGCCAATGTTCTGTTCTTTCTTTTCCTCACTTATCATAGTACTCAGAACACTGTAGGCCCATAACATCTGAAACTATTAGGGCCAGATGTAATTGATAACTAGAAACATGGATACAAAACAATCAAATCAGGATAATTAGTCTTTGTATTGAAACCTTCAAACAATTCAATTTTATAGTTATTTTCAGACATATAACAATTCTTACAAACTGTAGTTCCTCTGTTGTTCTCTAGGGGACTAGAACACATTCTTATCAAACTTTATTTTGGTATCTTCTTTTCAACTACTTGTAATAGGCCAAACTGTTTTAGACTCTACATTTGAGATTCTAAACCTGTAATATTTTCCTTTCTGTTCCTGGCTTATTTCTCATAACACGGTATAAGGTAATCCCAGGAGGAGGCTGACCAGTAGTAGCAAGGACCCATTGGAGGAAGAGAGAGGTCACAAGGGGAGCGCTGGAAGCACTGGATTAGATATAGTGGGGTCAGATCACACAGAGAAAGGCTTTGAGGCCCAAGTCCCCAGAAGCATATGGGTGTACATATGAGGTTGGGGCAACAAAGAAAGCAAGACCTTAGAGGTTAGTTTGATATGGAAGATGGTGGTGGTGTTGGTAATGGTGTAAACAGAAGCAACTAGATTCCCATCATCCTTCAGAATGCAGGAATTGATACCTAACAGCTGAGACTGGAGAAGGGAAAATAAGAGTAAGAAAACCTAAACTAACCCACGGAAGCAGGAGCCCAAGGCACATGGAAAAAAAAAAAAAAGGATTGACAATTGCAAACCTTTTATTCTATTAAATAAAGCTTTGCAGGTCGAAAGTGTGAATCGGTGTGTCAAAGGATTCGGGTGTGCATAACAGAGCTATTACTACAGTTGAACCTCTGTGTAAGCAGAGTCAAGTTCTGTCAAGGAACACAATTGGTGCAAAGGGAGGAGGAAGGATGCCAGGTCAGCTGGGAGAGAGTGAGTACTGTGGGGCCTGGCTGCTGGGGAAATGACTGGTTTTGAGGAGGGGACAAAGGTGTGAAATTCTTGGCTTGTGTTACAGACACTGAAATAACTGTGAGGCTCAAAAGGAGGGGTAGAAGGTCTAAGGCTGTCAGGCTCCAAAAGAAAGGAACAAGGCTTTATGGGTCCCATAGAAATACCCTGCTGAAAAAGATCACGTATGATTACAAGTGAAAGAAAGATCCAGAAGAGGTAAAAGCTGCCAACGGTATGAAACATGTCAGAATAGGAGAGGGCTAAGTGTTATCACCTGAGGAGCTTGCTCATGTGAAGAGGAGGGGAAAACCCTGGTCTAGAAATCAACTTGCCTTGTTAATGGAGACAAAGCATCTTGAACCAAAGAAGAGTGATGATCTCTCTTTCAAGAGACCCAGAGCAGGTAATGCACCAAAGAGAATGGGCTCTACCTGTGTACCGAGGGCATTGTGGTTTCCTCTGGCCAGTCTTTCCCATTCTCTTCCCCCTACAGAATAAGGCATCTGTATGCAAGCTGTTTGTAGTAGGGAAGAAAAGATCACGTACAATGTAAGAGACTTTGAAAGCTACAAAATTCATCACCTTTCGCTCAAAATAGCTTGGAGTGGTTTGCTGAAATCCTGCTTTAGGGAGTTTGAGAACACAATACAAAGAAGTGGTATAGAATTTCACCCTGGAATTCACAGAAAATACAAAGCTGCCAATCTTTACACAGCAGGGCAGATCAACGGGACAGGAGAAAGTGAAACAGCCCCACCTGATATTTTGTGGGTGGAGAAGTTTCTAATGAATATTGCAGGACCATTAAGAATGAAGCCAAGTAATCCAGTTATCTTTTGTGTCAAATAAAATCCAGGTTAACTTTAGACTTTTTCCATGTGGAAACATGGGAGGAAAGGGTTTTATTTTTATTCCTAATCCAAAAATGTAAGCATGTTTATGGTATCTCAATGTATTTTAACTTAGCAACATTTAGTATTCTGCATCACAGTAACAAGGGGCATGCGTGATGTTTGACGTGTGTGCTTATGAGCAGCTCCATATGCTAAGCAGGAGGTGTAAGAGCAAGGGTATGAGGAAAGGAAGACAGAAGATCATGGCAAGAAACAGCTGCCACGTACACAAGGGGAAAGAGTTTAGGATGTAAGCATCTACTGTAGAATGCATGAAGAAGCTCATAAAATGAGGTCATATATCCAGAAAAATTAGGCCTATAACAAAAATCCCCATCTTTGTCACATGTTCTTTTTTTCATATATTTCAAGTGCCTGGGTATTTACGTATAAATATACATAAGTGCACATGTATGTACATCATGTGTGTCTGTGTCCATGTCTGTATTTATGTGCACCATATGTGAGTGTGCCTTGAAGCCAGGAGAAGCTATTAGATATCCTAGAACTGGAGTTACAGGCAGTTGGGAGACTATGGATGTGGGTGCTAAAAATTCTTAATAGTTCAACCTTCTCTCCAGCTCCATAAATTTCTTTACTTTTAAATATTTTAGGTGACCTGTATTCAGTTCAAAGTAAGATACAAAATATTAAATGACTAAATCCAGAAAAATACCTAAATGTTTTCTTATTTTGTGAAATACTATAAAAAAAGAAGTCACCTTAAGTACTTCACTACAGATCTGTACAACACACCTTTGCCAAGGCAAGGTGGATGACCATGTGAATTGTTTTAAGAAAAAAATATATACAATAACATTTTAGTGTTTTATATATATATATATATGCATATACACACTAAATGCATATGTCTATATGCATACATGTCAGTTGCTTTTAAGAAATTTTTTTCTTAAGAGGGTCAATCCATGTGAACAATAGGGTCATATGATATCCCTGTATAAAGAGCTTTCAATGCCAACACACAGAGTTACACGAGCTATGTCCCATAAAGAAGCTAGGCACCTGATACACTGGGAAAGGACATGCATTAACTTGCAGCAGTTGGATGTCTTCTGGGCACAAACTCACAAGGCACAGAATGCACAGCAGCAGAGGTTCAAACTGTCCTCAGCTGATGAATCAGAAGGTGCCCGCTCACCCTGACCTTTCCATCTTGGCAATTCTAAAACACCAGTGCAAGAACCTCAGGAATTGTCGAGAAACAAATGCCCTCTCTTCTTCTATGACAAAACAAAGCTCCTGAGAGGTAAAAGCATTTTTCTCAGGGTTTACCTGTGGGAGACTAAACCAGGAATCTAAATCCGTATTCCTTGACTCACAAGGTTATATATAGAGTGGGTTCTGGCCAGTGTTCTAACCCCACTCCTCCAGGTAACTGACGATGAGATGGTGTAACTCTAGGAGCTTACTCATCTTAAAACAATGGTCTGTGCTACACGAGGTGGTTATAAGGATTATGAGTTAATACAATTAAAGCACTTAGAATAACACCTTTCATTTAAAATTTCGACATATGTAGATGCTATAATTAGGATTGACATATGTTAGTAGGTAGTAAGGAAAAGAAAACCTCAAGCTCTGGAACTATCTATTAGAGATGACCTTGGGAAAACTGACTCAACAGATCTAGCTTGACATTTTAAACTTGAGCCTGCTTTCTGAATTTTATCTTAGGTTCCTTTGTGCAAGTCCTATATAATCCAGTTCTCCTCCATCCTTGCTCAGACAATCAGGCTAAATTTCTTACCCTCTAATGCAGTGGTCCTCAACCTTGTGGGTTATGACCACTTTGGCAAACTTGTATCTCCAAAAAATGTTTACGTTATGATTCGTAACAGTATCAAAATTACAGTTATGAAGTTGAAACAAAATAATTATATGGTTGGAATCACCACAACACAAGGAACTGTATTAAGGGTTGGGAACCACTGTTCTAATGTGTTAACTTAGATATTGAGTCAGGTCTTTGCCCTCCCTTCCAGGTGATGTTTAATCCATCAGGCAGGCCTGACTTCAGCAAGAATCTTCCTTGTCCCTGTTTTCTTGCAGTAATTTTCCATCCAGTGACCCCAGCCTGTTCCTATGTTTCTCATTTACCCTACTGTATTCATACTTATGCTAATTCTCTCCCCTGTACATACTACTGTAGGGGGACCGTCACATTCTCTTCTGGTTGTTCTACATAAACCTGTCCATGGCATGCTTTAACATCTATTGCTGAGTAGTTTTCTTTAACAATCCTCAGAATTTCAATTTCCTTCCCAATACGAAGACAGTAATTCTGACCTGAGACAGCTTATGCAAAGCACTAGCAACAGCACCTGCTATCTAAGTCATACTCAGTATACAGTATTGCTTGCAATAAAGCAATATGAGAAAAGCTTTTTTTAATTTTTTGAGAATTTCACATAATTATATCATATGCTTTGATCAGATCCATTTCCCCATTCTCTCTGCTACAATTTCTCCCTTATCACTTACTGATCCGTTCTTTAAGTGTTCTAAAAATATTCTGAACCCGTTAATGATGATAGTATGTGCATGAGTGTAGTCATGTAGGAGAGATGGAGTGAAGGGTAGTAGAGGAATAACTAATGCTTTGTCCTTTTTATCACCAACCCATCTTCACTTTACTTCCACCTTCCATCATTCCCATGCCAAATAAAGAACATGATGTCTGTTAAGGCAGATATTAACCTAGACAGGATCCCAGAGGATCTCAGATCAGATAAACATCAGGTAGGTTCCAAAATCACCAAGGTAGGCAATCCCAAGAATAGCTCAGTAACCTGGAATTTTACTTGGTTTAGGTTATGCACACATCTCTCTAAATGATAGAACTAGCAACTCAGGGAAACACACTTGCATCAAACCACAGATACATCCCACTTTAAATGATGGATTAAGTCACTACTTCCTGGTAGCCTTTGTAACTCCTCTCATGGTGGCCAGTTCCTATTCAAACTTATGAGGACGTATCAGGATATGGGAGGCAGGGAACTGATATGGTCTGAACTAATTCTAGATACGTTCACAATAAGGCAAACTGTCCTGAGTGAACTTGTAAGGAAAAACCCCTGCTAACCATCTTATGCTTATGCATAATCAGGCATGCATATGATTAAAATCAGATGCATCATGGGAAGAAACATGTTCAGTAAACAAAGTCACACACAATCAAGCTAGCCAATCCAAACAAATTCATCCACATTCACCCTTCAGCAACCAACTCTTCTTGCTTCAGAATCTTTTAAAAGGAAGCCTCAGAAAACAACTGATGATGTCTTTGAGAATATACCTCATTTGCAGTCTGTCTGAACTGGACTATCACTTGGCTTTTTAATAAACTTTACTTGCCAGTTTGCAATGTGAGTGCTTCTTGAATAAGATATGAAACACCTGAAAATAACCAACTCAGATAGCAACCTCTAGTAACACAGGCATAACATGAGAAAGCTGATTCCCTCAATTCCAGTTTGGGAAAGCAGCTGCAGTGCCCCAATTCTAGATGGATGAGATCCTTCGAAACTCCTACAACGAAAATGGGTGGATAAGTTGTTCTGAGTTCCATTTGGAGATAGCTCAACTTACCATCGGGCTGTTCTTTTGTTCTTCATGGATCATGATATATATATAAATAAAACAGACCAGGATCAGAGAAGGATCGTGGTAGAGATGTATTCTTTGCTGTTATATAGGGCCCTTCTCTTCCTAGGAATTTCAATGACATTCTCTCTTGCTCTTGAAGTTAAGTGATGAGTACGAACTACTCAAGCAGGTTAAAGAAGAAAACACCTAAAGCTGCATTGAATCATGGGGCAAAGCTCCCCCACAGCTCTGTCTCTAGTGGCTGCAAAAGTAACAGAGAAAGCTGCCTGGGTCACTGCCAAGAACTGCAGCAGACCTGGGGCACAGCAATAAATGTTTGTCTTCTATAAGCTCATAAAATCGGAGACTGTTGGTTCCCTTGGAATAACCAAGCTTATCCTAGTGCTGCAGGAGCCATGTGCAGTAGCTCAGGAAGAGCTCCTTTGGAGGATGAATTCAGGTTATTGGTTCCTGGATTAACGGTGGAATTCAATTATCTGTATTTTAGTGTCTTCTCACTATGGATAGCTAAAAACTGGTTATCGTAGTAAATGAAATAGGATCCCTTAAAAAGTTTCATAACAATTATTTAAAAGTCTACATAAAAATAAGCAAATAAATATTTTTATTATATATATTTTTATGTGTGTAATTTCATCTTAGAAGAGACTTTAAAGTTATTTTATTTAATACATTTAGCTGCAACTAAAACCAGGCAATTTCCAAAATACTGTTCTAGAAGAATACTTTAATTATTATTAATCTGTTACTTCATAATTAGAGTCTACCATTGTGCACAAGAGGGGATGCTTGTGCAAAGTAGCCAATTAATTACCTCACACACATGGAAAAAGCATCCACGTCAGTTTTAAGGAAGTTCCTTGACTTTCTGTTGCTGTTACCTAATAGAGGGTTGGAGATTGCAGAAGACTGTCTTTAAATGAAGAGGAGAGCCCAGCTCCCACTTCTGAACACCAACCAGCTAGGTCACATCATCTCCTGTTTTTGCTTTGAGCTTGTTCCACTGTTTCTCATCCTAGCAAAAGTCAATAATAATTATAAAATTCAGAGTCTTGATTGTAAATGAAAAGTTGGTAACACATTGAAACATTGCGCGCGCGCGCGCACACACACACACACACACACACACACACACACACACACACACACACAAGTGGAAGTAGATCATTTAGCTAGGAGTACAAGGATTACAAAACAGGAATATAACTAAATTATTTTAGCATTTACTACCCTAATGTTATTTTTATTTTGTTCTTAAAAAATGTAACATGATACATACTAAACCACATTTTGATAGACAGTCCATAGAAGGAAGATATGTTATATAAAGAATGGACATAAAGGAACATTCAGGTTGGTTTTAAAAATGACAAAAGTCAGTAAGAGAACTTTAAATATTCTGAAATGTATACAAAAATTTCTGAAGGGCTATTATAAGCATTTAACGTATGTACTAACAGCATATGGATTCAAAAATATACATACACTCTATTATTTTAGCTTAAAATGCCAAAGAGATTATTAACACTTTTAACAATGACAATGGTGACTCATGAAATTGGAAGGGGCTGCGAATGTAGCTCAGTTGATAGAGTGCTTGTCTAGCATGCAGGAAGCCTTGAGTTTGGTCTCCAAACCAAAATCTAAATGTGGTGGTACATGCTTTAAGCCTAGCACTTGGAAGATGGAGGCAGGAAGAGCAGAAGTTCAAGGTCACCCTTAGGCTACATAGATCCCCGGCCTTAAAAAAATTGAAAGAAAACTATTTCTAATTATCTAGCAACTTTATTTTATATGCACTGGTGTTTTGCCTGCATATATGCCTGTGTACCACAAGGATGCCTTGTGCTCACAGTAGCCAAGAAGAGGGGGTCAGATCCTTCAGAAGTCAAGTTAGAGATAATTGTGAAGCCCCATGTTAGTACTGGAAGGAGAGCCAGTGCTCTTAACCACTGAACCCTCTCTTCAGTCCATGATTTTTGAGATGACTTGGGAGGCAAAATGTTATTCTAAATGTTTTAATTAAAGCACAGCGACTAGCTTTTGATGTGGGGCAGTGTTAGAGGATTTTTTACCTGAAGAAAAGACTGGTTTATGAGACCTCAATGGTATCTGACTCAGTGCATGGTTCAGATTTGCCATATGCTCTAAGTCTCTTCTTTGGCAAATCTGTCTGCAATCCTAGCATATACTTCACACACAAAAAATCGGAGTGCCAATAGTCAGCTAATTATAGGAAACTGCCATGAGGTCATGAGGACAGGTTTCATCAGTAGTAGAGAATGGAGTCACTTTGTGGAGCCCAAGCCTTGACCATGATAGGTCTTTGATGTAAGAACCATAATGGGAGAAGGGGCAAGGAACCTCCCTATTAGTTACTTTTTCTGTCTGACAATGGTAATGAAGGAAAAGTGTGTTTACTTGGGCATGTGGTTTGAAGGGGATCAAGACCAATGTGGTGGGAAACAGGAGCATGAGGTGACACCGAATCCACAGGAAAGAAACATGAATGCTGGTGCTCTGTCTGGGAGCCCAGCCTATGGGGTGGTGCGACCCACATTGAGGGGAGGCCTTTCTCCTCTGTTAAATCTTTCTGGCAATGCCTCACAGACACATTAAGAGGTAAGTCTTCTACAATAGTCTAAATCTAAGCTGACAATAAAGACTAGTCCCTACATGCCCTAAGAACACTGACATATGGGCTTCAATTACATGCAATTTTCTGAGATACAACAGAAAATAATAATAATGCACATACTGGGCTAATAATAATGGAGATCAACTATAAATTGTTTCATAAACTAAATGAACAGAAGAGCAAACTTACAAAGGTAAACCATTTGTCACTATTAAGATAGTAACCCTTAGTTCAGTCAATCATTTTGGTTTTAGCCAATCTAACTGGTAGTAACATAGACACCCATTAAAATCAATTGGCTTTTCACTTTAATTTGTTTCTGGTGATTAATGATGCTGAATATATCAGTATTTACTATATACTGATTTATTTCTCTTATAAGAATAGCTACATGAATCTTCTTTCCATTTCTTAAAAGCAGGGTCACCCTGTCTTTCTCTTATTGAGTTGTATGACTTCATATATAATTCTTTTGACATATGAGTACATGTAATTCTAGTATTTTTTGTCTGATATAATATTCTTCCTAACCTTTGGATTACTTTTTGTTTTCTTAAGGGTGGCCTTTAAAATACTAATTTTTGAGTGTAAACCCAACTTAATGCTTTTTATATTTCATGTTTTTGTTTTCTAGTACAATTAGTTAGGTTGGTGTAAGCAAACACACACTGGATATCCAGTCATATCTCAGTAAAAAGGAAGCATGGCAACCATATTCAACCTTGTAGCTACCTTTTCTTGAGTATAGACTGCAATGTCTCAGCTTCTATATACAAAGAGCTAATATTCTCCATCATTTTTCTAAAGTTTCAAGCAAATGCATTTACATGGCATTTCTTTTAATAAGAGTGACAGCTTACAAAACCACTGCCCATTAAACACCTGAAGTTGGATCATTACCTTCTGTAAAAAGCCTCTAAATTTAAAACATGAACTACCACAATGTTAAGTATTTTATTTTGAATATCTTTACCTATCCACATCATTCTACACTTACTGAAAGAAACATTCTGCAGCTAGCTAATTTTATACTTTCATAATACTCATTTTTCTTAAAGCTATGGTCAAGATATTTGATGTGCATTTTCAGCTTTTGTTATCTATATGAACAGAATCAAACATGTAAATTATAGTGGTTTGAAATGAGATAGGCCCCATAGCCTCATGTTTAAATATTTGGTCTCCAGTTGGTGGAACTGTTTGGGAAGGATGACGAGGTGTGGCCTTGTTGGAGGAGGTCACTGAGGATAGGCTTTGAGAGTTCAAAAGTCCACACCATTTCAGTTAGCTGCCTCTCTCTTTCTGCCTAGTGCTGGATCAGATGTATGCTCTCAGCTGCTGCTCCAACACTATGTCTGCCTGCTTCCCCTGGTCATGATGGGTTATCTCAGGAGTAGAAGATTAACCAAGCATAAATCAATGCATAAATTGCATTTTACGAAGAAAGTTCTTTTGTTCTTTAAAAGGGTGGGAAAAAGCAACCACCTGCTGGAAGTAGCATTGTTTGTGTTATATTGCTCTATAGGAAGACCTAGGAGTATATGCGATCAGCAGCAGCTCTTGAAACTAAGCAGAATAAAAACATGGGTATAGTAGTGCTAGTCCTGCTAAGAGTATGGGTGCTAACTCATGAGCTAACAGTGCTAGTGTGGATTGCAAATTTCCCTGAAAGCCTGTGTGTTAGAGGATTGGTCTCTAGGATGGTGCTATAGGGAGGTGGTAGCTTAGTGGGAGGAAGTTAGCTAATTGGAGGCATGATATGGAATTATGGGACCACTCCCTCTCCTCTGCTTCCTGTCCATGAGAAAAGAAGTTCTCTTCTACTACCCTCTCCACTTCAGGAGAATGCCATGGGAACTACCACCAAGCAGGCAACCAAATCTCCTCCACAGTGAGACAAAATTAACCTTTTGTCTTTATAACTTAATTTGGTTATATGAGAAAACCTGTATCATTTCCTCACAGGAAAAAAAAAGTTCAGAGGTAAGTCAAGAAGGAGCCTTTAAAACTCAATTTTAGGGCAGTTAAGAGAACTGGCTTCTCTTCCATAGGACTTGACTTTGGTTCCTAACAACCACATGAAGGCTAACAATGTCTGTAACTAAGGTTCCAGATCTACCAACTCTGTCACACCTTTGCATGCATGTGATACACTTACCTTAAGACAAAACATCCACATACAGAAGTAAAAATAAGTGAATTAAAAAAAATAAATGCATTAAAAATACTTTATTCTAAATATAGAAGTGGCTTCTTTTACCTACAGCTAGGGTTACAGACATGAATACCATCACTTCTTATGAGATCCATTTGCCCCCTTTACAAGTAAACCTATTCATTAGAAAAGTCTTTTGTAAAGTGAGTGCTCATGGAACCTCTCTTCCTACATCTTCACCTTCAGGTTAGTCCTGTGTCACAAAATAATACAACAATTATACTCTACAAATCAAGGGGATACAAAGCAACTGTCTTATAGTGTTTGGCTCTATAGGAAAAGACAGATAAACAAGAATGTCTTTCTTAGAAATGTTAAACGACCTAAGCAAGATTTCTTAGAAAGTTACAGATGTCGGACTAAAATGATTTGATAGAAACTCTAAGTTACTGCTTGGTTGCCATGGAAATCGTCAAAGAATCTGATCCTGATGTAAATGTGTTACACAGATATTTGTAACACAAAAGGAACAATGGCTGGTTGTGACACTTAACTCATCCAATGGTTTTGAAAAGCAACACCGCCTTCAAGTAGTCGGTTTTATTAACTCATTAAATGATAAAAGGATGTTAGTCTGAATTGCAAGACTAACTTTTTAGGGCCAGCAAGATGGCTCTGTGGTTGAGGGCACTTACCATCAAACCTCATGACCTGAGTTCAATTCCCAGATGGTGGTGAGAGCTATCTCCTCCTTGTTGGCCATGGCATAAGACCCCTTATAAATAATAAAAATGTATTTTTTGAAAAAAAAATAATCCTTTAATCTTCCTGGCCACAGAAACAGTAGCTTGTGGCCTAATTTATTTGTAAAATAAGATTCAAAAGAAGAAAAACTGACTCACTGATAGGCTAATTACTTGCTTGGAACACAATTGCAGTTTAGGAAATGCTAGTAGGTCAAGTAAACTACTGTATGTGAGATGGAATACATGAATATCTTGGTCTACCAAGGAAACAAATTAATTTGGATCCATGTCACATCAAATGTAATCAATGATAAGAAATATCGCTGGCACCTACTATGATAACTATGTCTACCACCATGCTCTGGAGCAGGAAATTTGTAGCATGCTAACTTAGTAGCTATGGAAACACATCTGACAGGTTACCAAGGGTAATAGGTGGAAGATTCCCAAACCCATTTAAGAAAATAGAATAATTTAGTGTTTATAGATGAATAACTATTGACAGTTTACACACAGATAAACTGGTCAAGACCATTGTACCCTAAATAAATGTTTCTTAGTTTTTCTAGCTATTGGATTATCTTTAAATTTTTCTTACATTTTGGTGTTTTAAAGATTTCTCAACCATTATGTATATTGAAATTAATTTTGTATAGTTATATAGTATAGTATAGTTTCCTTTTCTGCAGGCTCCACATTCACAGAGTCAATCAACTATGGCTGAAAATCTTAAAGGAATTTCCACAGTACAATTTTTTTTTATAAATGCCTCAATATCCACATTGATTTCTTCTTATTGTTTCAAACACCATACAATAACATCTATTTATAAACACATTACACTAAGCAAGCCAGAGATGGCTTCATTTTTAAAAAATTAATTTACGTATTTGTTCTTCTCTCATATGTTACATCCTGACCAAAGTTTCCCATCCCTCCTCTTCCCAGTCTCTCCCTCCCAACTTCCCACTCCTCTTCCATTTCCCTTCAGAAGGGACCATGCCTCCCAGGGGTAAACAAAAAATGACATAAGAAATCTAGGGACATACCCTCATAACAACATTCAATGAGGCAGCCCAGTAGGAGGAAAAGGGTCCCCTTAGCAGTCAAAAGATTCAGAGATAAACCCCTCTCCCAATGTTGGGAGTCCCACAAGAACACCAAACTATATATGATATATATACAGAGGACCTAGGTCAGAGCCGTCCAGGTCCCTTGACTGTCATTTCAATTTGTATCTATGAGCCCCAGTGAGTTGATTCTGTGGTCACAGGTGGGACACACATGATTTAAAGTACTTGGAAGATCTGCAACACCCTATTTCTTAAATTTCATGTCAGGATTCTAAGCACACCAGTATCTGTAGAGTCCTTGAATCAATCCCTTTTGAGGTGCTGACTGACACCTTTAATTCTTATTTTGAAATATGGCTTTGTTGAAAATTATAACATGTTTTTAATTGCTGGCATTTTTTATGTTTATTTATTGGGATGGGGCATGATAGTGTCATAGTATGTGTGCAGAGGTCAGAGAACAACTGTAGCTGTCATTAAACCAAGATGGCCACATTCAAAATAAAACTGATAACATATGAAATTTCATTTATAAGTCATCTATCTTTTAGCTGGGTGGTGGTGGCCCATGCCTTTAATCCCAGCACTTGGGAGGCAGAGACAGGCAGAGCTCTGTGAGTTTGAGACCAGCCATGGAGAAACCCTGTCTTGAAAAACAAACAAACAAACAAACAAAAAAACAAACAACAAACAAACAAAACCAGAGAAGTCTGTTAAAACAAAACAAACAAACCCCCAAACCTCTCAAACTTAATCAATCTGTTCTGAACATTTAAAATAGCCCAGTTTGGGGCCAGTAAGCAGCTCCAATGGGTAAAGGTGCTTGTTGCCAAGCCTGAGGACCTCTGTCTGATCTCTGAGATCCATGTAGTAGAAAGAGAGAGCTGACTCCTCCATGCTTCCCTCTGTGACCTCCATATATAGACTGGAGCACATCCATGATCTTGCATGTGTACACACACACACACACACACACACACACACACACACACACACACACACACACACACTTAAATATCAAATAAAACAAAAAACAGCCCACTTCTGTATTCAGACATTTATGAACTTGAAATAAAATCGCTCCACTTAAAAAGGATCATGAGTGCTTTTTGATAAGGAAAGGTATTAGGTTCTTTGAAATCCAGGAAGAAATTTTACCTTACTTAGCTTCCAGAATTTAACTTCAATCAGTTTCTTACTGGTGAGTCATGAGTCAATCAAGTCACCTCTAATTAGGACTTAAAGTTCCCTAAGGGTAGTGTGAAGTTAACACAAGTCTAAAATAAACTACACAAATTTAATGCTCTGTATTTCAAGCAAAAATAGTCTAAATTTAATTCCTTAAAAGTTAAAACCATACTTAGTAAATTATTGGTTCAGATAATACTTTTAGAGTTCCCAAGTAGAGTTGAGCCATTAAAGGTTTCTCTTTTGTTTCCAGTCTTGGAATTACATCTGGGTTAATTCTTCAAGTCTTTAAATGGCTTATGTGGTGTTTAAGAATATTTTTAGGAGGCTAGGGATGTGCCTCAGCTCATAGAATGCTTTCCTTGTATGGACAGGCCTTGGGCTGGATACCATACTCAGAATCTACCTTAGATCCATAAGACCAGGTGCCGCAGTGCACACCTGTAACCCCAGTGCTTTGAAGATGAAGGCAGGAGGAACAGAAGACCAGAAGAGCAGCAACTTCCAGACAGCCAGGGATGCATGTGTCTCAAAAACATCCCCCACCTCTAAAATATTACTAGTAATATTAAAAAGCAGAGATCAATCTCTGCTTATTATGAACTGACAATGATAAAAGCTTTGAACTTGGCATGACTGAGAAACTAGCACCTATTTCAATAGTTACTACCACTTCTGCTTCAGAAACCATATGCTATACAATTTCCTAATTGCATAGAAATTAATTGCACAGGGAGAAGTACAAAGTGACAGTGTAAATAGATTTCCATCCCCTGTCTCCATCCCAAATCTCTATCATGTTCATCTTGATTAGGTAACTGATTTTATGAACAATTAACTTCACTGTCACTGTAAGGCAGCAACTTTAGGATAACCCTGGTATAGGTTATGAACTGTATGAATAACCACAGTTTCCTCTTCTAGAGCTAAATAAGAAGAGAGAGAACAAGAAAAGATCCAAATATATGATTACAAGTAGTTGTGTGGCTTAAAAAAAATCCATTCCTATAACTTGGTGATAAATTCAAATAGAAGGGTGAGGCTGTTATAATATAGACAGAACCACATGGAGTTAGAGTAAGGAATCTTAAGAAAACGTGAAGTAGATGTTCTCTTTGAGTTGGTCAGGACAGACTTAAAAAGGTTGATTTCTGATGCTTTGCTTTTAATTATTGGCTTCATTCTGATCCTGGATACTGATGGCTATAATGAAGACAGATCTTTTCAATCATTAATTACACAAAGTATAATTTAACCACTGTTAGATATATTTCTGAAGGAATCAGTATGTAGCCAAACATTTATATTTCTTTTTTAAAACAGTACCAACTAACTTCCCATTCAGAAGCAATCTAGTTACAAGTCAAGAAGAGACAAACTTGAGAATTGTAGTAAGATTTCAACTCCTGTTCCTAGTACTACACGGTATGTGCTCAGTATATACAGGGTCCCTGGGTTCAAACCCCAGCACGAAACCCAAACCCAAACCAATAAAAGCCACATATTAATGTGCTAACACTAACAGTATTTGGGAATGTTTCCACATTAATAAAATACTGCAAAGCCAATGAATGTGGAATCTTTGCCTGGAAACCACCACTCCAGGCTCCCTAGATTGACTTTGGCTTACACACAGACAGTAAGTCTGAAATAAACTTTCTTAGTGTTAGTTCTACAATGACAGGAAGTTAAGATGATGACGAATCTTGATTGTGATTAGCATCATGGGTCCTATATAATACTAGAGTTGACATGACTCTAAAATGGTGCTCATTCATATGTCAAAACTTATTTCCTCTTCTCAATTTTTACTATTCTATCACTTGTGTTAATTCTATACCTGACATAGAAATGAATACAACATGTAAAAGGTAAGGTGCACTTCTGTGCCATGAGCCACCAAATACAATGGAGGAGTCTATTTCTCTAATGTTTATAGAGCTCAGGCAAGAAGTAAGTGTAATACTTAGTGATTCCTGAGAATAGCAGACACTAAGGACTTTTCATGACTTAAAAAAATTCATTGAATTTCCTAACTGGTGAGAATGCTCACAAAGGAAAAATTAAGGACAATGGCATATCATAAAATGTATTAGCCACAGAGCTTTAATGAAGTAGAACAATAAATGACAAAATAGGTTCTCCACACCTTCAACTCAAGGGAACTTGTGCTCTTCAAAAGTTACTATTAAGAGAATGAAAATATTTACAAATTGTTTAGAAAGGACTTATATCAAAATTGATGAAGACTGCTCAAACTCAACAATAAGAATACAATCCAAAACAGAGGAGAAGGAGAAAGAAGGCAAAGGGATTGGAAAGAAGATAAAGTGTGTATATGTCAGTGGGGAGATTTAAAAAAAAAAGATAAGTAATCCAATAAATCTGAGCACATATTTGAACATGCACTTCACCAAAGAAGATAAACGCAAATTAAAACTAAGGCAAAATATAAATACATCCCTATTAGAATCTCTAAATACTTATCAGACTGACCAAAAGAATTACTGGTCCATGACCCAACAGCAGCCAGGGTCAGAGTTGATGTCCATGGCTCAGGTTACTACAGAGGGGTCAGAGGAACAATGCCTGTTGAAAGGGCCATGCTGAGTCAGCCCTTTCTCTTGCTGGCCCTGGGATGGCTGGGCCTGCCCTCTAAAGGGGCACTACAGCAGGAGAGCTGGCACTGCCCTCTCATGGTAGAGCTGACCCCTAGCACTCCAGAGAGATGGTCCAATCCTCACCTCAGGCATGGGAGAGCTGGCCACATGGCATGAGTCTAAGAATTCTTACTTCTGCCAAGGCTCAGACCAGAAGGGGTGATACTGGTCTCAGCATGACTGCAGACTGAATACTCTGCACTTCTGTCTCTACCAGCCTTATATTCCTCTCTAGTGATGGGATTAAAGGAGTGTAGCACCATCATCCAGCTTCTATGGCTAACTGAAATTAAAGGTGTGTGCCACCACTGCCTGACCTCTAGGAATAGTTTGGCTAGCTTTGCACTCTGAACTTCAGGCAAGCTTTATTTATTAGATCATAAACAAAATATCACCACAAAAGGAGAAGTCAAATCATCTGTAGCTGCAGACGAATGTGATATTACATATAAATGATGCCCAAGAGTCCAGCAGGATATTTCTAGAAACAACAATTTCAGGAAAATGGCAAAAAATCAACTTGCAAAATCCAGTAACCACACAAATGCTAGTTGTGAAGGCTCACCTGTAATTTGAAACTTGAACGACAAACACTGGATTCTAGAGCAAGGTGGCTAGTGAAGCCAGTCAAATTAGAGAGTTCTGAGATTGACTAAGAAACCCTGAATCAAAGAATATGGTAGAAGAGCCATCAGTGGAATAATTATCAAAAACCCTACGTGGTTTTAGTATGAGTCTTTGTACATGTTAGTCAACTCCCTATTAGATGTGGTGATATCTTGCTTGAATAAATAAATCTTTTTTGAAGATCAGAGGATAGAGCTTTCTACTAGCCAACCATAAAAGTCAGGAGGTCTGTACAGACAGACAAGAAGTGAGATGGCTGGGTGGAAAGAGGATATAAGTGGGAAGAAACAGGAACTTGTTCTCTTTTCTGCTGGGAAACTAATAAGGTGAAGGTGGGCTTTGGCTTTCTCCTCCTTCGTTTTGACCTCTCAGCATTTTTCCTCTACATCTGACTTTGGCCTTTTATTATTTAGACCAAATAGGAACTCCATGAACAAGAACAAGAAGAAGCCATGGAGGTAGAGGCAGGGGTAGAGAATACTACTGGCAATCAAAATGCTTAATCGTATACAATAAACCCAAAGAGAAAATAAAACATATGCTCTGGAGAAGAAATTTTATACAAAAATAAACACCAAAGTGAAAGCCTATGACATTTTCTTTTTGAATTGGTATTACCACGGTTGTCAGTTTCATTAGAGTAATCCCTAACTTTAATATATAGTTTTATGAAGTCTGGGAAGTTATTCATAAAGTCAAACAAACAAACAAACAAACAGGAATATCTTGGCAAGGAAAATTGATAAAGGAATTTGTTCCACTGAATAGTAGATCATATCACCAACATATGGTTTAGTAGGAGAACACAAAAATATAATGTAATTAGACAAGATCTCCAAAATTTGAACAACTGGTGATCTCGCTGGTTAAACAGGTCTCAACTTGAAATCACACACACCACAAAAATCTCAGTTTTAAAATAAAACATAAACCATTACAGATTTATAAGATTAAAAAAAATATGTTCTGGCCAAGAGAGACTGAATGGAAAGCTTTTCAGATCAAAAACAACCTCCCACTAAATACAAGAGATAGATCTGATTGGAAAAAAATTTTAATAGCCTACACAACACTATGACATTTAAAAACAGAAAATTATGTAAGACAAAGGACTATATTTACATCAGAATCAATGAGGCAGAAACAATCAAAGCTCAAAATACAATGTAGAAACTGGGGAAGATATAATATGTGATTCAGTAACCAGTAACTAGGACCCACTTCATCCAAGAATCCACGGAATGTTTAGTTAGAACATCCACAGAACACCTCCTACTACAGGACAGAGAGGCAAACAGGTTTTGCATGCTATCTGTAAGAATATATATTGATACTGTGGCTGATAATATGCCTCTTCTTTAAAAAAAATGATTCTACCTATTGGCATAAATCTCATAAACATACAAGCACAACAAAATGCGTCAAGTATTTTCACTATAATTCGGAAACAAAAATAAGGATCTCCTTGGATGAATTTTATGTGTCAATGTAATGGAGTATTTTGAAAGTCAACCACAGTGGGACAGAGATACAAAAACAGAACTTAGACTTGAAAGCAGGGGCATGCCAACTGTTAACAAATCCAAAGATTCCAATACAAGGCAACTGAAACTGTGTTGGTGAGTGCTCATTTAGTAATTCAGAGGATTTTGATAAAGGTAATTGCATAGGCCACTCTGAAAAATAGATTATCATGGAAGACATAGTAAATAAGAGAAAGAAAAAATTTCAAAATAGTTGTATGATATTGTTCCACCTATGTTTTAAAATAACCATTCACAGATTAAAATCTGAACATGTATAAAGTCAAGTCATGGACTGAAGTGTGGTGAGCTGTTTAACTCTTCAACAGCAGTGTAGTCTGCAGAACTTTGAGGATGCTGGAATGAAGAAAAAGATCTGCACAGTTGATCTTTTAAATTTCTGTAAGATTGTATTTTATATTTTATATGATGAGTATAGTTTTGTATGAGACATATAAGGAAAATAAACTATCATAAAATTGTAAAACACAATTTAATGCTGAAAGCTTGTA
Source organism: Cricetulus griseus (assembly GCF_003668045.3). Taxonomy (NCBI): domain Eukaryota; kingdom Metazoa; phylum Chordata; class Mammalia; order Rodentia; family Cricetidae; genus Cricetulus; species Cricetulus griseus. The sequence continues at coordinate 44,225,729 of NC_048597.1, read as the reverse complement.
TGCTTCATAAATAAAGATCACTTCTGCCAGGTGTTCAGCTATGAAGAGTACACACTGGTGACTTAAGGGCTCTTTGCCTTCACACAAAACATTGATTCTGATTTCCTAAAAATGTATTACTGCCACTTCAGACATCTTCTCTGTAGGAAAACAGTTCTCACTCAAGAAAATGTCTCTCTACAATACCAGGCTTCATTTTCCTAAAAAAAAAAAAATGTGTATCTGGGAGAAAAGTTCTCAGGGATTAATGCATGTACTTCCAACAAAGTAACTGCTTATCACTGAACTTGTGTGCACGGGAAGGAATCACTGCTTTCCAAAACCAGCAATGAAAAAGGTCAGCATAAACTGAAACTCTCAGAAACTCACACTCAAAGACTCAACAATGCTGACTACAGTTTGATTGTTAGAATGCTGCAAATCTAAAGCCACCTTATCATACATAGGCTGTCTTTAGTCCCCTTCACAGACATTCACTGCCACTTCTGAGTTCATCTTGTCAAAGTTCGTACAAAACATTAACGTAACAGACCATTAGCTAGCATCCACCAATTCAAAAGGTATGAACAGATAGCACATGACACGCACATTAGGGATGTCTGCATTCTGTTGTGGCCTGACTACTTTATGTTTCCACCAATGTATAAGAAGAAAATGTACCTCAATTTAAGACTTTCTTTTGTTCTATACCTTGTGTCTACACTGGAGCATGTCATTTGAGGCTACCCTGTTCCTGGGCTATGAACATTCATATTTGGATCCAGAATAAACTGTCTCCTATCTCCTTTGAGGAGAGAATGGTGTTTAATGTTGACATCAGGCTCTTCCTTAAAGCTAGGTTAGCCTTCTGGGAACATGAGACCTGTAGAACCAGGCCTGGTTGTTAGAGCTAAGTAATGATTTCACTAAGTAATGACTTCAAGTAGAAATTAATCAATTTTAAGTTGATAAGATCAGAGCATGGCCATCACAAACTCACAGATTCCTTAGTAACCAAGAAATAGTTATATACTTTGCATTTTGATGTAAGATAAACTCAAAACAAATATCAGTACAATTAGTGTGTGATAGTATAATGGGGTCATAATAAATTATCTTACTAAAGCTTAAACTATTTCTAAATGCATTTTTAAAAGAATGAAGAATATGACTGATTTCATGTCCAACACAAGTTCTGATTCTCCTATATTGTATAGATTTGGCTTAATATTTAGAAGAAAACATTAGTGACTAGTGCTTTTCACTGCTTGATTTGAATGAGGAAAAAAGAATCACAATGCTAACTGGGCTGTTTACTTATTAAGGGCCAACACTACTCATCTTTATACAAGGTATTTTCCCATCAAATTTCCTTTAACAAAAGGTTTTGACTACATTTCAATGTCATTCTTCATTTCTGCTCAGGATTATTCCTGTTACTAAACTTACTACAATAAAATTACTCTAATTATTATCTGAGTAATTTATCTCATACCTCCCAAGTTGAGCCATCCTGGAAGCCCTCTGCTTCACTGTCAGCTCAAGTCATGCAAGACAGTCCTGAAAACAGCTTGGTATTAGCACAAAAATAGACAGGTAGACCAATGGAATAGTTGAAAACCCTGATATTAACCCACACACCTATGAACACCTGCTTTTTAACAAACAATCCAAATATATACGCTGGAATAAAGAGAACATCTTCATCAAATGGTGCTGGCATAACTGGATGCAAACATGTAGAAGACTACCAATAGACCCAAGCCTTTCACCTTGCACAAAACTTAAGTAAAAATGGATCAAAGACCTCAACATAAACCCAGACACACTGAACCTAATAGAAGATAAAGTGAGAAATACCCTTGAATTAACTGGTACAGGAGACAGCTTCCTGAACATAACACAAGTAGCATAGACACTGAGATCAACAATTCATAAATGGGACCTCCTGAAACTGAGAAGCTTCTGTAAGGCAAAGGACATAGTCAGCAAGACAAAACAACAGTCCACAGACTGGGAAAAGATATTCACCAACCCCACATCTGACAGAGGGCTGATCTCCAAAATATACAAAGAACTCAGTAAGTTTTTATGCAGTGTCTTATAGTGTATATGCCGTTATAGTTTCTTAACTACCACCCAATACATAGGATTTGAACCAAATAACTTTTTCTAGTTCTAGCCTTCATAAACAGTCATCTTGAAAATACAAATTATACATACAAACTGATTTTCCTGACACTTCAATTATGTTCAATTAATCTTGTTCTAAAGAAACTAACAATAATATCCTAAACAAAATTCTCAGAACAAAGAGTGGGCACCCACAGATAAAGGTAGGAACCTTCTCTATCATATAGCAGTTCTGTCAAGGTCTCCACAGGCATTTTTACACTGTTTCCTACTTTTATTTATTTGCCAAAGGCTGTACTTTGTGTGAAACAGAGCTCTGGAAAGATGATACATCCCATGTCACATTGCTGGAGTCACTGCCAGGGGCAGTACATGGCAGGATGCTCCACATGCCTGCCTGCACCACCCATGCTAACAGCACACTGACTATATGATGAGTGAAGGAACAGAAGCTGAGGACATCTTCACAAAGCCATTCCTTCGCAGTTTCCCCACCAAATTCAGAATTCTATATATTCAGACTGAATTCAGGGTGAAGATCCAGGCATGCATTTTAAGGAAAATAAACTATTCGAGGCAAATCTCAGATACAGAGAACCCAATACACTACATGAGCAACAGAGAAAATGGCAGCAAAATGAACAGTAAACAAAGAACAAAAACACTCTAGTTGAGAACAGAAGAATTCAAGTATTTGATCTAATCTTTCTCAAACATCAAGCAAAAATATTAACTTAGGAGTAGACAAAAGATGGCAATGTTGAACTTGCACAAGAGTTACTGCACACTGATTATAACATAAATGCTAAAAGTCACCACAAATGTAGCATAAGGATCCAATATTCATTGTACTTTAAACTGGAATATATACCACCCATTTCTCAATAAAGAAATGCTAAAATTTAGAGCTCTTTCATACAGAAAAGAAGTAAGAGAAAAATGTGGTGCTCAAAGAAGAGCACAACAGTCTACCAAATATATTCAAGGTCTCCACTTTTTATTCATAGGAAAATGCCTAGTTTTTACAATAAATCTACAGGTTAAGACAACTGAATTCACAACCAGTCTCTAATTGCAGCTTCTAATGAAAGGCAAGTACAGTACATTAGCCATCACTTTTCTTACTAACTCCTACACAAAGTCTGATCATGCATACATTTCAGAGGAATACTTGAACATGTTAATTATGTGTCATTACAAAATAGATAATGACAATATTTTGAAAAATTAATACAAATTCAATAGATTTTTAAAAAATTTTATTCACTTCAATTTTTGCAATGGGGTCTCCTGTAGCCCAGGCTGGCCTCGAACTCACTGTATAGCCAAGGATGACTTTAAACTTCTGGTTCTCCTGTTCCAGACTCTCAGGTGCATGGGTTGTAGACATGCACCGAAACAGCTGAGCAGACTTTAGAAGATAGTTCAGGTGATGTTAAGTGTCTTCACAAACACATACCTGACACAGAAGGCTTTTCTGAGGCAGGGAAGGAACTCGTTCTTCATAGACAGGGGATGGCTTATGTGTAGGAGGAAGATCAATTCTGTGTTCAATATATTAAACAGAAGTGTTGGGGGTTCCGGGAGGAAAAACAAAAAAAACAAAGTTCTCACAAATCTAAAGGACATTTTCTTCATACTATAATAATACATAATTATTCTACTCTACATGTTTAATTAAGTTATATTCTGTTAATCTGTCAGGAAATAAAAAGATATCAGTGCTTCTACTACTTAACACCAAATTATCTTGTTCACAATAAAGAAGCAATTCAAATTGTAACACTTAAAATTATTAAACAAGTATCTTGTGCACAATCCACCTTAAGTTTGGCATATTTTCACTTTGATTATGCTGACAAACATTTTAAAGGAGGATTTTAAAAAGATTTTTTTTATTTATGTCTATGTGCATATGTCTGCATGTCTGTCACATGTATGTGGATGCCCACAGGCCAGAAGGGAGGTCATATCCAAGCAGCCAAAGTTACAGGTGGTTGTGAGCCTTCAGAAGCGGATGCGTGGAACCAAACTCAAGAGCCTCTGCAGGAGCAGGTAGCACTCTTAGCTCGCTAAGCCATCTCTCCAGCTCCCAATGTGTGTATTATTATGTTTCTCCAAATGGTCATATAAGTAACTCAGAAGATTGACAAAAGCTCACATCAGAGTTTGGAACTTCTTTCCAAGATAGGTTTTCAAAAGGGCTGCCTTGGGGCTGTAGAGACTGCTCAGCAGTTTAGAGTGCTTGTTCTCCCATAGGACCCAGGTTAAGTTTCCAGGACCCACATTAAGTTCACAATCATCTGAAAAATCTACTGCCAGGGGAATTTGACACCTTGTCTGGCCTCCATGGACATCAGGGATGCACATGGTACAGGGACATACATGCAGACAAAGACAAACATGCATATGAAACGAAAATAAATACATCTTAAAAAGGTGGTTATTCACTTTTAGAACATTTATCCCATAAGATTTTTCAGATACAATTCATTATAAATCATGCCATCTGAAATAGACAAAGGAACCAGGATTTCCTTAGAGAATATATTTTTGATGACCTCAACTGTAAAATTCTCTAATATTTACACATATTTTCAATACCAGTTAGATGTTTACAAACACATTTATGGGTCTATAGTTCTATGTTTTATAGAAAACAATCTCTCATATACAAATAGCTTTCAATGATTTGAAGACTAAAGATGTATTTCCAGTACTCTTGATTAGCAAATGAAATAAAAAGTTATGTATATTAAAAGATAAATGAAATCTTCCGATGCTAAAATAATAAATGTGCTATGATCTACTCAGTTCTCAATATGGGCATAAAGTATTTTATACTGAAAATAATTCAATAAATACATAAAAGTTTACTATAAAAGAAGTCCAATCTTACATTATCAAATTAAAGCAGCACTTTACCATCTTTTATTCATAAGTAGTAACTTTTCTCTAATGAAAACTGCAAAAAATTTATAGCACCATTTAAATAAGAAAACCCAAGCTATGGCAGCAGTGACCTGCTGATGATGACAGCTGTCAGTCCATTATGACAGGGTTTACAACCCAGAAAGCAGTGCAGTGACTGTGTCAGATCGAAGAAGTGGAGTCATGCCCCAAAGCATTTTAAAGAAACAAAGGGATGCATCACTGGAATACCAGCCTCATGCCAGAAAGGGGTTGGAATAGGGGGTGGGGAGGGCAGGGGAGGATGGGAGGAAGAGGGAACTGGGATTGACATGTAAAAGAAGCTTATTTCTAATTTAGAATTGGTCTAATTACAATTATAAAAATAAAAAATGATAGTTTCTAAAAATAATTTTTGGTAGTTTAGTTGTATCTCTATATAAGGCAGACATATAATTAAGCCTAAGATGTTTCAATACTGAAATCAGTAGTTAGTACCTGAATTCTATTTAGGTTGGCCAAAATAAGCTATCAATATGATGCATTTGGAAAGATATATAATGCCTGTGAATGAGGCATTGCCTAATGCGTTTGCTTCTAGCAGCCCTGTGAAGATTCTTACTACACGTTCTGATGAAATTTAACATGTTCTGATGAAATCACAGTTGACTAACAAGGGTCCAACACTATGCTTATTTCCATCTGTTGAACACCAAATATAAGTAACATAAAGGTGGACATACAGGCTAATGTATAATGGATGTTCACAGCTGAACACAAGCAAAACTGTCACCTACACTTTGTCAAGATAGGATGGTCTCTTCTTCCTCGGTGTTAGCAACACAGTCACGAAGACAGCAATGATGAAAAGGGCCAGGACAGCTCCAATCACAGCTCCAGCCACTGCTATGGATGAGGTCTGCTTAAGTGGGATGTCTGTTAAGTAACAAAAAATTAGACTTTTCAAACAACTTTAAAGAGTTCTTAAAGTTGCATGCTCTAACTTTTACAGTGTTCAATTGGCTATTTGAAGTATTTACCCAACAATTTGTTTAAAGCACCCAAAATCATGTTAATACCCTTCTATTTTCATTAAGTCCCCAGGTTTGCTTTACTCAAATTATGGAAAGAACATCTCCAATCAGGCATTATTGAATAAATCTATTTTCTATAATCAAATAATGTCTAAAGATAAATAAAAAGATGAAGATAATCTTAAGTTCTCAACAGGTGATAAAAACATCAGTTGACCAGTAATGCACACTTACCATTTTATTCTATTAAAATGAAAGAAAAACACTATTAAAATAATATTCAAAGACTAAACAACAAAAAACAAAAAAGCATACCACAGATATAAAAAGTGATAGTGTATATTTTAAAAATTCTAAAAGGCATATCATTCATTAACTCAAAAGATGGATTTCAAATGTTTTACTTTTAATTCTAGCCATATGAAACCCAGCAGCCCAATTTTGTGGAGAGACTCTGTAAGTTACAGGTTCCTCACACCAATTTTCCACTTTTTATTTTTTTGAGACCAGGTTCCATGTATCTCAGGCCAAACTGGCACTTGTACAGCCACGGGTAACTATAAACTCATGATTGTAATTGCAGAACCTTGTAAGTGGGGGTTACAGGCACCTGCCACGATGCCCAGTTTATGTGCTACTGGGGAACCAAGCCAGTTTTGTGCATGGTAAGTACATGCTCAGCAAATGAACTACACCCTTAACCCATAAACTTGATTTTGTTTTACTCTTCTAACCAATAAGGTAGACAACGAGAAATGCCACTTTAAAAATGAAGACAAGACTCTAAAGGAGCCTGCCCACAGTCATCCAGTTAATGAGCTGTAGAGAACAAAAGGAAAAGTAGGGTACAAGTCTCCAGCCAGTGCTCTTGCTCTGATTTGGGGGTTGGGATGGGAGGCAACAGCTAATACAGCCTTGCCCTCTTGCTCCCTATGGAAAATTAAGGGCTGTTTTCATTAAAATGGTTTAGTTACATGTCTTAAATCCTTACAATTATTCTTCAGACCAGACATGGCAAACTGAAATGAAATTGAAGCACTAGAATATTTTACCTATCAAAGTATTTTTATTTTTATTAAAATATGGTTTGTAGCTGGGCATGGTAGCATATACATTTAATTGCAGCACTAAGGAGGCAGACAGGTGTATGTCTGAGTTCAAGACCAGTCCTGTGCACATGCGGTTTTACATGGTGAAAGGGCTTTACTTTCCAAAGTTTTCTTTAGCAAATTAACAAGTTTATTAGTGGGTCATTTCATTTAGACTAAAACTCTTACCCCTCAGTGTAAGTATTCCATTTGAATAAACTGTCAATCAATCCATAAACTCAAGTCAGAGTGGGCACAGTATGCAATCATGCTCAAACTACAACTTTCAATTTTAACACAACAGATTTTCAACTTCTGTTTATCAGTCTAATCGCTAGCTCTCACATTTGTCAATGCAGGCAAGAGCATTTCCTGCTTGTAAATCTGAGATTTGAAATCATTCTATATAACCACTTTCTTCAGAATATAAATTATATTTTCAACCACTGCACCAAACCATGATGTTGATGAGTTCACTCTGTCTTTAGTGTTTGGCCAACTGAAGTCCATTTTAAGGACTTGACCAACCAAGGCCAACCACCTGAAAGAAGAGGCAGAAATACAAGTCCCAACTGTCAAATTTGCTATTTATTATATACTAGCATGTCCCTATCACTTTGCCCAAGTACACAGAATTTTAATTTGTGAGTTTTATTTTATGATGCTCACAGGACAGAACAGTAGTACTTCCAAACTGTTTTTTAAAAGCCCTGGTTACTCTTGAGTATGAGTGCAAACTATGATTTTCAACCCACAATCATCACAAAAATAGTTCACTTCACAATAGGTAAATTGATGCTAAATGTGTATGTTATACTTCACATTGCCTTTCCTGATTCTTCTACTAACTAAGAAAAAGCAAAGGACACAGTATATTTAAGGATAGTCCAAGGCTTTCAAGACATAAGTTGTTGAGTGTCAGAATGAAATACAAAGGAAGATGCAATATCTATTGCATTCAAACTCAAATATTTTGATGGAAATTTGAGAATTTGGTCCAAAAATACTACCACTGTGTTAGATAAACATACATATACTACATAAACTATTCTACACAAGTGCAAAGGTTCAGTGAGGAAGTGAAACTTGGCACTTTTAAACCTAAGCCAGTGACTTGAAGCATGTGACCACCTAGGAAGATGTTCTACAATGTTTAGAGTGACAGAAAATAAGTGTTACCATTTTATCATGGAATGGCAGTATGAATCTCTAGGAACAACAGATTGCTGCTATTTAGCAGTTACACAACCACAGGTCCACTGGAAACTCACACTCCCACCTCCCCCCAAAAGAAAAGAAAAGAAAAAAGACAATCTCCCACACATCAAGAATGTATCACCTGTAATTATAGATACTAAGTATACATTCTAAGACAGATGTTCTTAAGTCAGTTATCAACCAATACACACTGACCTTTCTGGAAAACATGCACATAGTAAATATTATAGATATCAAATACAATTAGTTTTGTTTTTGATTATGAATCTTACACTGACTCTCATAATACACAGAATTGCATTTTCCAATACGTAATCCCTCAGTTTTCAGTGCACATGACAAGCATGTGATTGACTTCTGAGCTCCACTGAAAACTTTCCAGTCTTCATTTGCAACAGCTCCTTTATGTTTTCAACACCATGGCTAAGCATGTATCTATGCTACATTCATCTCACAATATTTTTCCCTAAGGACCACAGTTAGCTCAGGTCATTTTTAGCTATTTATTCAATATATTATCAGGTATCTATGAGCTAAGCACTGTCCCATCTCTAGGAATACAAGGGTGAATCAGACTGTGATGATAATACTGATCATCACAAGAAAGAAACAGTCCCAAGATGAGGTTCCAAATACATAAAATATGCAGTCTAAACAAGTACAGAAATAGAACTTATATTTAAAACACATTTAATAACTCAGTGGTAGAGCTTGTCTAGAATGAGTTGTTACACTCAACTAGTACCAAATTACCTCCTCCTTTCCAAGGAAAAGCAAAAACAAGCAACAATGGTTAAAACAAAACAAATGGTAACTAGCATAAAATACGTGAATTGGCACTGCCAGCCTGACAGGATCCAAGTGTCAGTTGTTCATGGGAAGAAAGGAACATTTCCACAACAAATGTGAACTGGGGTATTTCTTCAGGCTCTTTGCTTGTGTGTTTCTTCTCAGTATAATCAACGCATATGACACATGGGAGTTCGGCTGACTGACCCAGTATTCATTTTTAACACGAAAAACTGTACCCCCAAGTGTCAGGTGAGCACCTAACCAAATTGAGATTAACAAAATTTGTCTGTGATACACAGTAGGTAAGCATTGTAACTAGTATACACTATTCTACAAAAGAAGGGGCATAATGAAGGTATCACATAATTCAGATAAAAGCAGTACATAAACTTCTACCATTATTTATAGTATGAAAGTAAAACCAGGACCACCTAGTGAGTTGTGATAAATCAACCAAATATAATTCAGGTGTATCAAGAGACCAGTTAAAATAGATTTGTATTTTCTTAAGTTTCAATTACACTAACAATGAACCTACAGAGGGTAGAAAGAACAAAGTATGTGAATTCACTGCAATTGGCAAGACACAGAAAAATAGACATCTTGCACACAGAGTCAAGCTCTCAAACTAATAGTTGTGACAAAATCTTTCATGTTCTCAACAATGCCCTCATGCCATGTGAATCAAGTTGTGTTTGAGAGAACACATTAAGCCAAGTATCAAAAGATATGTACCACAGAATAAGGTCTTTTTAAATTATTGAATCAAAAAGTCTAAAAACCAAGATTTTTTAAAATGAAGCACATTTAATCATTTTTAAATATCAATTTATGAGAAAAAAAGTTAACTTTAAAAATGAAGCACATTATGCCTCCCAAATATTGACAATGACACCAACATTGAAAAGTATTATTTGATCAGAGTTAAAATGTCCATTTCCGACTATTTTAAAATACATACAACTGAGTTGCTCTAGTAGCACAAATATACTTGGAATACACACTAATTCTTTTTTAGCTCCTGTTACAATCAAGAGTTTTCACCGATCTACAAAAGATAGGCAAAAATAAGGATAAACTGTAAACATACAAGGTGATAGAAAAAACCATGGTTGGCATTTGTTTATTCTGTTGAAGTATCATAAACATATCATTTGAGATACACTTACATGGACTGGCCTCCCAATGTGGAAAGGGGTAAAAGGAAGTTTTCAATAAAGGGGAAACATGGACAGAACTATTCATGTATCAGGACCACCACAAGGTAATGCACAGTTAATATTATATGGATATGAGTAGGCCCACTGTTACTGTGTCTCAGCATTTAGGACCAAATGGTTGCTAGTGTCAGAGCAGAAAAGCAAGTATTATGAGTACGAATCTCCTGGTGGAAGAATGCATCATCTCCTACGAAGTAACCTGGCTCATGCAATGAAATTTGAATGAAGCAAGGCTCCAAACTTATAAACATGTGGAGGATGCAATCGGGGTACAATGGACAATCCACACAGGGAAACTGTAGGAAAATGAAGCCATTTGTAGAAAACACACTAAACAAAAGATGGAAGAAACTTCTGGCATGTGGGCTAGAACACAGAAGGTATTGTGTGTTGCAATGACAGATCATACTTGGATCCTAATTAAAACTGCTACAACTTGATAGAAATGTGAATACTTACTGCTTGAAATTAGAGAAATGTTCATTTTTGGTATAATAAAGATATTGTGAAAAGTTTTTAAAAAGATACTATGGCCAGTTTTTAGAACAATCTATCTTTTAGAATGCAAAATGATTTACTGTCAATTTGACAGTGACAGGAGTGGTGATGGGTTTAAATTACATTATAACAGTGAACTGGTAATAACCAAAGTAGGTGGATTTAAAATAAAAATAAAAAAAAAAAATCCCCACGAGTAGGTTTTCCCTGAGACATTTCTGGTAACTGGAATGGTGTAATTTCTGTACTGATGTTTATATAGAGAGATAATATACATGTAAAAAATAAGCCTTTGGATTGTTCTCAAGCATTAAGGGTTATTTCTGATGTAATGGTACCATTCTAATGCTCACTGTGTCACTGCTGTTGTCGTAGTATGCAGCTATGATAGTGAAATGCTACTTTCTTTTCACAAACAAATAAGCTTTACTCTTCCAAAGTGAAACAGCATAACTCCTGCTAAGCTTCAATAAATGACCCCTACATAAAATATATACAGTACAACCTTTTGTAAAAGTAGCTTTAGTTTCATTACTCATCTTCATGTTTTAAAATTCTTGTAACAGAAGAAAACAGACATGTAACCAGAGACATGTTTAAAACTTTAGAAGTTGGGATACTGTCGACACTACCCTAAGGATACTTTCATGAATCAATTATTTATTGTATATTACAAGTTGGACAAAACAATCCAAAGTGTATGCCACTTTAAGAAATGGCTGCCTGTTCAAACATTGTTTAGAAAAATATATACCATTATTAAAAATAACAAATAGTAAACAGGAACTTGATTATAAGGTATGATTTCTACTCAAAACAATTCATAAGCAGTAAGTAAACACCACTAAAAGCCAATCTAAGTATCTTTTAAAATGAGCTGATCTCAAAAATGAAAACAAACTGGTATCTATGCACAGGATTCCAGGATCCCAAAGATGCCAAAATACAGCAATGTTCAAATCCCTAGCAAACTACTAGATGAACATATATCCTCCTACAAACAATTTATCTTCAGATCATTTAAAATGCCTAATAACTTGTAAATTCTGTGTAACAGTTGTAGAGAGTGTTTAAGGAAAGGTAAGACAAACAGGTTGCACATGTGTGGTACAGATGTAACTTTTCAAATGTTTCTGAATATCACTGATGATGAATATACAAAATAGCTACTGAATATATGTTAAAAGCAAACTGTATAATGGCTAACATGTCAGTATGGCTAACATGTACACTTATAGGCACTGTCAGTTTACTTAACTCTATCTTTAACCTGATATTAGTTGTTTGGGAAGAGAAATGAAGTAGATCCTAATTCCTATGATTATTAATTACATTTTAACTGTTAATTGAAATAAAAGTGGGTTATACATCATGAACATACAAACACAGGCACAGTAGCAAATATGAAGATGAAGAAAATACAGAATTTCATCTTGCTTTAGAAATATATCAATGAAAAGTTTTTTTTAAGCTTTATTTTATGATTACTACATGGCAATGAGAGCTAACACCTAAAGAGAGTAACTTGGTTTAAAAAGAAAGGAGAGAGAGGAAGGAGAAGGAGGGAGGGAGGGAGAGAGGGAGGGAGGGAAGGGAGGGAGGCAAGGGAGGGAGGGAGGAAAGGGAGAGAGGAAGGGAAGGGAGAGAGGAAGGGGAGAGAGGGAGGAAGGGGAGAGAGGGAGACAGAGAGAATTATTGATTAAAAACTAAAACTGAAAAATGAAACCCAATCCCAGAATGAAGAAAAAAAAAAGGCGAGAAATATGTCCCATCCTTTTTTGACAGGCCATTTCCAGTTAAACACAAAAGTGTGTGGGGGGGATGAGGGGTGGGGGTGGGAGAGGGAATTATTTATACTCTAGACCCTGTAAGGTTAAAAATTCACTATGTGCACCATTCTTTCCTTTCTCATATTTTATGTTGACTACTTCCATATATAAATAACCTATTATATTTATATACTTTAACAGTCTATCAAAATCACATCAAGTATTGTTGCATACGAAATGGCTACATTTTGTCAAATTTTGTACTTATCTAATTCCTATAATCCCTTAATGTAAAACATGTAGCTATAGCTTTTTCCTAGAACTTTTTCACACATGGATGACTAGCAGAAGCAGTAGTCACTACTAGAAAACCTTAACGATTTCTTTATATAGAGCTGTGTGTGTGTGTGTGTGTGTGTGTGTGTGTGTGTGTGTGTGTGTGTGTGTGTATGTATGTGTGTGTGACAGGGGATGGGCACAGTCACACACATCTATTATCAGGCACATGGTTAAATACTAAATGTTCGATCAAATACTAGTTTACAGTTAACTTCTAGCTTATGAAAGCTTTTATGTTTTAATAAAATCTACACAAAAAACAATTTGTATTACTGAAGTACTTTAACAAGTAGAAAAGAAAACATGAAGTAAATATAAAAATGTAGAAACAGTTCAAAACATATCAAAGTAATAAAAGTAAACATGATCTCTATAGGGTAAAAATAATCTTTCAAATTTTCCAAGGAGATATGATTTTGTATACTTGACAATCAACTGTGTACATTACTGTATTCATGCGAATACTCATGTTCACAGACAACTTCCCTATGTACAGTGTACATACATAAAGCTTTATGAACAACAGTGCAATGCTTCATAAAAGCCTTAAGCACCAGTGTAATATTCCTAGAACCTGCCACACCCCCAGGATGCCAAATGATCCAGATTATGGATACAGACTGTATTAAATACCCCATAGATTTCCAGATTGCCTTTTGCCCACAAAACCATACAAAACGCCTAAAATTAGCCACAAAATAGACACAATGTGAAAGGGAGTTCATCATCAGTAAGTATCTGTACTTTAGAAATAGTTCTTAAGTACAAATTTCTTTTAGATTATATATTCAAGTAGAGATTTACATAGAATCCTAAATATGATCAATCTGCTTGCACTCACACAGCATATCAAAACCTCACTTCTCAAAATAAAATTTTCAATCAAAAGAGCAATAAATTCTTATCTTTCATGGAAAGAAATTTTAGGCCTATCTTTCTTGTGGCTCTTATCACTACTCATACTTAAATGAAATAAAGTTAGTTTTGCCACAGTGTATTATTACTAAGGAAGTGTATTTCCAATGACTTGAACTAATGTGTCTCACTATTTGTACATTAGGTGATTAAACATATTTTCAATGAGATATTGGTGAACTAACTATTTCTTAATCTGATATTATTGCCTTATAATACATGTCAGGGTAGAGTCTCTAATTTTCACAACAGTGCTAAAGAAAAATTATATCTAATCATTCAGAATAAAGCTTTCACTACTTGCAATATTTTAGGAATATGCCACAATTCTGTCTTCTATATGAAACATATAGAATAAAATTCTATTATATGTATAAAATCCATATATATATATACATATATATATATGAATGAAAGATGATTGAGAGTAGGTGGTTGGTGAAGGGCATCTAATTTGCTTTTTATTAAAAAATAATTTATCTATTACGATTCTATTAACATCTTCACTGTCCTGACAAGATACTTGTTCTACACCATCCTCTTTCCTAATCAATCAATAGAAAAACATTCTTTGGGCCTTAAAACAGTTGCCATTATCACAATTTTTAGAACTGAATACTGCAAATTAATTTACCATACAAAGAAGATTAACAATTGATGATTTATATAACATATCTCAGAAGTTACATGATACTGGAAAGAGTATAGTTAATGAGCTATGTGAAACAAATGAACAAAATAAACCCAAAAAAATCCATGATACATTTCCAGTTTTAATTTGGAAAAGAAAACAAAACAAAACAAAAAAAAGTTTGAAACATATACATACATTTAAGAAGACATGGAGAAAAAGGGGATGGATTGCCAATATTCATCAGCAAGTGTTATCAAACAACTGGTTCTGTAATTCAATGTCTAATTAAACCTCACAATTCAAAGTTTATTTTAATTGCTTTTACATTTACCCGTTTGAACACCAACATTAAATAACCAAAACAAGATGATCTAGAAAATTCTTTGTATAGATTCCTGGCTGAAACAGCTCATGTCTAAATCAGGCACACGAAAATACTCAAATACCCTCTCTGTACTTATCTGTGTACCAATTTTCATCACTAGTCTCATACTTAGCAAATAAATCACTAAAATAAGGTCAATGTTTCATATACCATGTTCACAAAACAACTTAAGAATTTTCTTCCAGAGATGAAAAAATTAATAATTATTGTGTTAGGAGGCATATGTTTTATTATTCTTGAATGTATTTTGGACAAAAATATTGACCAGCTAATTATGCTCTTCTACACATATTCACTGAGTTTATGGCCACAGTTTTAGTGCAACAAAATATCTTTGAAAAGCCACTCTACAGAAATTATGGCAAGGCTCATTAAAATGCAGAGGTAAAGATTCTATCTATATAGAAACTTAGAAAATAATGTTTGAAAATGAAAGATACTCCATCAGGATGAATAATTTTAGCATACTAAAAATATATAAGCATTTCTGAATTAGATTTACTGTCAATTTTGATGGAGTACACATAGTGGTGATACGTTTTGAGAGGTATTATGTTACAGAAACATTATACTTGAGATTATAGTCTTAGGTAAACATTTAATACACAATGCCAAGGTAGTTTCATTTTTTTCTGTTTTTAATTTTTGTACCAAAAACATCATACATTTAACGTTGACATTTCTTCTTACCTGTGTGCCTCAGACCAATAAAGTACTCTGCATTAGAATTTAAATCTTGAGACAGTAGTACAGCAGTGAAAAAAATTGTAAAGCAGCTCAGATACATTGAACCCAGATTTTACATTTTCATTTGTCAGATCAGAATATAAAAAGTAAGCTCGAAATCAAGTTGAAAAAGCTTATTCTTCCTCAAGAAAAAGTATGAACAATCTGAAAATGATCAACTAGTATGAATGAAACATTGTACACAGTGAAGTCACATTAGTGGTTGTTAAACATACCACTCCCTCCTGGAAATTACGGAACCATCTACATGGGAAACTAAATCATCTTCATTTTCATCATAGTGTTCATCACTGACGAACTTCATTCCCAGTTTTAGATCTTCATAATAATCCATTGGTCTTTCAAACCTAGTGACATTTTCTACATTATTCCACTGAGTTTTTTCTGGCTCTTCTAAGTAGTCCTTACGTATTAGATTGTTCACTGGATTTTTGTTTTCTTTTTTTACACTGTCTGGGTAAGGATCAAGCTCATCTTGTTGAAGAACATCGATTTGTGATTCTTTGTGCATGTCTGATGGTGGAATATAGTTTTTGGCAAAGTAGTCTCCACGAAACGTCCGTCGTCTCCTATAGCAGAATATTCCAGCCAAAACACTCACAAGCACTATGAAGAGAGCCCCACCCACTACACTAGCAATGATGGTGCCAATTGTGTCATCCTTAATTGTTGCCAAAGTTGACAATGGAAAGGGCAATTTTTTAGGTTCTGTTGCTAGCTCCTCGATGTCAGCAGTTGAGGGATGCCACTGAACTGTAGGCTGAAGGGTGGTGGTAGTAGGAGGATCTAATGGAAACAGTAAAGATAGACAAGACACAGAAAGGCAGAGAATGTCAATGAGGCTGATTCAGCAGCAGTTGAAAAGGCAGCGTAGTTAATGAATACATATTCACAGTAACAATAGTTTTTCATTCTTAATTTAAGATTAGAAAGTAGTGTTACTTACTAATATTAAAAAAAAAAAAGAACTGACACTTAGTCAGTTGCCAATGACGGGAGAAAAATGAAACCGATAGCGTTGAGTCTAAAGGCATTCAATCTACATCCCAGTAACACTGTTCTCTAAAGAATGGTTATGATTTCAATGCAGATTGTTACTTAACTGATATATACATGGCCAGCTTAAGAATAATCAGACAAAAATTCAATTAAATCAAGTATTCAAATATATGTTCTTAGCCAGTAGCAAAAGGAAATAAAATGACAATAAAAATGAAATGTTTTCTTAATATGCATCTTTACTTTATAAGATCAGAACTTATCTTTTAAAAGAATGAAAAACTATAGAATCTTGTTAAGTGAGCATACTACATAAGTTGTTGGTTTATTAATTCTCTCAAAAATATTTTTCTTAAATAAAAAGTACTACAACTTTTATATGAATGGTATGTAATAGTAAAGATCATTATTTGATAATTTTAAAAATCAAAGCGCATATATTGAAAACAATGTCAATCAAATGAGCTATTATCAAATGAGACTAACCGACACAAAATAAAAATGTAATAATTGCCTGTAACAATCAACAGGTAATATACATGAAGTTATAAAATGAAAGAATTTCTACTATATTTGCATAATTCCATGCCATTGTTTCAAGATAGACTGTCAAAGAGAATAGCTAATATTTTAGAGAGAACATTCTAAATTTAAATATTAGATGCAAATGGACCATTTATTGATATTATATTACAGAGTAGACATTAATATTAAAAAGCAACTAAACATAAATAGTGAAAATTAAAGATTGGTTAATTGTCCATTAAATAGTATCTGTAGGCCATATTATATAAAATTCTATAATTTAAAGAAAAGATGAATATAAAAATGGTGAATTTTTTCATAGATAAAAACAAATGACCCAAATGGTAATCTCCTAAAATTAATTTTTATGTGAGTGGGTCTGACAGAGCTTTTTAAAATGATTGTTAGAAAATACTAAATCTACATGGGGTAAGTTATTCTAACATCACAAGCTAAAGAAATATACTTACTGAAACAGGTTTCATCACGGAATGCCATATGTATAGAATGTAGTAAAAATTTAGCAAGTACAGTATTAAAAAAAAAATACAAACAAAAAAAGAAAACCCAACAAACTACCAAATACCATAGAAGTCTTTTTTCTATGGTTTTAAGCTATTGCCAGGTGCTATCAAGTGCTAGATGTATGTGAGTCTAGGAAGACTTTGAAGACTTTATAACAGTCTTCTCTTGCTGAACAAGTTCACTCTGAAGAAAGCAATTGTGAAATTGAAGGATTCTGTTAGTGTAAAGCAGTAAACCTTCCTATGATCCAGCTTTGAGGAGCTGAGGTACTACACAGATAAGACAAGCACCTACACTGCTTCCTGAGAAAAGCTATTTGTTCAGGGGAGCAACAAGGAGGCCAAGTTACTCAATGGTACATATGTAATGATTGCAAAAGAAAATGTACTAGCACATCAAAATAAAAATACAAACTGCCTACATTAGTTATTTAAAACTTCTACATCTATACCTGTCTGTAACACAGAGACTTCCAAGGCTTATGACAGCTCCTGATTCCCTAGTTTTTCTTAGAGCAGTGCATACATCAGAGCTCCAACCAAGTAGAAAATATGAAACTCAATGATGTTACATTGATAAAAATTTGACATTTTTATTTCAACTTGCCACATTTTTTAACTGTATACAATTTGATACCTGATCTTTTTCTCATATTTAACAAAATAAAAATTTCAGAACAATCTAACAAAATACATAAAAAACTTTAGTAGCCTTTTTTAGTGGCCCTAGATAATTATCAGTTCACTGTTCTCCTTAACTATTGTTGAAGATAGCATAGCCATGTGAAGCCTACAGGGAGTTAACACTTCATTGAACATTTTAAGTAATGGACATATGGCAATATATAGCAGACCTATCTTTTTATTTTAATCTAGAATGAATCATAGCTCATGCATGGAGTCAAAAGTTCTAATAATCATTAACAATTACTTATCAATAGTGATTTAATATCACATCATCATTCCTATTGTTTCAATCAGACATTTTTTGCTATATACTTTGCAGATACTCTCTGTTAGATGTTTGACATATGAGAAGATGACAGATTAAAAAGAATTGCAATTAATTCTAAAATTGACACCAAAAGAAGGGCCTTTTAAGTCTGTTTCACCAACTTTTAATTAGTTCTGCCAAATAGTACAAAATATAATACATTCGGGAATGTCCTTGTAGCCATAAGGTACAATTCAGTCTACTGATAACTGTGTTAGAAATTACATATATCGACTTATTTCTTAATATATGTAGGTTGTTTAAACTAAAAAGATCTTAAAGTCAGAAATTGTCATTTGTAGATTCTTGAATTTATTCGTGGATTCTCAAATCAATAATATGAAATTTAGTTTCACAGAGGAGTAAGCATGCTTGGCATGGGGTGAGGATGTTAACTGTCATAATTTGCTGTTCTACTTTCAGAGAAGTAATAAGTCAGTTATGTGAAAGTATAAGCAAACAGCAAACCAGAAAAATATAATTTCTAGCACTCAGCTAGTCTGGGATTAAAAACCACTTGATAGCCACAAGAGCGACACTATGCTAGAATACAATGCAGCAACCTAAGTTGAATACTACACCATGAGCCCATGAACTTCTGTGCAAGGCCTGATGGCCTTTAATGTGAGAACATAAAAGATAGTAAAAATAATTTCCTAATTCCACAATTGCAGAGTTGCTAACTCTATTTTTCTAAGCAAAACTTTGACTCTTGACATAAGGTTATATATTTGAAATGTTCATTTAACACTGTGTCAATTACAGCCTCTTACCCTGATAAAAACCCAGTAGACTGATGACAAGGAGCCTCTGTAAAAGCATCAGCACATCTAGGATGCTTACCATAATATAAGCAGCAATAGAGAAAGTAATAGCCCTGGCACAGAAAACAGTACCGTACACTATGTATAGAAAGGTAATAATTCTTCATGACTTGGTACACACCATCTCATACAATGTTATCTTCTTCAATGGTACTCCAAGGTAATTAACTGACATTTTATATTTACTCAAAGTTTTCTCACCAGTTTATAACACTAAGTTTTAATTTTAAAAAAGGATTAGTCAGTTCCCTAAACAAAGAAAATAAGGTTATTTCTTTCCTAAATCTATTTTTTTTCACTCATGCAACAAAAATGCACCAAAAACCTATTGTATGTCATAGATTATTGGATATGGCAGCAAAATAGCCATGATTAAAATAGATAAATAATCCCTGCCCTTTAAGAATTAACTTCTAGTGGGGATAAAAATAGATAAGCATATAGATAAAAATGTATAGTATGCTGTATTGACAAGTACCAAATAGAAGGATAAGGTAGAGGACAGGAGATAGTAAAAGGGTAAGGAGAATCATAGAAAGAAGGCAGATTTTGTTGGGTGACATGACAGTTTGGAAAGCAAGTGGAGAGCTACTTCAGACTACATAAATAGAAAATGCAAGCTCTGAGGCAGAAGCATACCTGTTAGATTCACTGAAAAAGGAGGCCAGTATGGATGAACCAGTGAGCAAGGAATATAAACGATGATGTTATTCACTGTGCACATCTGGTTCTTACCAGGGGTAAGTAAAATTCAGGAAAGGCTTCAAGAAAGAGTGGCATAATCTAATGCACCCTTTAAAAGGATGACTGGCTGCTCATCTGATTACATACTGAAGGGTGACAGGGCCACAGAGGGAGGGAAACAGTTTTATAGGTTACAAGTTCTGGTTGTTCTGGATCAAAGCAGCAATAGCAGAAGAGAGGTGTAGAGTGGGTAATACTCCATACCCATATAGATACAGGTTTGTTGATAGACTGAGTGAAGCAAAGAGTGGAAAGAAAGTTGCTAAAAAGGGCTCTATCTTGAGTGAATATGACAACTCACAAGCAAATGAACTGTCCTTTAAGGAAAGAAAGCAACTCATACTTTAATCAACTGCCCACCAGAGTATTGTTACTAAAGAGCTGAATGTGGATGTACACAGCTTCAGGTTCCTTTAGAGGATCATACAGAAAGAAAACTCTGCTGTGTGCTAGGCAATAATCCACTGATTGTCCTGGAGGGCAAGTAAGCATTGACATAAGCACACTCCTAACCTCCAATGACACTAGGGACAAGCACAGGGTCACAGCACTGAAAGCACCAGCAAAACGCTTTGTAAAATCCGTAAGTTAGTCATACGTTTGAAGAGACTGAGCGTTATTATTATCTATCCCATAATACAAACCTTCATCTCAAAGTCCTCCTTTTGATCATCCTCTTTCCCCATATGTCAGATGTGAAGACTGCTATATCCTTTTGATCATTAAGAATTACTCAAATATTTAATGTATTTTTCCTACATTAGTACCTCATGGGTAATTTATAGTTATTAATAAAAAATGTAGATTCTGTTTTTATATTTTGTGAATGCTCAAATTTGTACTGAACCAAATTAACAAAACTTTCATAGTGAAACAACCAGTATATGAAAAAATAAAAACTTGACAAAAAAATACCAAATTTCACTTAAAACACCGTAGTATTTTTACTTTTCATCCCTCATTAACGAAAAATGGCCATCTCGTCTCCAATGGCAAACAATGCTATTTCTGAAGCCAAATTAACAAAGTTAATATCCCACTTTATCAGACAATTACATGTAAAGCAGAAAATAAAGAAAAAGAAAACAAAACAAACAAAAAAAACCACTGTTCATTATTTAAACACCAAAGAATTTAGAAAGGCATGCCACTAGTCAAAGAAATATGAAGAACTTTTTGCATACACATTTTGACATTTCATTAAAGAACTGCATTTTATATACATATTTTAAATGCTTTTTACTATCAATGAATCCAATGTTATGGGCATAAAATTTACTGCACAGTATTATACTGTAATTATAAGGCTAGCACTACGTTAACTGCTCTAAGAGGCAATAGCTTACCTGAAATGTAGATGACCTTTTGATCACTTCTTTGACCAAGGGAATTTGTCACTTTACAGATATAAATGCCAGAATAATTGAAAGTCAGTGGAGAGACAAAATGAAGAGTATTGTCTGAAGCCAATAAACCCTCAGGCCATTGTCCATCCAACCTAGATGTTTAAAAAGCATGACATTATTTTAAATAGTTTAAAATAGCAAATACTGACAATTATTTAACCTGCTAAACTTTTAAGATGCCCAATAAAACTCCCTATCTTTTGGATATAATTAATTGTGAATACAGATAAATTTCATTTCAAAGAAGATGAACTATCCAAGTGCAATAAGTACACCCACTTCTTTAGAAAATTAATCTATGTATGTTACATAGGTCAAAATAACAAGAGGGAAGATTTTCATAGCTTTTATTAAGTTTCTTCCACAATTTTACCAATTATATATACACTGCATTCTGGTAACTGTCGTCTATCAACTCTGAAGCTCCAAATCTTCTGCCTCCACCCCTCAAGAGTTACTTGTCTTATGCATGTCTATTGGTGTGACCATGGATTTGTAATTATCCATTGGGGCCTACTGGGCTCATCTGTGGGAACCTAACTGAAGACAACACATTTTATCTTTTCCCCCAGAATACAGGATAGCCAATAGTTCAGTAAGCAGGGACTGGGTTCCATGAGTCCCTTATTGATGAACAACTGATTGGTGACAAGTCAAATCTTGAGTAGGGTCAGAATAGGCTGCCAGTTATTCTCCCCATCTTTCTGCTTTTCATTTCCCAACCACTCTTCAAAATATTCCCCGAGCATTTGTTGGGGTTGTCTAAATGTCCTATTCAAGGTTGTGCATTCAACTATCTCTTGGTCTCAGCACCTTGAGCAGCCATGGAGATCTATATTCAACAACATTCACTGCAGAGGGAAACTACATCTGTAGATCAGTCCTGGCACAAAATCCAACTCTAAATGGATAAAAGACATAAAACCAGCAACTATGAAATTGCTACAGGGAAAGGAAGGTGATACATTACAAGATACAGTCATAGGCAAGGGCTTCTTAAACAGAATTTGAGTCTCTTAGGAAACAAAGCCAACAACTGACAAATTGGACCTCATGAAATTAAACAGCTTGTGTACAGCAAAGAAAAGCCCATACCAGGAAAAAAAAAATATTTGTCAGCTATGTATCTACTGAGTTAATATATACCACACACACAAGAAAATAAAACAAACATCAAGAAAATAATCTAATTTAAAAACGGGCTATGGAGTTAAGTCAGTCCTAGTTTGCTTTAATTGTCAGTCGGGTAAGTCATGTGAGACCACAATTGAGGGATTGCCTAGATCAGACTGGATTTATGGGCATGACTGGGGAAAGGTTTTGGCATTTACCTGACTGCTAACTGATATAGGAAGGCCCAGCCCACTGCGGGCACCACCACCCTTAGATAGATAGAACTGAGCTGTACACCAAAGTTAGATTTCTGCTTCAATTCCTGCCCCAACTTGCCTCAACAATGAACTGTGACCTATAAGTGGGAATAAAACATTTCCTCCTCTAATTTACTTTTGCATAGGGTGTTTTACCAAAGAAACAGCACTTGTTGCTCCTGCAGAAGACTTGTGCTTGGTTCTTAGAACCCATATATTCCCTTACAAGTGTCTAAGTACAGATCCTGAGGATTGTAATGCCCTTTACAGGCCTCTTTGGGCTCCTATATGAATATGATATACATATACAAGCACATACACAAAAAAGTAAATAAAGATAAGTAAAAGAAATCACTTGACTACAAATACCATCAAGAATGTACATAAAGAAGGGCACTTAGTCACTGTTAGTGGAAGTGTAAAGCAATGAAGCCACTATGGAAATCAGTTCTTCAAGAGGCTGCAAATAGAACTATCATATCACCCAGCTATACCACTGCTAGGGATATACTCAAAGGACTCTATATCCTACTACAGAGATGTCTGTTCAAAAATGTTTAATGTTGGTCTATTCACAGCAGCTAAGACATGGAATCAGATTAGACAGATGTTCATCAATTGATGTATGGATAGTAAAAATGTAGCTGATAGATACAATATAATTTTATTCAGCTGTAAAGAAAATAAGACTTACAAGTAAATGAAGCTAGAAAAAAACTGAGTGAGGTAATCCAGGCCAAGAAACAAAGCACTCCATGTTCTCTCTTGTATACAGACCCTAGCACCCAATCTTTAGATTTGTGTTTAACCTGGAGTACCAGGAAAAGTCAAAAAGGGCCACTGGGGTTGGGTGTGCCATAAAGGGGCTGAAGTAGAACATGGGTGATATGCAAGTAGACAGAAGGAACACCAGAGAATGAAAGTTGAAGAAAGTTAAGGGTAGGGAAGGTAGGGATGCATCAAGGATGGGTTTATCTTAATGACAGGAAGGAGTAATCTCAATGAAACATATATGAAAAAGCCATAAGGAGTCTCACTAATTTAAATGTAGGCCAAAAACAAGAGAGAGAGTTAGAAAAGAGCCATCCTGAAGGGCTTGGATAGTGCTGCTCCAAAAAGCCACGAATCTCTAAACAACAATCCCAGTGCTAGATATGAGATGCCTCTTTATAGTTAGCTAGGAACTAGAGTCCCCAGACAATCTAACCTCTTGACATTTCGTTTGGCTGTGTATCTGAATTAGATAAGACTCTATTGCTGAAGATATCATACATCCTAATTATAGAATACAGAGAAATCAAGCTGAAACTGAAGTGGAAACTTCCTCTTTGCTGACTAGCTTTCATCAGACTTATGATAGCAATTAGAGGAAAAAAAGAAAAACACTAAAATCTCTAACATTGCTGCCAGGAAAGAACTGAAATTCGAGGACAGGATGGTAAGAGACACCAAGAGGGTAGAAAAATACTGAAAAATACTGCTTAATTTCTTCAGCTATTAATTATGCACTGCACTGATTAAAATCAATCTTAATACATTTAAGAATACTTCTCTCCTTTAAACAATCATCTACTATGGATTTAATTCTGTATTACCTGCTCCACACGGACTTGAAGGGTGGAGGATTTGCATCAGCATTACATTTGAGGTTAACACCTTTTCTTCCCACAAACCAATTTCCATCATATCCTGTAACTGAAACTTCAGGAGCATCTATAAAATCAATGAACACAATCACAATCATCATCTGTCAGGAGTAAATACACTATACAATGAAAATATATTAGTGCAATGCATAAGCTTTAGAAGAATGGAAATTATTTTCCTTACTTTCAGCATAATCACCTAGGAAGACAATACTCAGTTAACAGTAGTTGACTAAGACAATGTATGGGTGGTGGGTGGGTGGATGGATGGTATTCAGATACCAGATAAACAAAATCACCCATGGCTTTATTTAGCAGGGATGTGGAATGTAAGACGTCATAAGTCCTTTTATGAAAGATACAGACTTATAAACAAAGCAAATACATTATAGTACTTAATTAAATAAGGAGACATGACATTAAGGTACTGTCTTAGTACCAAGTACCTTATATAACTGTCTTGAAAAGGAAGTTTAATCTAAGAGAAATAAGATGCATACATTATAATTAAGCAATATTCAGTGCACATGTAGAACTGTGGCACACATTTTTTGAGACTATATACAAGTGCAATAAACATCTAGGGCTTAAATGGTAATAAAACTATTTATTTACTGCAGTCTAAGGGGCCTTTAGTATATGCACAGCATAATCAATTTTATTTAAGTGTAATGAGCAGTGTAATCTAAACTACTAAGCATGGCATTTCACCAAAAATGTAACAATAATAAAACAACTTCAAAACTCTAACACAGAAGACTTCAATCTGCATGTATGGAAATGAGAGCAGACAATAATGTTGCTGAGAGAAAGCAACCACCATTTTTATTCAAAAATTTAAAATTCTAAACAAATTACAATGCATCAAAACCAGAAACTGCTGAAAAGTGAACTGTAGATACACGTGAAAATATAAACACAGGTGAAAAAACTCCTCAAAACTTTTAAGTACAAAGTAGGCAGCTTTGATTCTTGTATATAATTTTTATCATTACAAATGATAGCTTTAAAATATTTTAACTACCTAAAAATTGTATGATGCTATCAGTTAAGATCAACTTAGAACAATACTGAAGAAAGACAGATTTCCAAACTAGCTAAAATTTATCTGGAAAGTAATATTTTGTTTTTCCAGACAAGGTTTCTGTGTAGCTGAAGCAGTCCTGGAACTTGCTGTATAGATCACGCTGTCCAGGAACTCACTCTGCCTTCCAAGTAAAGGATTCTCACTGAAAAAACTTAAGACCCAGGGCAGGATTAGCAGCCCAGTTAAAAACAATAAAGTTGCTTATCTTTTAAGTAGTACACCTCTGAAGTACACGGTTAAACATTTTTAAGTTGAGCAACTCTGCTGTGGAAATGTCTGCACCTTCAGTATTCAAGAACTCAAACAGGAGAAAATTTGGTGTGTAGCTTAAGCTGAAAATAGACACTGGTGTGCCCTTACACTATATGTGGAGTAAGCAGACACTGGCAGTACTTACACTGTATGTCTAGTACAAAAGAGTATCGGACGTCCTTTTCTAAGGCTGGATGTTTTACAACACAAGTAATTCGCCTTCCTCTAGCAAATCTTGTGGGAAACAGCTTGTACTGACTGACAATCGTTGCTGTTTCATTGGGAAAGGAAGTTGTAGTAGATTCCATTTCACCAAGATCACCTTCCCAGTCAATATGTGCAACTGGTTTTCCAGTGGCTGCTATACAAATGGCTGCTACTGTTTCATTTCCTCCATCAATTAAAGAATCTGGCCCCTTTATGAGGCTCACTGTAGGTTCAACTGTTCAAAAAAAGAAAAAGTTGTACTTCAGTTAAGTACTTACAATTTGTTCTAGCCACATCTAGAAATATTTCATAATAGGGACACATACAAATAAAATCATACAACTATTTTTTAAATGCGAACATCGAGGGCATTCCCAAAATAAGAGGTTAAGTTTTAAATTATCATAGCTGTCCCTGATAAAGCTTTACCTTCTGAGGTGAATGAAATACAACCCAATTAAAAGATTTCTATGACCCCAATCATAATTTCATTCATGATATTAAAGCCATTACTTCTAAAGGTATATATATATATACCTTCATTCTAAGCAAAAAGTTTAAAGTAAATAACCTTTAAATAAATAAGTTCCTGGTTTTGCTCTATCTCTAATTCATACCTACTATTGCTCTATATTTTACTTTAAAGGCTTTTAGTATTTCCTTATGTACCTCCTCACTGAGAAACAAAGGGAAAAGAAAAGAAACATATGTAATGATAGCAAATATTCAGGTAACCACCACCATCTGAACTAAGAACATGAGCAACTCACAAGTTCCTTATCTCTCCTTGCCTTATCCTATCTACTTTAATATAGAACCATAACTCTAACTTGGTAAATGAAATTTTAAATATCTTCTCATTAGAATCAATAAGGCAAATCCAAACCAGACAGTCTTACTTTACCAGTACCTGGAGTATAAAACAGAACTGCTGTACATTATTTGTGCATGTTTTCTTTGATTCAACTTTGCATTCAATAGATTCATTTATTTAGCTTTGTTGTTTTTAAACTCACTTCAACTACTTATTTTTCCATGATTTAGATACATGTGGAATTTTTATTATTGTAGAACTTATTTATATAGTAAGTCATTTATTTATACCAAAATTTATTACTGGTAGACACTAGGGTTGTTCCCTATGTTTCCTAGTTTTATAACCATCATTCATATATGTATCTTAATATATTTATCTGCAACTTTCTCTGGTTTGTCTCAAATACTAGAACTGCTTCTAGCATAATTATTTTCAACTTCACCTCAACTTACTCAAGGTGCCAGTTAACTTGCAATCTTAAGATATGAATCCATATTTTCACCAACTAATGTTATTAAACTATTCAGTATTCCAATCTCATATATGTCATGACACATCATTAAGATTTAAATTTCTTAGGTTATGGATGAGGGTAGAGAGTATTGTATGTTTTAGAGTCATTTTCGACTTCTTTTTCTGACAAATATATAGGTTACTTTTTTCTAACTGATATGTGAAGGTTGTACAGAAATCTTGGAAAACAGTTTCTTCTAAATTATATGTAGCACAGATTATTTCCTATCAGCTTGCCATTCTACTGTTCACTTTGTTTTGAGATGCTCAGGAAATGAACCAAGATCCTGTAGATATTCTGCCATTGAGTTTTATCCTCACTAGTCCTTTTTAAAAAGTTAATTCAAATGTACTGAGTTATTATTTACTTTGATGGTTGACTATTTATGTACCAAGAAATACTCTTTCTCCAATTTGAGGCCAACTACTACGTGATTTTAGTTTGTGTCTGGTTGTTTACATAAATTTATAGATTGATAAATTTTCCCAAATGGTACAAGCAATATTGTTTAAAAGTCTCTGGTAATTCCAGCAGCCTATGTGTGCATAGATCAATCTGTATGCTTTTTAAGGCTGTCTTATGCATCCCAGACTGGGTTCAAACTCATTCTGTAGCCTGCTGTGACTGAGCTTCCATTTTGTCTGTCTGCACCTCCAGAATGCAGGAATTACAAGAATTTGCCCCCATGCTATGACCAATTTATATGGAGCTACGGTCCCAAACCAGCCATCATGTATGCAAGGCACTTGAGCAACTGAGCCATACCCCAGACATGAGTTTCTGTAGTTTTATTTGTATAGGGAGTTGAAGACTGACCTTCCTCACTTGTAAGATTGGTGGGCCTCAAGTAGAGGACAGACTACATCTGGACTATTCATGGAGAAATACTTTGAGACTAAAGATAGCCCCTCCAGAAATATGTCTTCCTTTATGCCAAGCTCCTATAAACTAACTAGGCCAAGATTTTCTCAAGTTCAGCCCACTTATGTACTATATACTGGGTCTATGGCTCTTCAAACACAATTTACTTTGAGTTTAATACTACTCTGACAGTGCAAATATTTGAGATACAAAGCACATGCAGTAAGACATTCCATACTGGACAGAACTACACTTTGAAGATTTTGCCTCTTGCTTCACTTGATCTTAGCCCAAAGGCTGAGAAGCCATCTCTCCCTTCTATAAACACCAAATCTCATCTGAGCATTACAATGTTTCTTCCTAATTATTCAGTATCTCCAGGATGAACCAGCTTTCAGAGAAAGGTTTTTTCAACACCATCTTCTCCCAGTATTAATGTAGTCATACTTCTCACTGTATACTTTAGGATTCCAAACAACCCAGTAGAAGAGCTAGCCTGAAAAAAATATTCACTAAAGCTTTTTTTTTTTTCTTGAGAAACAGGTATATTTAAAGTCAATTTTTAATGATATTGTTTACTTGCTATTTTAACTAACTTTAAGCAGCAAGGGCTTGAGAACAGATGAGGCAGGAGCACAAGCTTCCATTTACAATAAAACTATCAATTTTCCCATTCATTCAAGTTATTTTCATATGCTCCAGATTTAAAGTGTCTTATACTTCATACAAATACTTTGCTCAACTGACAAATTACTTTTCCAGAAGCCCATTTCCAACCATATCAATTCCTTCTATACTATACTTTCCCAGAGGACATTTGTGTGTTGAGAGATTTTCATCACAATGAGTGTTACTGGCATTTGATGGGTTGGAGACCATGGATCTGCAAAGCACTCTATGATGAATAGTAAAGAGTTCTCAACAATTTTAGCTCTCACATTCAACAATTGAGAATTAACGTAACTTTGCACTGTCTCAGACTTGGCTCTCTGTTCAATCCAAGTGGAAGGTTTCCCTAAATTTCCTTCCATATGCCAAACCCAAACTACCCATTACTTAAGGACTAACAACCATTCCTTTTATAAAATACTTCTTATGTTCACCAATCCACCCTGTTTCTTCCTAAGGAAATTTTAACTGGACTTGGAGAAGGTGTTGGCTCCTCTAGCAGAGCAATGAGGCTTTCTGGAGGAGGAAAGGAGCTGAGCAGCATCTCTCCTCCCCATCAGCTGCAGATTCCTGTTACTCCTCTCTCTGTCCCAGATCAATGACTACCACAGTACTCCTCTGCATTTCCACTTGTTTTACATTCTACTTCAGGGAGTTATTACCACAAATCTAACAGGGTTATTCAAAGTTTCAACATAAACTCTAATGGTATAGGAAACAGTGAAATATAATTCAATATGGAAAACAGTGTGTAATTCATATAGGTACACAAGCCTTCAACGGCAGGAATAAAAATCATTGTGAAAAGCGGAAATAAAAGGTGACAAAATGTTCCAAGAAGGCCAATGCAAATCACTGGAGAAAAACAAAATAACAACAACAACAACAAAAAAAAAAAAACCAGGAACAATTTAAACAAGAATATATAACTAAAGTTTTAAAATTAAATGAAGTAATAAAAAGGTTATAGGGGTTCAGATTTTGTTTTAAGAACAGGATTTCATGCTGTAGCCCCAGCTAACCTGGAGTTTATGGCAATAATCTGCCTCAGCTTCTCAAGAATTGGAATTTTATAGGTATAAATTAACATGACCAGATGAAAATCACATCCATTAATATAATTAAAGTGCCTTCTATTATGAAAAAACAGCTAAAACTATGCAGCATTACAGATGGGTAGACATTGCTTATATTAAGAGAACTTAGAAATATACAGCATTAAGACAGAATCTGAGAATGAATATCTGAATGTTTTCAATTTATATCAAATTTGCAAAAAGCCTCATTTTATATTCTTGAAAACATTTTAATATAATATTTATCATAATAATCAAACACAACTCAAGCACACTTACCTAACACAGTCACAGTTGTAGAGGACTGGGCATTTCCAAGTGGGAATGTAACAGCTTTGCATATGTATTTTCCAGAATCTGAGAAGCCTATGTTATGCAGAGTAATTGTTGCATCATTAAGTGAGTAGTTCTTAAACAAGACTCTTCCCTGATAGTCCCCTTGAACAGAGAATCCATATTGAGGATGATGAACTGCAATAGTCTGTGTACTTTTGCCATGTATCTTCTCCCATGAAATCTGTGTTATAGTTTCATTCACTTCAATTAAACACTTCAAAGAAACATTTTTTCCCCACACTGCTGTGACATGTGGCTCCACGATAATTGATCCAGCTAAGGCACCTATAAAGGAAACACAGAGCACATGTACTGTAGTTTTGATAATGGAAAATGTACGCTAACATAGTCACTCTCCCTCTTTCTCTGCAGACACACACATTCCACCCACCCATCCCATTCACACACACAGA
Source organism: Cricetulus griseus (assembly GCF_003668045.3). Taxonomy (NCBI): domain Eukaryota; kingdom Metazoa; phylum Chordata; class Mammalia; order Rodentia; family Cricetidae; genus Cricetulus; species Cricetulus griseus. The sequence goes on along the minus strand of NC_048597.1, from coordinate 44,194,804 downwards.
CACACCCATAAGAGACTACAAAGAGCTGGGATCCAGGTTCATCTTGAAGTCAGAACTAAAATGACCATCAAATCATTCAACAGCTCAGTAGAATGGGGACTACTCTGGAGGCAAGCCAAAAAGCAGATCAAGACTTCACTTGAGATTTCAGACCTAACTGCCACCTTGACTGCAGCATTGTGAGATTCTAAACTAGAATGCAGCTGAACCATGTCTAGATGTGCCCACCTCAAAAAAAACCTAAGATGACTGAATGTTATTTCAAAATTACTAAATTTTAAGGTATTTTAATGTAACAATAGATAACTTTATTTGTGTAAAGATCTAATATCAAAGTAGTTTCTAATATTCTTCCATGCCAAAATTCTGTATAAAAAACAATCTTTGAAGATAGACCAACATCCAGAAAACACTAAAGAAATGCTTAATATAAATATGAAACTGATTTTTTTCAGCTGAGTGAAGAAAAATTCCACAGGTTGGTTTAAACTGAAATGACACCAAACTTCTCGTAAAAGCCATAGATAATCATGATCATTCTGAAGACCAATACAGATGGATCACTGTAATGAAGACACTGCTCAATAAATGCTTTAAAACATAAAGGAACTGCCCTCATAGAGATCAACACACGTAACCCGACAAAGAAACACAAAAACTATGAAGCCAAAATAAGTTCTCAAAATATAAATTGCAAAACTAACTAACACAATGTAATTTCTAACATTTTAATTAAATATACATTAACAGAAGGAATAAAAATAGTTTTAAAATAGTATTAAATTGTATTGAAACACAATTTTTCTTTGTTTTCTAGAAAAATTTGGCCTTCCACCTTATGACTCTCCTGTTACAGCCCACAGTGCTTGCCCTACCACACCCAGCTTTCTTCAAACAGTCCTAGACAACACTTTTAAGCAATATTATTTCTCTCTTTTCATAGGGAAAATATTGCAAAAAAATTAGATGGAAAATGTACCTTTAAACAGATGCCTTAGATTAATGAACTGATATTTACATGTAACTGATATTATAGAAAGGAACTGATCATTTATAACAATATCTTTAAAAAGCCATGAAAGAAAATGTTTTGGTGTTCTTTAAACTGTTGCTCATTATCAAGAAGCCCCCAACTTACCAATAACTAGCTCAAGATGTATGATGTGCAGTACTCTAAGGTATTTTAGCATGAGGAGGGTGTAGTCAGGCAGGTATTTCAGCATCAGCAAGGGTGGTCAGGTACTAAGCCAGAAAGTATGCAAACTCATGAAAAGGTCTCGAATACTGATTTTTATTGGGGGACAGGAACAGGACAATCAGATGGAAAAGGGAGGGAAGAGTAGTGAGGGAAGGAATACAGGGAGGGTCAGCTAAAGCTAAGGGCCACTTGAGGAGTTATATGGAAGTCTAATGTAGTAGTTTATTAAGATATATACATAACTGAAGGCAATCTAAATGGAATTGCTAAATAATGGGGAAACAAGAGACCCAGCTGGACATCTCTCATTACCAAATCAAGCCTCCAGTTCCGGGAATGGGTTGCATCTAATCAACTTGCTGGCCAAACAACCCAAGCTACTGTGAAGGCTACTGGCTATCCACAAACTGATGGTGAGGCTCTACTGCTGAAGATAACAGCTACACAACTCACTGAATAGAAATGTAGAGCTGCTGCTTACTTTAGAGACTTCATAATGTTCATGGCACTGGAAGGTACAGACACTCTACCAAATGGAAAAAGAAACGCCAATCCAACTACAAATTATTCCATCTACAATATGTTCTGCCTGCAAGATGCACAAGTTTTAGTAGTGGAACTCACCAACCAACATCTGATTGGATTTAAGGCCCATTGGATGAGATGGAACCCTTTCCCACCAATGCTTGGGTGGCCAACAACTTGATACTAGATAGGCCAGGGACCTAGGGGAAAATCAAATATGACTGTTTTGATGAGGAACACAGCAATAAAATGACTCCTAATGACATTCTACTATACTCATAGATCAGGGTCTTCCTTTGCCATCATCAGAGACGCTTCATCCTGCAGGAAATGGGAACAAATACAGAGAACCACAACTGGACAATAGTGAATAGAGAGTAAGACATATTGAACACCCAGTGCTAAATGGATTTTCATTGATTCCTAGCCCTCAAGGCCCAGGGAACACTAAGGAAGAGAAGATGAAAAGATCTTAAGAGCCAGAGAGGATGGAAGACACCAAGGAAATAAGGCCCTCTAAATGCACATATGAACTCACGAAGACTATGGCAGCATGCACAGTACTTAATATTTAAATAAAATAAAATAAAAACTGTTTGAAAACAAAGATAAAAAAGAGACATGAAAAAGTCTGATATACTGATATACTCTGTTAGAAAAAGTAATCCCCAAGTATATCCTCTACTTGTATCAGTTTTATTAGTGGCCACAAGAAAGTTATAAGACAGACTATAAATGCAAGAGAAAAAGATCATATATTTTAATAAAATGGATAGGGTACACATACAAAGATTAATTTTGGTGCTTCTTTGTTTAAAGCCTTAAACCTCTGAGAAGGCTCTGCACTACCCACCAAACACTGAAATTTTGATTTTCCTTAAGACTCTGAGTTTAAAATCGTAGTACTTTTGTTTTGTTTTTGCTTCTTTGCAAACAACTTTTACATGTTTCCATTTCAGGATTAAACTCACAGGTTAAAAACTTCTTCTGAATCAGATTTTCCCATTTGTAACCCGGAGGAGCATATATTCTGTTCCAATTCTTAAGCCAAACTCCTTATCAGAGGCCTCATTTCCTAGGGCCTCCCCTGCTCATTCTTAGTAAGCTCCTGCTTTGTCACATGAAGCTAGATTTAACTAAAGAATGGAGGACTCCTTGTAAAACACAAATGCGTATTATGAAATATCTCAATTATTTAAAATTTACTATTACCTTTAAGTTTAGAGTCTGATCTAAGGAACAGCCAACAGTCCATTTTCCTACCAAGAACTCTAACTTCGTCATAAGTGCTTCTGGCATGAAAACTGTGCTAAATACTAATATATATTTCTGCTCTATATTACTTCATCATTTACCAGTTAAGCTTTGTACCATTAGTTAATTAATTAAGTTGAATGCGCTATTATTTCAGACAGGAGAGTGCCAGTTGATCCATGAAAGCACTACAGCCACAAAAATGTTAACTTTTGCATATTCTTGTATATTTGAATAGTCATTCAATAAGTATTAGTGTACCCAGATACAAGGTATCTGAAAACGTGCAGCTGAAGAGAAAATGAAATTCAACATACAATGATTTGGATTATTCTTCAGAAGCAAACAACTGGGCACATGCACTGCCTATTATAGTGCAGGACCAGGTGGAAGTATGAAGAGGTAGCAGTTCCCTTGTTCTTCAGCCTTTGTCACCAAAACACCAAACAATTCAATTAAAAATTGGGGTTCAGCCAGGAATGGGAAGTGGCATAAACTCCCGAGCTAATTGAGAGCATGAGGGTAGGGGAGTGGGTGCTGCCACAATAAGAGCACAAGAAGAAGAGGAGAGGAGAAGAAATGGAGGAGCAGATATATTGAGTTGGGGGAAGAATAGAGGAGAGAGAGCAGGATGAGAGATACCATATCAGAGGGAGCCACTATAGGTCCGAGAAGAGATCTGGAACTAGAAAGATCTCCAGAGACCTATAAGGATGACACGATCTGACAGTCCGGGCAGTGGAGGAGAGGATGGCCTAGAAGCCCCTCCCCTAGAATGAGAGTGATGACTACTCTCTATGCTATCCTAGAGTCCTCATCCAGTGGCTGATGGAAGCAGAGACAGACATACACAGAAATACACTGAGCTGAATTCTGGAACCTAGTTGAAGAGAGGGAGGAATGAAGAACGAAGGGGTCTGTATCAGGTTGGAGAAACCCACAGAAACAGTTGGCCTGAAAAGGGGAAAGCATATCGACCCCAGACACTCTTTGGGAGGCCAGTACGGGACTAATCCAGCCCCCTGATCATGGATGCCATCAGGGAGGCCTCTGCACTCCTGGGAGCCTCCGGAGGTGGACTGGCTTTTTGCCCTGGTGTATGTGGGGGACTTCGAGAGCCCATCCCATTTGAAGGGATGCACTCTGTCTCTGAACACATGGGGAGGGACCCAGGCCCAGCACAGGAAGATTTGGTGGACTTGGTGGAGCCCCGGTTGGGGGCCCTACCCTGCCTGGGGAGTGGTGGGTGGATGGGGTGGGGGGTAGGTTGGAGGTGGGGGAGAAGGAATGGGGGTAAGGGGAGAGAGAGGGAGAGGGAGAGGGGAATTACATGTGAAACAAGCCTGTTCCCTAACTTGAATAATAATAAAAAGAGAGAAAAAAAATGGGGGTTCAGAACTAATTAGAGAATTCTCAATAGAGGAATCTAAAATGGCTTGAAAGACACTTAAGAAAGGGCTCAACATACTTAGCCATCAGGGAAATGCAAATCAAAACAACTGAAAAACCATCTTACACCTAGCAGTATGGTTAAAATCAAAAACACAATGATACTCTGTGCTGGAGAGGATGTGGAAAAAGAAGAACACTCCTCCATTGCTGGTGGGAGTGCAAACTTGTGCAGCCACGTTGGATATCAATATGGTGGTTTCTCAGGAAAATGGAAATCAGTCCAACTCATGATCCAGCAATCCCACTCTTGGGCATATACCCAAATGGTGCATATTCATAAAACAAGGACATATGTACAACTATGTTCATAGCACCATTGTTTGTAATAGCCAGAACATGAAAGCAACCTAGATAGCTCTCAACTGAAGAATGGATGGGAGAAAATGTGGTACATTTACACAATGAAATACTCTCAGCAGAAAAAACAATGGAACAATGGAATCTTGAGCAAGGTAATCCAGTCACAAAAAGACAAACATGGTATGTACTCACTCATATATGAATTTTAGACATAGAGCAAAGGTCTACCAGCCTACAATCCATACAATCAGAGGAACTAGGAAACAAGAAGGACCCTAAGAAAAAAATACATGGTCCCTGGAAGAAGGAGAAAGGGACAAGAACTCCTGAGCAAATTGGGAGCACTAGGGAGGGGGATGAAGGGTTAAAAAATTAGAAAGGGAGAACAGGACAAGGGGAGGAAAACAAGAGGGATCAGGAAGACTGGGACCGAGGAACAGAGGAGAGCAAGAAAAGAGATACCTTAATAGAGGGAGCCAGTATAAGTTTAAAGAGAAATCTGGCACTAGGGAAATGTTCAGAAATCAACAGGATGACCCCAACTAAGAATCTAGGCAGTAGTGGAGAGGCTGCTTTTGAAGCCCTTCCCCTATAATGAGATGGATGACTACCTTAAATGCCAACCATAGAGCCTTCATTCAGTAGCTGATGGAAGCAGAAGCAGGCACTCACAGCTAAACACTGAGCCATAATCCTGGAATCCAGTTGTAGAGGGAAGAGGGATGAACAAAGCAGTTAAGACTGTGCTGGAGAAACCTACAGAACCAGCTGACCTGACCTAGTGAGAGCACATGGACCTCAGTTGTAAAGCTGGAGAACCAGCATTGTACTGAACTAAACCCTCTGAATATAGGTGCCAGTTAGGAGGCCTGGGCAGTCTATGGGACCTCTAACAGTGGAACCAGTATTTACCCCTAGTACACAAATGGACTTCAAGAGCCCATTCCCTATGGAGGGATAATATTTCAGCCCAGATACACGAAGAAGGGCCTAGGCCCTCCCCCAAAATAATGTGACAGACTTTGATGATGCCCCATGGCCTCACAGTCCTTGGGAAGCGGGTGGGGGTGGGTTAGGGGTGGATTGGTCGGGGGCATGGGAGGATGGGAGGGAAAGGGAACAGGAGGGGGGGTTGATACGTAAAATGATTGTTTCTAAAGAAAAAAAGAAAAAATCCCCCGATTACTTAAACAGAAATATTAGAAAAGTAAAGTGAATTAAATCACTACTTTTACACTGCAAACTCAAATATTCTTTTAATATGAAAGAATCTCTTTTTTCTCATGACATTACTAGAAAAGATGAACTCTGAGGTTATATTCTATATTCTAAGGAGAAATTTGTGTCACATACAAAAATTAAGAGAACCAATCATTCCTTCATTCATTAGTATATCTGAAACGCATTTTGTGTGTGACACATTTCTAGGCACTGGGAACACCACCAGAGCAGAGAAACCCCAGTCTTTACTGAGTCTACCTTCTGATTCAGAAATAATGTTAAGTAAAATTACACATACACACATTTTAAATACAACTTTGGAGGAAAATGAAGCAAGGCAAGAAGATTCACTTTAGGAAAGATGAGTGATAAGGGTGATAAAAGAGGCTTAAGTTAGCACTGTAGTATAGACTTTAAAAAGTGAAAGAGATAAAAGAACAATTCAGGTTCATTGAGTACATGGGTGCAAGAATGACAGGCAATAAAACCACCAAGGGAGCAGGGATCAGATCAGCTGGCTTTTGTCTTGACTAAGATGGGAAACCACTGGGGAATTTCTAGCAGGAATATGCACTGTCCTAAGTTACATTTATACATTGGTCATTCCTTGAAACAAAGCAAATATCAATCACAGAAGTTATTCATCAGTTAATACAGAAGGTGGGCTTGAAGTACATTCTGAAAAGCACTGCAGATAGGATGAGCAAGCGTGTAAAAGCAGCAGATAAGGCAAAATGACTCCATGACTTCTGGTCAGTGCATGTAGAAGGAGAGGAGATCCATCTATCAAACAGATTTAGCAAGGGTAATTCTTTGAAGAGCAAGAAGACAGTTCCAAATCACGGTTTTAGACTTCTTGTGTTTTGAGATGCCCATTTCATAACCAGAGGGACATGGTGGAAAAGCAGCTAAATCTAACAAAATGCTATTCTGGACAAACTGACAGATTTCATGCAAATTCATAATATCAATTTACAATAGCTAGGCTTTTGAAGACATGAGACTGCTTAAAAATCACTTATCAGATACCAAGCAAAGAGAAGGAGGCATGAAGACTATCAGTGGTCTATTAAAGCACAGAAAGGTTTAAAGAAGAGTAGAATTCCACAAAGATGACAGAAGAATGAGTAGGGGAGAAGGAAGAGTAAGGATTCTGTACACCAACCTAAGTAACAACTAAAAACCAGTGCTAAAGATTCTAAATGTTACTAATAGATGGAAAGGAAGACTGGGAAGTAACTACTGTTTCAGCAACTGTGATGAACATAAAACTCTGATTGGGATACCTTTAAAATACAGCCAGAGACTTTTGCTTTCATACAAAAAGAAGCAAAAGGATTCACCTTCCTGAACGAAACCATCATTTCAGAAAGTAGTTCACAGTAAAAATATAATGGGCCTTTTGTACCCAGGAGTTCTTTATCTGTGGATAGAAATATTCAGAGAGAGACAGAAAAAAAAAGTCCCAAAAGCAAATACTGACCTTGCTGTGCACTGAACATTATGCTAAAGTCCATGACAGTGAAGGACATGTAGGGATATTCTGTTAGAGTTCTTCCTTCACTTCATAGGTTCTCACTATCTCCTCAGCATTCATTTTCTAATTACTGTTTGCCTCCATCTCACTCAGATGCTATATACTTAACATGCACAAGCTATTTTCCCTGCCATTATTCCTTAAATAATATACTATAATAAATATTTACATATTGCATACATTGTATTAGTAGTAACTGATTTAGAATAATTTCAAGTATATGGAAATATGCACCTCAAACTTGAGCATCTGAGAATTTAGAGGTCTCCTGGGAAAAGTAAGCTGCCCCAGAATCAATCCTTTGAGAATACTAAGACTCCATTTGAGAGATAATAAACACAGTGAGTACTTTGTCTGGCCTTAATTTGCCACATGGAAAAGATTTCAAGCTTACAACACCAGAAGAGAAAAACCAAACTGGGTCAGGCAGTCTTCCTGTACAACCAAAATAGTTCTGAAGGTTCTAGCTAGAACAATCAAACAAGAAAAACAAAAGACATCAATATTAGAAATAAATAAAACTACTTCACACACATGTACACACACATACACAAAATCTATATAGAAAATGTTAATCTACCAAAACAAGCAACACTGAGACTATTTAGCAAAGGCAATGGCCATCTTTATGAAAAGAGTAACATATGTAACTGACTAAATTTCTACAAAACTAACAATGAGAAGTCAAAAAAATAAAATAAAATAAACATTTAAATACTGTCAGTGGTAGCACCAAAAGAAGAAAAGGGGATAAATCTAACCAAAAGTGTGAAAAGCACTGTACCAACTGAAACTGAAAACTCATGTTAAGAGACATGTAAAGATCTAAGTAAAGAGATGGACTCTATTCATGAGTCAGAAACTGTATAGTAAGATATGTCTCTAAATTTATCTGTACATTCAATGCAATCAAAATGCTATTAGAATTTTAGGAGAAATGGACAAGATGTTTATAAAATTTACATGGAAATGCAAAGGTGATCTTGGTTAGGCAATAATCTCTTAGCTATGCCATCACAAGAACATTTAATGAACATCACCAATAAATTTTTGTTCCTTATGACAAGCTTGGACAAGCCACCAAGAGAAGATCTTTACAAAATATCTATCTAAAAGGGGTATCTGGTTAGAACAAACTACATACAAACTCAATTACTCCACAGCTTAAAAGACAACACTTTTAGAAGTGCAGCTGAAAAGAAATAGCACCAAAGACATATGCAAAAGTACATTAGAAAAATGCAAGCTAAGATCATAATAAGATGATCACTCTATGCTCACTACTGTTAGAAAAATTAAAAAGAATGACTACTCAAAATGCTGGAGAGAAATGGAATCCCTCACCTAATGCTGGCTGGCTATGAAAATTATATACACATTGGAAGCATCAGATAGCTTCTATCCACAGACTATAACTTCTACATAAATGTACACAGCAACTTAATCCAAACAGCCCCCAAATGGAAATAGTCCCATTGTTCATCAACAAATAAACAAATTGTGATATATTACACAATGAAATATCACTCAGCAATAAAGAGGAACACCCAACTAAAAACAAACAGGAATTTCCTCAACTTGAGAACAGACATCTACAAAACAAAGCATACGACTATATAAACTTGAACCTATTTGTCAGTCAGTACCTGTAATAAAACTTCAAGCCTTTTTCATTGGGATTACAATGAATATGTATATCAATTTGTGAAGAACAAACATTTTGACAATATCATGTCTTCCTATCCATGAAGGTAGGAAGTCTCATTTATTTAGTTCTCTGCTTTTATCATGATTTTAATAGTTTTCTGCATGTGACTTTGTACATGAAAGAGTAGATTCTAATGTGAACATTTCATTTTAACAGTGTTCTGTAAATGCTACCTTTTTTGAAAATAATTTTTCTTGACATAGTATATTCTGATCAGGTTTTCCCTTCCCACCTATCCACCTCTATGCCTTATTTATTTCTCTTATTAGAAAACAGATTCTACATATTCAATGTGACTCAGTTTTAAGAAAATACAATTTCAACAAAAGCATTTGAAGGATAAAAACTGCACATCTTGATAATTCTGCTCCTAAGAGCTGTGTAACGGTTAATACTAAAAACTTCCAGTGCCAACTGTAGCGTATCTCTATATGACAACTGAGGGTCAGGGAGGGCCTTTGCGCACCCAAACAATGCAGGTTGGCACTTCTCTTAGTTTCTCACCAGAATTAGTAAGATGTTATTGCTGATGACACAACACATCTTAGATGTAAGAAATTAGCTAGGAATGGCATTGAATAATTCCTTCTTTCTGGCAGCTTTCATAATGTTCAAGATGTTATATAGGCTGCTGGCGGAGAAGAGGCCCCAATGCTCATTCATATCTGGCTATGAATCATACAAATGCAATTACCAACTACCCAGACTGGATAAGCCTACTTGTGCAGTGGTGGCATGACTAGAAATAGCCTACAACTCTCACTGGATTTGACATCTGCTCCACAAAAGGAAATCCATACATAGCACTATAAACCTGGACAAAACCCCATGACTAGGAAGTCAAACATCCTTGGTTTGCTATTGTTTAGCTAAACAGGCATAACATCAAGCTGCCTTCTAAATACTCATGTTTACACCCACAGTCAAATGCTACTATCAGCCTTAATCAGATTGCCTCTTTATAGTGAATGGCAGTGAAATAGAGGAACTCATGGCTGCTTAAGGGGTTGAGAGTGACAGCTAAGTGTACAGACCTAAACATAAAATTTGTATCACTCCCTTGAATGTTTACGTAAGTTGATGAAAAGAAGATGGAACGAATGTAAGAACCAAAAGATAGTGAGAGGGATGAAAAAAGCCATCTTTGGGGCAGTAAAAGTCAATGTAATCATGAACTCAACACAACAAAGGGCTACCTCCTCTGGGCCTGCACAAGAATTGGCCTGTTAACAGTCAAGCACAAACAGAACCTTATTGCTGAAACACTGGTTATTGATAAATGCTGGGAGAAGGATTATTGTCTTCAGTTGTGTAGCTATTTGAATAGTTCCAAGCTCATGATCACACATAATGGCCCTAGTTAAACTTAGTGGTAAACAAAACATGAATCGTGAAAAGAAACTAGCATGGGTTTGATAAGAGAGACAGAAGAAAGGGTGGGGAATAAGAGTAATCAGACTGGTTGGTGTGTGTGTGTGTGTGTGTGTGTGTGTGTGTGTGTGTGTGTGTGTGTGTGTGTGTGTGTGTGTGTGTGTGTGTGTAACTGTCCAAGAACAAATTTAACAATAAAAAAGGCTCAATGATCACACAGAGGACTAAGTAGATGAAGGAACACTAGTCATGAAAGTTAACAAAGGAGAAGAAAAGATCATCAATGTGAAGGAGAAATTTAAAACGATGGAAGAAAAATTCAGCAAGGACAATGAGATGCTGAGAAAGATAAAAATAAGCAGTGAAAGCATCAACATGCAAGATTAAGTATAAGAAAAAGAATGAAGTCAAGACAATATTAGTCAGGTGTTTACAAACAAACAAAAACAAGACTAAACCTAACAAAAGCTCAAACCTAAGAATGCAGGAGTTAAGTATTGATATAAAAAAAAAATAGAGACACAGAATCTATTAAATAGGATTATAGTAGAAATTTCCCAAAGATACTTAAAATCCCAAATACACCTGACCATAGAAGAAACACTTTACATCACAGTGCAGTGAAAATATCCAAAAACATCTATCTCTAAGAGAAAAATGTCAAATAGTTTACAAAGGCAAATGATCTTATTAAGCACAGCTTCCAAAAACATAAAATACATAAAACAATCCTAACCAAGGAATGAAGGATCACTACAATGGAATCTTCATAATACTGAATAAATTGAGATGGTTAAAGATAGAAAGACTCCTATGCTGATGAATTGGCAGAATATTGTAAAGTGGCTATGCTACCAAAAACTATCTTCAATGCTATCTCTATTAAAATTCTAGTGATGTCTTTTAGACACAATTACAAAAATCATTCTAAAATTCCCATGGAAAAACAAAAGACTCCAAATAGGCAAAGAAATCCTAAATAATAAGAGCAACTCTGGGGCTATCAGAATATCTGACATCAGATTGTCTAACAAACACACAGAAACAAAAACAGCATGCCAGTGGCACAGACACTTAAATAAATGGGGTAAAACAGAAGGACCCACAAATAAACTCACACAGTTATAATCTTACACACACACACACACACCACACACCACACACACACACACACACACACACACACACACCAGCAAAGTAGAAAGGAGACTGGGAACTGACTAGAGAGGAAAAAAATTAAAGAGGACGAAATAAGAGACAGCACTGGGACACTTGTGACATGAAAAGGAAGAGGAACTAATGAAGGAAGATGACCAATCAGAAGGGGAAGGATGGCCGAGGAGGGGCATTGTATATGAATAAAGTGTAATGGCATTCATGTATGAAGTAATGAAATCAATTCTTCCTATGCTAAATTTAAAATTAATTAGCAAAATAAAAGTATAAAGCCTATTTATTAACTTTACCATTTCCATATAATAAACCCTTCAGTCTTTAGTCATGACAACACTTAAGGCTTCCACTTCACTAATACTAACAGGAAAACTGAAAAACAATCATCCAATTTATTTCACTACTGAAATTATTTACTTTATGCTTCTGAACTACAAACACTTCATTTACCTCTGAGAACATGTCTGTATTTTCCTACTACATAAATATTTGATTTCTCGAAAAATTTGGAATAGTTCATGAAATACCATGAAATAAAATTCAGTTTCTAAAAAGTAAACTGTTAATACCAAAAAGGAAATTATCCAGGGCATATGATCTAACTTATTTTACAGTGTCGTAAGGTGTTCTTTTCATTATGGCCAGTTCAAAGCAAAAACAGAGTCAGGAAAGCAGCTTCCTAGAGTTGAGAGGACATTTTCCCACCCTCCTCATGTTGTGCACAGTTAAGTAAGAGAACACTTGGAAAGTTTGCAGAAAGAGAAACTGGATTACTTATCCAGTCTTTCCAAAGTTCGGTGACTTCCAATCACAAAAGCAGAGAAGGAAAGGTTATGGTTCACGAGTAAGCATTACTTCCACCACAGGCAAATGTGAATGGATTTTAGTAATTACTGAGACTCTGTTTTGACTCCTAAGATGGTTAATACTGTCAACTTGACAGGTTGTAGAATCACCATAGAAACAAGTCTATGGGCATGTCTATGAGGGATCACCTAGATTAGGTTAAATGAAGAGGGAAGAACCGCCCTAAATGTCAATGGTAGCATTCCATTGAAGGGGCTGGGGGTTCTGACTGTTCAAGGAGAACATTAGCTGAGAACAGCATCATCTCCCCTGCTTCCTGACTCTGCAATGCGATGAGCTTCCTTGAGGCCCTGCTGTCATAACTTCCAAACCACGATGGGACTGGGAGCCAAAATAAGTCCTTCTTTCCTTCCTTCCTTAAATAGCTTGTCAAGATTTTTTTCACAGTACTGTTATATTTTTAAATAATGAAATTAGTTACAAACTCATAGTAAAATGTGTAAACACAATATTTTAGTGATCATAATTATAAACAGTAAGCAATTTTCATCCAAATGATTTTTCAACCACATTTTGGAATTCACTTCTGACCTCCTATTTTGGTTCTGTATTTATGATCTTAAATGTAAGGAAGGTAAAAGGAAAAACAGTAGTCCACAAATAGGCAGTTTTCATCTCATTAACACCAAACATTATGGAGAACCATTGCTTTCAGGACACTAATCTACTCTCAAGTTTTATAAATATTAGCTTTCTAGAATGATTAAATGCAAAGTTTTGTAAACAGGTTAACATGAACAAATAATCTTAAAAACTTCATTCAGTGCTTAAGGCAGAATCTCCAAAGTACTCTGAGCTCACAGCTCAGTGGTATACTTTTCAGATATCAAACTATTGGTGCAGAACTATGGTGCAGATCAGCAAGCCCGAGAGTGGCTAACAGCACTTACAACCAAGCCTAATGGCCTGAGTGAACTTCCAGAGGTCACATGGTAGAGAACCAACTCCATAAAGTTGTCTTCTGACCCTCACATCTCCTCTCTCTCCTCCCTCTCTCTCCCCCCCTCTCTTTCTCTCTCTCCACACACACACACACACACAAACACACACACACACTTTACAATTTATAGTTTAGTGCTTCAATGCCAAACTAAACTGTACTCAAAACACAGATTCTCTAAATTATCACTAGTGACACACTGAATACATAAGTTTATCTTACCACTTAAAAGACATCAATCTCACCACCTAACTAGCAAAGCTTCAGCAAAAACAAACAAAAACAAAACAAACAAAAAACCCACTGAAACATAAGAGCAAGTATTAACAAAGCAACAGGAAGAATTCATAAATTTATTTGAGGTTCAGATGAAACTAGCTGGATTCTACAGTGTACCAACCCGCTTCCCAGCTGAACCTGGAATTTGGGCATCTATTCAGCAAAGAAGCACACCAGAATTTGGGCATCTATTAAGGAAGGAATCCACTCCAGTGCAAACAAGCTTCAATGGTTAGCGACATTTCATATTTGCCATCACAGCTTTTCCTGGGAGAATTAAGTGCACCCTGTGGGACTTTGGGTACTCCAGAAGTTTTTGCCTGGTTTTCCCCAGATTGCCTTATAACCCACTGCTAATAATGCTTTTATTGTTTTGCTGTAATAAATTACAGTCTTTAGTATGAAAACAGGTTGAGTCTCAAATTCCTGAGAAACTTTCCAACATACCTTTTAAGAAAAGAAGCATCGGGGCTGGAGAGATGGTTCAGCAGTTAGGAGTACTGACTCCTCCAAAGGACCTGAGTTCAATTCCCAGCAACCACACTGTGGCTCACAATCATCTATAGTGGAATCTGATGCCCTCTTCTGGAACAAAGGTGAACATTCAGATAGAGCACTCAAAAATCTTTAAATAAGAAAGCATCAGTAGATATGCTCTTCCCTGGGGCCTGAAAACACATACATACAAGTAACATTATACAGCCTGAACAGGTTGTATTTATTTAGGATATTTATTATGTATTTAGGAACACACACACACACACGTCATACACACAACAAAAATTAAAAGGAACCATGAATTTTAAAGACAGCAAGGAGAAAGGTACACAGGAGGTCCAGAAGAGAGGAAGGCAGATGGGGAATTGATGTTATAATATCAAAAACTAAATTTAAAAAGAAAAATAAAGAAGGATCAAGGAACTTTTAAAGCACTAAAACAGAGAAACCCTGCCTTGAAAAATAAAATAGCAATAATAAAAAAAAAATCATGGTGCATACAACAAAAAGTAACAAAAAGATACAATGTGAGGAAGTCATAGGAAAACTTTAAATATGTTCAACTTGCTCTTCATAAATTCACAAGTGATTTTAAGTATGCTCATGGGTACAATAGTCGTAAATGTAAGTTTCCTACATTTAAGTTCATATGTATTTATATTGATAATAAAAAAATTACCACTATTTAGTTGTCTAATTAAAGTGAAAAATGTATACAGAGCAACTTGACTGATCATACACACCACAAGACAATGGTGACAGTAGACAGCCAACAGAAAATAAAATATAGGACCTAATACATATTATAATCACAGAAGTAAATTCCACTTCACTAAAAGCAAATCTTTTATGGTACTATATCAGAGAAAAACATTTGGTTTTGGTGACCTGAACAAACATTAAACTTCCATTTATGAAGATGACATTAGTAAGTGAAAAGCACAGAATGTTTTTGCAATACATAAAGCTAACAGAGTTCAAATCTAGCACACACAAAAATAAGTATTCACATGGTCCATACTCCTGAGACCCTAGACATTAGGGAAATACAAATTAAACTCATATCTTAATACTATTCAACAATGAGGATGGTTAAAAGAAACTCTGATATTATAAAGGAAACTCTCATACTCCACTGGTAAGAGTATAAACTGTGATAAGAGTTTTCAGAGCAAAGGATGCTTAAGTGTGCCCAGAAATTCTACTGCCACAACAGGAGAATGTGGATGCTCAGAGCAGTACTTTTCATAAAAGCCTTAAAAGTGAAAACAACTCAAAGGAACATCAGAACCCTAATAAATTTTCCAACAGTCAGGACAAAGAGCAATATGCAATGGTTTAAAAAAAAAAACTGTTCTGTATATAATAATGTGGTTCAACCCACTAGTATCAGTAAAAAAGTATTGTGCAAGTTTAGATGCAATTTAGTGTTAACAGAATTGTGGTTAGTTTTTTGAGATTTATGATTAAAAAAGAGAGGAACCTCTGGAATACTGCCAATGCTTTATTTCTTGGCCAAGAGTTATGGTTTCATGGATATACTGACTCTATTATAGTCCATCTAACTGCACACTTACATATGTAAGTTTTAACACCTCATTCATCTGTCTGAAATTTTGTCCAAGCCAGCTCACACTTAGTATCTTGAAAATACTGTATTTATCTGGCACTTTGACTTGAATCAACCCCAAATCTCAGTTCATACTATCAAAACAAAAATTATCATGCTTTTGTTATGGGTTCAATGTGCCATAGAAAATTATATGCTGAAGATCTAAGGCCTAGTAACTGTAAATGTGACTTTATTTGGAAACAGAATTATCTACACATGTAAATAACAAGTAACTTATATAGTCATACTGAAGTAGGGAATAAGAAAAATCAACCTGTCATATGTTGCTTGGACTCAATGGTTCTCTCAAACTGCAGAGGAAGGATCTACTACTCTTGGTCTTTCATCTTTTTTGTTTCTAAAAACAGCAGGATGTGTATGACACTGCCAAGTTGGGATGGACTGTGCCCCACAGGGACCACACTTACAGCAGTTTCTGTAAGATGAACAGAAAATTTCTGTATGCAATGGCTTTCTAGGAGCAGAAAAACCCCTGGATCTTTTTTACAAGTTCGAGGCTTAGTAGGGTGGGGTCATGCCCTCAGGAAACACTAGTGCAGAGAAGAGTCCTCTTTAAGACCCTAATCTCTTAACAATTACTGCACTGCCTTTTCAGCCCATGACTGTACTGCAATACTAACCTTCCCAATATTTTGTTCTTCAAACCATCCTTTGTCTTTTCCCCACATGCTTTTTTTCAATGTAGACTTGCCTAAGAGTAATAATCTTGCCACAGACTCAACACCAAACCAACTATCCTCAAATTTTCTCTGCCAAATTAGTCTGTTACTTTTTAATTTAGCTTCAGGACAAGTTCTCAGGACAAGGGCATAATGTAACCAGATAATTTGCCAAAGTATCACACAAATGGTCAGTACCCCAATTGCTAACAAGAGTCTTTGTTCCTCCCCTGAAACCTCACAGACCAGGTCTCCCTGTCCAATGGTGCCCAGCACTATTGTCTTGCAGGTTCCTATAACAATGGCTCTTTGAGCTCTTTTTACAGCATTCAACAGCTAGTCCAAACTTAAAAACAATGTGGTCAGGTTCTTCACATAACACTCCTCTTCCTCTGGTACCAATTTCTTTCTTTCCTTCCTTCCTTCCTTCCTTCCTTCCTTCCTTCCTTCCTTCCTTCCTTTCTTTCTTTTGGTTTTTCAAGACAGGGTTTCCCTGTGGCTTTGGAGGCTGTCCTGGAACTAGCTCTTGTAGACCAGGCTGGTCTCGAACTCACAGAGATCCACCTACCTCTGCCTCCCAAGTGCTGGGATTAAAGGCGTGCGCCACCACCACCCGGCCCAATTTCTTAATTAGTCACTTTTCCTTTGCTGTGCAAAGCACTCTGACTAAATGCAACTTGAGGAAGAAATTGGTGTATTAGGGCTAATGGTTCCAGAGGAATAAAGTCCATAATGGCAGGGAAGGAATGGCATGGTGGCAGGAGCAGGAAGCCAACTGATGACATTTCCATCTATACACAGAGAGGAGGGAGTGGGAACAGAAAGTGACGGATTTCCTCCAGCAAGGCCCCAACTCCTAAAGTTGCCATAACTTCCCCAAACAAAATTTACTGGCAACCAAGTGTTCAAATACATGAGCCCATGGGGGACACTTCTAATTCAAACCACCATAGTTCCTAATTGCCCACCAGTCTAATCTCAGCCAAGAAAAATAATCACTTGCCTCTATAAGGTTCATGTCTGAATGACACAGTAATACTAATTCTGTCTGGAATTCTTACCAGTGATCTTTTCAACTATCTTCTATCTCACTAGATTCCCTCATAAGGGAAATGTAAAATTTTCCTTCACAATTCAGCTAAAAATGTTAGTTCCTTTTCAAGTCTTCCTTTATCAGCATTAAAAAAAAAATATTCCTTTTCATAATCCCACACTTAGCTTTCATTTATTTTTATGGTACCGGAGACAGAAATAAAAGCCTCCTGAACTAGACATGTGCACTCCATTGAGCTATATACTCAAATATCTTTTCACCTTTTCCTTAAAGACAAGGTCTCACTGTGCTGCTATGTGGCTTGTCTTGAACTTGTGACTAAAATCTTACTGCCTCAGCCTCCTGGGTAGCTGAGATTACAGACCTGTACCATCAGGTCCTACCCCTCAGCACTTTACACTGGTTTTGTGTAGATCTAGAGTGCAACTTGATTTTCACAGAAATTTGTGAATGAAATATAATTTAGTCAATTTTGCAGATTTTGTAACAGGTATAAAGTAACTAATTCTCTCTCTATCCTCTCTCTCTCCCTCCCTCAGGTCAAGTGTATACAACTCAGTGGGAAAGTGTTTGCCTAACATGTTCAAGGTCTGACATTTGACCCCAGACACTGCAAAAAGTAAAAGAAACAAACTGTACATTTGTAAGTGCAGTATTACAAAGGGATGCTCTATGTCCAACAAAAGGAAGGAAAAGTCTTTTTCCTGTGTGAAATCACAGTTTTACCCAGTTGAACTCTACTTATTGATCATACTATAAGCTCTACCTGGTATGTTTTTACAGATGTCACATTTTGTGCATATATGTGCATGAATTTTTTATTAGTCTGACTACTGAGTTTATAAGACTAAGAGTAGCTATCCTGAATCCACCATAGCACATGCATGATTTCTATGGTATTGTGGTTTGGTTAATCATCAGTGACCAACATCTACCTTCCACTCCTTTCTAAGCCCTTTAATGTCTGCATAACAAGATCAAATGTTAAAATTATCTAAGCCTTATCATAAAAACAATAAATATTACTCAATCCATTCTTGAAACTTAAAGCTCACAAATCAACAAGGGCACTATCTAACCACGTCCTAGAGAAACAGCTATGGATACAAACACAGCCACTGCTCCAGATGACTGTAGAGGGCAGCAGAGCAACACAAGTGTCCTCCAAGAAAACCTGCCTCTTAAAATATATCATCAAAATTAAAGCTTTGGAGGACAAGAGACTTTGGGAATGTTATTTAAAAATTAGCAGGTTATTTATATGTGCAAACGTTTTCATATACATGCAGATCCATGTATGTGTGTATACATACATAAATTTGATAAACAATGCAGTACCAGAATACTAATTACTTCCAGTTTTCTCACTAAAACTATGAAAATGACATTTTAACTTCTGAACTATCTTCTTAAATGCAGAAAAAAATATGTTTAACCATGAAGCCTTATTTTTCTAAGGAAGATGTAATAATTACTATTGCCAATCCTAGACTTGATATACCTTTTAAATTTTAAGACCAGTCAACTATAGGGTCTGTAGCAGCTTAAACAAAAAATGAAACCTTTGACATTATACTACTATACAACAAACAGAAGAAAACTTGCAAACTGCAACTTTACTGCCATTTCTGTGTCAAATTTTATTCCTTTTGAGTATTGCTTATTAAGAATGAGGAAGCTAATATGACAATTGCTATTAAATACAATGCATAACTCCCATGTTTCTAGAATCTGGTTATTTGCTCATCTCTTTCAAGATGTATATGAATTGCAAAGATTCAGAGTAGTTATGCTAGCTAGCTATTAACACAAGCAGACTTATAAATTAGTGAAAAAATGCTGATGTAGCATACTTAACCAAGGTTCAAGTGTTCTGTGTATAATACTCCCCACCCTACCCCCTGAGCCATAAGCTCTTCAAAAACATTAAGTAAAAGGCATTTTAAAAATTTTTTTTTTCTAAAAGATCTAACAGATTTCTTAGCCAGCTGAACTTAAAGCTATAAACAATTATATCCAGTTTAAATCAAACTGAATCCACAATGACAAGACCATTTTGAAATGAATTTTAATCTACCTCGGTGTTAACTATACCTGAGAAATTTTATTCTCTCTTCAAAAGCAATGGTCCAAATATTATTTAAAGACAATCCTTTCTATCATGCCCAATTCACAGAAATAATTTGTGTATAAAGTTGATCTTGTCACAGTCTACCAATACTGCATTAATACTTTTTTCTCTGAACAGAGTACAGCTCACTCTTTATTGTAATTTCCTTAGTTACTGAGTTGAAGGGCTAGCTCTATGAGCCTATTTATATTCTTCACTTGGTACTATCATCTTCTCAACAGCAGCTCTGGCTTATATTTCCATTATAAGATACTATGCCATCAATTATAAGTTTACCTTTTTCATGGCACATCATAAAGGTATGCCCCCACTAAAAGCTGTTTAAACTACATCACTGTAGCTAAACGATATATAGCTGATTTTTACAGTACCACTGAAGAAAATTCTATTTCTCCAAAAGGTAAATTTTGAGCCTCTTCAAATTCAAAATGGGAATACTAACTAGAGATCAACACACAAAACTAAACAAACCACGATGGCAAAATATCTAAGTTAACAAAGCCAGGTCTATCATTCTTCCCTAGTTTGTACCTCAATTTTAAAGTACTCCCCAACAGTTTCTTATCTCCCATAATAGGTTATGTATAGCATACCTTTTACAACGTAATAATAGCATTTCACAAAAAGTGAGTTAAAATAGAATATTTTGTAAAACAATTGCTTAGACCACTAATAATCTAATGCACACTGTGACTTTTTGTGAGGGGTACTAATACATAGTATATACCTTTTCCCATTCCCAATACATCAATCATGGTATTTTCTTCCAAAGATGAATGTTCCATAGAAAACTATCAACACTATTCTAAACCTAAAACTGGATTTATATTCGCACTGTATGTAAGCAGTGCCGAGGGATGCCTTAATGAGGAAAGCCATTCTTACAGCATACACTTTAGGCTCTTAGTTGGTAGAACAATGTGATTCTAAATCCAAAGTGCATAACCTACCTCAGAGACAATTTATAGTTTAGTGCTTCAATGCAGTAGCCAGCAGCCACAAAGCATCGAACTACTAAGTGCATTAAGTATGGCTTATCCAAATTGAAATGATCTGTAAGTGTAAAATGCCAACAAGACTTCAAAAACTGTAACAAAACAAAACATCTACAATTTTACTATCAATTATATGCTGAAATGGAATTTTGTTATCTCATGTCATGTTTGCTTTTTAAAGCTTTTAATGTAATATTAGGAAAACAAAACTATGTGGTCCTATTGTATTCTACTATACACATGCTACTTAGGACTAAACTTGATCTTGTTGCTAGCTAACCTTTTGAAGTAAAGAAATTTGAGTGTCCCTGCATTACAAGCACAAGAGAGTACAAAATAGTGAACAAGAAAATACAGTGTATTTCTTTCGGAAAGTGCTCACATGTGGTAAGTTAGTAAACAAAGTGGAATAATCTGGGAGAAGAATCTGAAGGTGTCTTTCAAAATACCTCAGAACCCCAGGCTCTCCAACCCTCCTGAAAAGTGCTGACCTCATGTCCACAGTGGAGTCTCATGCAGTGGGATTTAGAAAGGTTCCCTAGTGACTGAGATTGGAAACCACCCATACTCTACTCTACACTCCACTCTCACTGAGCCTGACCATCTGAGCAGTTACTCATACTGGCCTTCTCTCCTTAATTTAGCCATTTTATTTCTTTCTTCTGGGAAGAACCTAAATAGCCAACCTATGAAAATGCCTTTTTAAAGCACTATTAAAGGAAACCAAATAACATTATAAAAAACTATCTTTTTAATCTATAGAATCACATGCATGAATTACTTTTGGCCTAAAGAATCATAAAGTAGGCGGGGCATTGGTGGCGCGCACCTTTAATCCCAGCACTCGGGAGGCAGAGGCAGACAGATCTCTGTGAGTTCGAGGCCAGCCTGGTCTCCATAGCGACTGCCAGGACAGGCTCCAAAGCTACACAGAGAAACCCTGTCTCGAAAAACCATAAAAAAAAAGAGAAAGAATCATAAAGTATTGAAATCTATACTTCCATTTCTTAGCTATTCAATCCAATTACAAGCTGGTATGTTTTTATACATCTGCTATTCCATTTTAGGATTTACTCACAATACAACAGCTCTTCCCTACTTACCCAGTTAGTAGAATGACGGTAATCAATCAATAAGCCTACAAGAAAAATAACCCTCCTTGACACCATGTTAAAGCAAACACATGAAATTCACAATATAAGCATAAATCATTATCCTTTCTAAGGTAACCACAGAAAGTAAAATATAGATGAATCAAGACAAATGTGAGGTACCACTCACTAAAATTTTAAGTTGATGGCCTGTAAGAAAGCCATCAAAGTCATTAAATCAATGACTAAACTGTCAGAATCTACTAGAAACAAGAAAAATTGTATGGGGCCTGGGAGAAGGCTCAATTGTTAAAGTGCTTGCATGCGAGTTCAGATGCCCAGCACCCACATAAATGAAGGGAGGTTGTAATTCCAGCCTTGAGAGGAAAAGGCAAGGGGATCTCAGGATAGCCAGACCAGTCCTAGCTCCCAATTCTTGGTTCAAGTGAGAGACCTCAATGAATAACACAGAGAACAGATGAAGAATGCCAATCTCTACCTCTGGCCTCCACATACACACCCATCTGCATATATTCATGCATTCACATACATGCATACCACACATACATACGCATAGAAAAATACATAATGTGTGGGGTGGCACATGCCTTTAATCCCAGCACCTGTGAGGCAGAGGTACATTGAAGTTCTCTTGAGTTCAAGGCCAACCTGGTCTACATAGTGAGTTCCAAGCTGGCCACAGCTACAAAGTGAGACTGTGTCCAAAAACAAAGAAAATAAATAAATTTTAAAAATGTAAAATTACAAATTTAATGAATTCCAGGAAAGTTTATGTGTTTAAGAATTAAAAGGCAATTTTAAGCAAAAATATATTTTAAAAAACCAAAAGTAAGACAAATTAATAGTGTTTGGATAGTAAAGTGTTTTCTGAATGCTTGGTATAAAGAATGTTTAAAATTCCATTATTGTCTTAATAACAGTATTTGATTTTACCCCAATATACATACTAACAATAATTATTAAATGTCTTTTCTTTTGAAAACTATATAGCCCTTACTGTCAACTTTTATGAAAGACATTAAGAGTTAATACAACAATCTATAGAAATAGACTTACTACTTTTAATAGATAAATTACAGCATGTCAAATACTGTGTTTTTAAATAAAACGCTAATAGCTAGCTTCTCTTCAATTAGTTTTTAATGACTAGTAATAACTGAAAAGTTTTATTTCTCTAACTATACAGATGCAAGGTGAATACCAGAATTTGTAAGCTACTAAGTATGCATGTGCGTTGGTGCATTCGTGCGTGTATGCATGCCTGTGTGTGTAAATGTGAATAGGTTGGCCCTATTCATTAACCAAAAAACTACAATTCAAAATGCACCAAAACAGAAAAAAAAATCTTTGCACATGATACCTCAGGAATAAAATACTATGCACAAAGTTACTGAACACATTATATAAAATTACCTTAAGCTAAGTGTATGAGGAATATATGAAAGTGGAGAACTTTTCACTTTTAGAATCTCAGTGCTATCATGATGGCATCTAGCCACATTACCTATAAGCATAACCCAATACTCAACTCTCAGAGGCCAGAAAGATGGCTCAGCAGTTGAGAGCATCTGATGCTCTTGTAGGGGATGCAATATCAGTCAGTCCCCAGCATCCACAGGAAAATTCACAACAATCTTTATCTCCAGTGCCAGGGTGTCTGACGACCTCTTCTGGTCTCCATGAAAACACACATGGTATTCATAAAGACAGTCAAGCAAATTATCCACATAAGATAAAACCTAATTTTCTTATCTTAAATCTAAAACATACCATATCCCAAACATTTCAAATAAGAGATCATCATAATATAAACAAGGCTGATATAAATAAGGCACACCAATAAATATACATTATACAAGTCCATGCATACAACTCTATAGCTATGCCTATTTCTGATGCTATAGAGACAAGCTTTTATTTTATTTGCTTCTAACTTTGGTCGACATTCCAATAATTCATGTTTACAATATAGACTCATACAGACCCTAACTTAATGGTATGGATAGAAAGAGTCAAATTCTGTCTCCCTTCTGTTCTCCAGCCCCACATGTTCAATATAATCACTAATTTTCTAGGTGACCCTATGGAAAACTCCCAAATCTTAAAATATATTTAACATTGCTGAGAGAAGATTCAAGTAGTTTCCACACTAGTACACACTTAATTTGGCTATATTTTAATATTCTGAAATAGCTACCTTTTATAGAAAGTATATCTCATAAATATTTCTGGACTACTGATTATGTTACACAGTCATGAACGAGCAAAGTGTCAATTAGAAAACTCAACTACTTAGGATTAAGAGTCACCTATGCAAGGATGTACAATGTAATAAAAGCTAACACACAGGAGCTACCACACCCATGTGCTCTTAAGTATTTTAGCTTATTATTTTACTATCCTAAGAACCCTATTAGTAATAGAAATACTCTGCCAGTGATTCACTTGTAGTTAAGTGGCAGTCTTTATTCAGAATCAGACTGACTTTTTAGTGATTAAGCCATAAACTGCAGTGAGAGAGTGAGCAAAAAGGAGAAACAGACATCTTATACCATTAAACTGTCTAATCTCAAGAAGATCTGACTCAATTGATTTTTTTAAGTTATTTTTAAAGTAAGGATTTTTAAAGTTCAGTGGTAAATGTACTTGCTTAGAATATGCAACTCCCTAGATTCCATCCGTAGAACACACTATAAACATACACCCCTTCACACGTATACAAAACAACAAAGTGATTTTTTTTTCCCCCTAAGGAGTTATGTTCTCTTATCCCAAGAAACTTACAGGACACCATACACATTTCTACAGAAACACCAAACTGTCCTGAAATCATCTACTTTCTTTCTGTCCATGAGAATACTTCAGGCATGTTGAGGGCAAGACACTGCCAAGCATGTGTTCCCAAGTGTTTATAAAGTGCCTAAAATATTCAAAGTGTTTTTAAAGATTTGTGCTATATGATAGCCTATTTTCTACCATCTTCTAAACATTTATCATATGATAAAGTCTTGGTACAAAAGCAGAGGCATTGTGGCCAAATCCCAAAGACAAATGGGGCCCTAGAATGGTCAAAATTTCCATCTTCTAATTGTTCAATGCCACGTTCCTGCTAACACAATATTCTCAACCTCACAGGAAACATGTAGGAACAAAAAGTGAGACATGATAATTAATCAATTGGTAATTATCATCACAAAGGAATATAAAATTTCAGAATTAAATACATTAGGTTTGTTGAGTCAAATGTCACATAAAACTTGGTCCCTTGGACCTTATAACTAGAAAAGTGTTAGAATTTGAAAAGAAAGAAAGAAAGAAAGAAAGAAAGAAAGAAAGAAAACAACTGGCAATTTCTCCACCTCTGAAGCTCTCATTTTAAAAACTTAGCTCTCAAATCAGAAAAGGGTCTGAGTACTGAGTACTTATAATCTCGGAATTTAGGAAGGTAAAAGTGGTGGATCAGGAATTTGAGTTCAATCTCAACTACAGAGTGAGACAGACCCTGGCTCCCTACCCCAGGAGAGAAAAAGTTTAGTTCTTCAAATTCAAATAATATAGAAAAACAAAACTGCAAATGATAAGACAAACAGCACTCTGATTAACAATCAGGTAGGGTCATCGGTCATCTTTTTAAAGTCTGAAAATCTTTCAACTCTTAAAAGTTAGTCTACTCAACTGAGAATAAGTATGAGCCAAATCTTGTTAGTACTATGAAATGTTAATATTAATGTCATTGGTAGATCAACAGGTGGGGGGGGCACTTACATGAAGCAAAGTTCTGTTACTATACTCATTAGCATCCCTAAGTCAAGACAACTGTGCTCTATTCAAAGCCTGCATTCTAAAACAAAGGCTCATTTTTTTAAGTCTTAGAAGGACTCACCAATTAGGGTATTTTTAACAGAAACCCCAAAAGGCAGCCCTTTAAATGAGCAATGCATATTAACATAACTACTGTTTACGTCTACAAACAGCAAGCAGAGCTGACTCTAAAAACTCCATCTTACACCTCCTCTAAATCACAGTACACTTCTTAGTTTATACGGCTCTAAAACAATCCATCATCCTTCTCCACTAGAACACCATACAAGTTTTCCTTGAAACTTACCTCCTCCTTCCATGTAAAAACTAATGTTTCTTCCCAAAACTAACCTACTCACTGCCACTACAAAATTTCCAATGTACACTATTTTCAGTATCAACTTTTACATAGCTGCAGTCTCCCATTGGGTTTTGTTTACACCAAAAGCCCTCTAGACCTAAAAATACTCCTTCAATACTATCATCCCCCACTTGCAGTATCCTGGACCCAAAATGATAAGCACAGTCTACAATTCTCCTTAATGGCACATAAGAACAACGTACAAATTCAATCTAGAATCTCATTTTAACTTAAAAGGGGGTAACAGGGCTAAGAACTATGTCTTAGAACCAAACATCTGGAGAGCAGGGGCATGCAAACTGTGTATTGGATAGGATGCCAGTTATCACACTGCACTCTATGGAGATCAGAAACTTGCCTTACAGCACTGGAAACGTATTGAAATTCTCAGTCTGTAAGTGGCACTCAATCTCAACATAATTTCGTCTCCCTCAGAACCAACTACCCTGACTCACCTACCAATAACACGATTTTCTTTCTTCTGCATTCCAGTGCAGACATTTGTATGTATCTAAAGAAATTTGTACGTGTCTCTCCTTTTTAAATAAATACTGGCAGAACATCAGCTTTAAGATTTAATGATGCACTGAGAACCAGTGTCTGAGTAAGTTTTTCCCTCCACCTTTCCCATCAAGCAATCCTCAAATGAACATCTTGCAGCATTCTGATATTATCCAGACATTTAATCTCCTTAGACTGGTAGCTGTATTTTACCAAATCAGTGCCATTCACTGATTATCGCGCCTACTTCTCTTGCATGCAAAGTGAATTTATCATTTTTTCCATCATCCTTTAAAAGTAGGTCTCTAAACTAGTCTCAGATCACGGGAACAGAACTTACAAAGGGATTAGCTCCTAAACACGGAGTGAAAAAAGACACACGCGAGAAGCCCGGGGCTCCCTGTTTCAACAGCCAGGGGACAGCAGATGCAATACGTATTTAAAAGGTAAATCTTGGGTCCCCGAGAACAAGGTTCTCTAAACTAAGCAGGGGCAGCGTGAGGGACGTCCAGCAACTGGAAGGCTGAGTGTGGACAGCATCTGGGCTCAACCCAAAGATCCAAAGGTTGCCAGGGCACAAATGTGGCTGGAGGGGGATGCTGCCGCAGGGTGGGTTTTAAGATGGTGCCTTCCTTCTCCGGGAGGCCAGGAGGCGTGGACCCGAAGGCTTCAGAGCTCAGGGCTAGTGTCCTAAGGGTTTCCGGACTCTCGGCTCAAGTTTCATCGGGGAGAAAGGAGGAGGCGGCAACGCGCATCCCGGCATCCTAACCTCAGCCCACAAGTCCACGCTCTCCGCTTCCTCAGCGCATCAGCTCGGAAGTAACGGTTCCCGGGGCGCGCGGGGCTCCGCGCACGGAGCTCCACCGCCGGCCCCGGGGGCCCAAGCGCGACGACCCGCGCGGCCTCGGGGGCGGGAAGCCAGCGGCCGGCGCCTCGTTCGCTCTCTCTGCCCTTCCCGGGCCTCGCCCGGGGGCGCGGCGAAAAGTTTCCAGGCAAAGTCCGCGGCGGCCGCTCGCGCAGCCAACCGCCCGGCACAACCGCCTCGACTCGACTCGCCTCGCCTCGCCTCGCCTCGCCGTCCGGACAAGCGGCCCGCGCCCGCCCGGCCGCGTCTCCCTCTGCCCCGCGCCCACACGCTTCACCTACCACAGAGCCGGGAGAAGAGCAGCAGGGGAAGGAGCAGCAGCAGCAGCGGCGGCGGCGTCGGGGCCGGCGGCAGCAGCAGCAACAACCCGGCCGCGGGAGGAGAAGCCGAGGAAAGTTGTGCTTTGCCGCCTCCAGGACACAACGGGGCCGGGCCCGGGGTCCGCGCCATGCCCGCCCTGCCCCGGCCCACCCGCTCGCCCGCGCCCCGGCGCCTCAGGCTCTGGGTGGCGGCGGCGGGCGGCGGCCGCGGCGCGGAAGGCCAGCGCGCGTGTCCTCAACCCCCTGCTCCTGCGCCGTCGCCGCCCGCCGCCACTCGGCCGAGCGCTCGCGGCCGCCTCGACTCCGTCGCCGTCGCCGACGCCACTGCGAGGCTGAAGCGGGAGCCGCCCGCCACCGCCGCCGCCACTCCCCTCCCCGCGGTCCCCCTCCCGCCGCGAACTCCTGGGAACTCGGAACGCACCACCCCGCCCTGCGGGAGGGGGAGCCGCCGCCGACCCTCACCGCCGGGACGAAGCCCGCCCTCCCCGCCGCCTGGCTGCCGGGACGCCCAGCCGCCCGCGGAGTCCCCTCCCACCCGCCCTCCCCCCACGCTCCTCCCCCTTCAAGGAAGAAAAAAAAAAAAGGAAAAAGGAAAAAAAAAAAAGAAACTTCATCCACTTGGAAAACCAGGCTTCTCCCGAGGCAGAGCTCTCTGGACCAGGGTAGGCGGCCCCGCCCCTCGGCCCCGCCTCGTCTTCCCCCTTCGCAGAGCTTGAGATGGTCTCGCCCACTCCGCCCCTCGCGGGGCCGGGGCCGCCGGGGCACACCGAGCGAGGCTCACCCAGGCGGAGGGCTGTGGGACTCCCAGTCCTGGCTCTCTTTTCTCCCGCGTGCTTGGGTTCCCCAGCGGGACGAGGGACGACAAGGGGGGGGGGGGGGGGGGATGCGGGGAAGGCAGGATTCGGATGCCCGCTCTCCAGGGGCTGAGCGGGAGATGCCTGTTTGGGAAGCTGGATGCCGCCGGCTGGACCAGCCTTCTCCCTCTTCAGCCCGGCACCGGGACTGAAAGGAGACACACTCCACACCACTCTTCCTCCTCCTCCTCCTCCTCCTCCTCCTCCTCCCCGGGGCATCCCGGCTCTCCGCTGTCCCGGGCCTGCGTTAGCCACGGCATTTAGCCTGTTCCTTTCTCTGGGAGGGCTGTTTTGGTGGAAGGGTCAGCGGAGCTGGCGGAGGACACTAAGGGGCCCCGGAAGGTTTGCTCTCTAGCTCTTGCTTCTCTCGGGCCGCCGGGTTGTCCACTTTCTGCGCTAGGCGACCGGCAACAGGAGGCCATGGATTTCTCCCACCCGAAGGCTTCGAGTGCGGTCGTGTTTTTTTTTTTTTTTTTTTTTCTTTGATTGTTTGCATGTTCGCACTGTAATTTTATTTTCTTGCTTGTTTCTCTTTGAGCTCTTCGCAGAAAAGTGACCTCAGGAAGTATTAAACATTTGCCCTTAAGAGGAACGCCTGTGATTCACCATAACCCTCCCTCAACACCCAATGTTTGTCTCCCTGCCCTCCTCATCTATTCACCACACACAGCCAGAGTGACTTGACCTTGAAGCCCCAGCCACTGTAGCTCTCTGTAGGAAGAAGGGGAAGGATGGATGGTTCTGGCTGTCTGCGGGGCAGTGGAAGCGGAGGACACCGTCCTAAGGCCTGACACCATTAATTTTTACCTAGGTCCTGCAGTCCCCACCAGATAGCCACAGATTCTCTCTAAAGAATGAGAAAGACACCCAGAAATGAGCCTGTGGCAACTAAACTAAAGCTTGCCTTGTCCCCAAGAGCATGCTGTGCTCAGACTTTGAATCACTGATTTATGATGTTTTACTCACCTCCATGTCCACATAGCCTTGTATCCAGTCAGCCTCTCAGTCTCTCTCCCTTTGGCTCCCCTTCCTCCTCACCTGTCTCCTAGCACTAGGACAACTTCTATTCATTACCACCATCCCTTGCTTCTCCTTCTTTCTCCTGCCCCATCTTCATGCAGTCATTACTCTCTACACATATCCTCAAGGTTCACTTATGAATAAACCGTGCCCTGCATTGCTGGGGAGATCCCCTGATGATGCTCATAATTGACAAAATGTAGCTATTGTGACATTCCTCAGCTGTGCTGACACCACTGTTTCCCTTGAGAACATTTCTTTCCCTAGTTTCACACTCCCTAAATCTAAATTCACTGCTAAATTTAGACAGAGCCCACTGCTGCAACTACTAGCTAATTATCTGTTTAGATAGCACTTTAACACAATGTTGCGATTCAGTTAAATGTTAAACAACCAAAAATTTAATATCGTTAGCCAATTTCATCCCCCCCACCCCCAGTCTTTCCTGATAGTTCCAGATTCCAGGAAAAGTAATTTCGCTAACATTTTAAAAGGTGCCAAAGGCTTCAGGGGTGGCTATTGTGCAATTTGCTGAAAAGACCATAAGAAATTAACAGATTGAGGATATCTCAAGGGTGATGTGGAACTTCTAAACTATTTCCTCACATATGTAGACAGTGAATAGTGGCTTGCTGTGATCATATTCTCTCACCTAAAATGAAACAGGAACGTGGAGCAACAGTACTTATAGACATGATATAATGAGTAAAAGAGCATTGTGCTGGTGTTTTTATGTGAATACATGCATTATGTTCTAATAATAATAATTTGTGTCGATGTGGCATCTTCAGCTGGAGATGTCAAAGCTCATGTTCCTATCACACAGAAAGTGGCAATTACTATTATCCCGACTTGACAGCTGGAGGAACCTAGGCACAGAGGTTAAGTGCTCTGCAAACCCTGCCAGACATGTGAGTTTTATTTAATTTTTTTCTGCCAGACTGCCTTCTTGTCTTCCAGTGGGCACAACTGAGTCCTCAGGACACTCTTTTCAGTAAAAACTGTATTTAGGGAATATGATTTTTTGCCTACTAAATGTCCAGTCTTAACGAGTTCTAGTTTTCTTCATGGAAATTATTGCTAGGCACACAAAAAGATTTTACATATTGTAGTAAAACTCCCTAACCCCCAAAACTAGAATGACCATTACTGGCTTTATAAAAATTTTAATTTTCTCTTACAGATAAACTCACAGTAAGAATATGGTTGAAAATTAATTATAACCAGTTCATTAAGATTTTTGACACCGTTGTATATTGAAATATATATTTACATGCTAGGAAAAGCATCTGAAGTAAAGGTAACACAATTCTAATGCCAACAGTAGTTTCACTGTTTCACATAAAGTATTGGTGGGGTTCAATCCCACTTTTAGTTTTAAAGGCTGTTTGCCAATTATCGGAGTTCATTAACTCTTAACTAAAAAACAAAGATTGTTGTGTTAACAATGAAGTAATTATGTGAAGTGCTGGGGATTTTAAATTGGTTCAAAAGTTTGAGGCCAGTAAAATTCGGTGACGAAGTCAGTCCTTTGTAGAACAGGTTGGACAGTGTATGCATTAACTAATTGTCCCTACCGTAAGCAAGTTTAACCTATGTAAAGAAGCCTAACCTTTCCTTAGTGGAGGAAATGAACAATGATTTATAGAATGTTTGAACATTGGCACCTATATGACATTATAGGTGATATTAGTTTTTTAGACTCCCAGGATTCTGAAAAAGATTTAGGCAAGTGCTTACCAACAAGCTAGTAAGCCACAAAAGAGTCTACCACTCTGAGAAGTTTCAATCTCATGTTTTATCAAATTCAGTTCTTCTAACTAAAAAGATCATTATTTTGTTTCCCCCCTCATATTTCCTTTGGGAGTTTGCTCAGATTTTACTTTGTCATTGTGCTCTTCGAGGACCACCTCCATACCATTCTGTCTACTTAATTCAGTTTATTTTCTCCAGACATGTCTATCATCCTTTCCCTTTAAAATGAAAGTTCTATAAGGACACACAGGTTCCTTCCTATTTTTTCACTACCAATACAGAAACACTTAAAAGAATACCTGGCAGATCCCAGATTGGATGTTTCAATGATCACTATAACAATGTGGCATAACATAATTAATTAATACTCAATTTTTCAAGACTTTAACATGTATTGATCACGTTGTTGAATATTTAAGCTAGAAAATGATTGTTCTGACCATTGCTTGACTTTGATTTAATTGCCATTAATGATGCGTGTGTGTGTGTGTGTGTGTGTGTGTGTGTGTGTGTGTGTGTGTGTTGTGTGTGTGTGTGTGTGTGTGTGTATGTGTGTGTGTGTGTGTGTGTTATATTTGGGGTGATATATACATGTGTGTGTATGCATGTGGATGCAGGGGTCAAAATTAGATATCTTCTTTAATACTTATTTATTAATGAGACAGGACCTCTCACTAAACTGGAACTCATCTAAAGCTAAGCAGCCTAACTAGGAAGGTCTAGGGATCTTCTGTGTCTGCTCCTCTAGCACTGGGACAAAGAGTTTGGTTCTTGGCTTTTTGTTATCAGTGGTGGAGATCTAGACTCAGGTCTTCTTGTATGCTCAGCAAGCACTTTAATAATTTAGCCAGCTCTGGTGCTGTGTTTTCAACCAATATCTCTCCACTGTATATTCACAAAATTCTACATTCTGGGGCTATAATACTAAGGCTGGGATTCTGCAGTCTACATGTCTCCTTTACCAGTAAGTCACTGGATTCCAGGGCTTGTCTTTTTGCATTCATTTCTTGTCCCTAACAGCATCACCTTGGTGGTTATACACTATCACACTTGTCTTTAAGACTTGCTTCCAGACTTTTTTTAAAACTATAATATCAGACTCTTCACAGACTTCCAAAGATACTAGCCCTAGACAAGCTGTTCCCATTCCTCAAAGGACCAGTCCTGAGCTCAGCATGTTTTTCTCTGGACTTCTGAGTTCTGAGAACAAGCTTCCACTTTTGTTCCTAGGACTCTAAAGGCGATAATAACTTCCTTCCTAGAAGATAAGCCCCTGACTTTAGGAGATTTCACTTCCTCTTTTTTTAATGTAGAGACTTCTTCAAACCCCTGTGCAGTATTTTCCTCTATTAATTTCTTTATGCTAAATAGCTTCTGCCTCCCTGGTTAGACCTCAAGTGACAGTTTTTCTTCACATCTTAACTTATAACAGTTGTTTTTCTCTACATAAAACTGTTTGAATATCACAGAGCCAACATTAATCCATCAATAAACCAATAGATGTAAATAAAAGCCACAAGTCAAAAGAACAAGACAGTTTCCATTTCCTTGTAAGTACCCTACATTTATCAGAGGTAATCTTGAGAGCAGTGGAATTAGGTTGATACTATGATAAAAACATAGGTTAGTTCTTTTGTTTTTTTTTTATCCAGATATGGTAAAAATCAAATACACACTTCTCATTTTATGTGGTTCAGTGATTTCTTTCATTTATACATTTTGACTGCATTCATGAATCATTGTGGAAATAATAGATTATTTGGAAAACAGTTGGACTTCTCCAACCAACAGTGACCACAAACATTTTTCATATATCTGAGTAGACCGTAATTATGCTTTGCTACTCTAGCATTCCAAAGAATATATCTTGAAAGGAGAAAGCAGAAAGAAGAACTATGCCACAAAATTGGTGTGTTAAATAATAAAAAATATAATTAACAGGCATAATTTATCTAGCTCTAACACTAATGATAGTTTTCACTTAAAGATGTATACTATAAAGGGAACTGACAAGAAAGGCAAAACCCTACCTTTAAAAGACTGGTAAAGCTTAACAGTAAAAACAATGTTTGGACAGTCTTAAAGTGTAGCTGGGAGTTTGTCACAAAGATAAAAGTAGCAAAAAGAGGAGTGACAGTAGGAAGTTACAGACATGTGGCATTGTCATTATATGTTAAGCATTTCTGTGCTGCTAGAGGGTAGCATATAAGGGATAATAAGACTAAATAAGATTAAAATGAATTGAGGTTGGCAGAGATTTCTGTCTGGTTTGGGTGGTTGGTTTGGGTTGGGGTTGGGATTTTTTGAGACTGGTTCTTACCCTGTAGCCCAGGCTTAACTAGCCTTGGCAGTCCTTCCCAAGAGTGATAGCATGAGCCACCACACCTGGTTAGGATTTTCTAAATGTTGTAAAGAACACTGGATTTTATCTGAGACCATAGGAACGAATTAAGAATTTTGAGTAAGAGAATGACAAGATTATATTTGCTAAGGAAGTGACAGAAAAATGTGAAGGTGAAGATGAATGGGGCATAGGAACATGTGGGGGAAATTGCAAGTAGGAATTTAGCAAGAGAATTTTGAAAAGCAGCAAGTGAATGAACTTCACTCAGATGAAACAAAGAGTAGTTTAGTGAAGACAGGTGTGGAAGCACAGGCCTTAATCCCAACACTTGGGAGGCAGGTGAAGTGGATCCCTGTGAATATGAGGTCAGCATGGTCTAGAGAGAGAGGAGACCCTGCCTCAAAACAAATAATTGAGAAAAACTTTATAGTGTTTTAAAACAAAATTCTGGATCTGCACAGAGGCTTGAATATTCTATGAGTAGATAGGAAATAATACTCCAGATGGTAGAGAGAAATAATCAAAGGGACAAAGAAAGAAATGTTGCTGGGGGGAGGGGGCAGGGGACAAAAGGGGATGCACTGAAAGCAAGAAAATGTGTGTAGAGGTGGGGGATAGCTGAAGATCACTGAACCAGTGAATGTAGTGGAAAATCTGGAGAGGAACAAAGTACAAAAACTGTAGCCATGCAATGGGTGGTTTCATGCATTGTTAAGCAGTTTAGGGTAAAATTTATTACTTTTAAAGTCTTAATTAGCTATCTCACATATTATTCAATTTCTTTCCAACTGCCAATAATTAATTGCTGTTTTCTCAATGGAATGCAAAAAGAGAAAGACTAGACCTGTCGGTGCTCTTGCTATTGTGTTTCAATCATACTGAAAGAACAAGCCCATTGTCATATCATCCATTCATATAGGCTATGTAATGAAAAGCCACTTTGCTCTCCCTTGGGATTTCACTAGTTTCTGTCCAAGCTAAAGCATTGTTTCTAAATTGTCCTTTGATATCTAATTCATAATATAATAATATTCATCAGTGACTCCATGCATACCAGCCCAGAAAGATGCACATAAGGGTACACAATTGTAGTTGATGTTAAAAGCATGTTGCAGCAAGGGATTAAGTTCATGGCCTCACACTTGTGGTCTTCGGTAAGTTACTAATTCTCTTTAGTGTCTGTTGGTATCCTGGCATTACCATGACCCTGCCCTGCGACAACTGGCAGGTTGTGCACACTGGTATTCAGGCAGATACTTAGACAGCTCAAAGAGCCCTGTGTTGAGTGGCTATGTCATGTGTTATGTGTTATGTAGCTGCCTAAGGATTCTGTACGCATGTGCAAGCTTTCCCTTTTAAGTGAGCACCTACCTCCCACCTGTTCACCCCTTATCCTCTTCCCCTCCCCTTCTCCCCCCTTCCATCTCTGTTTGCCCCCTTCCCTTTCCTTTCCCCTTTTATCTCCATCCCCTGTTAGCCAACACTTATCCCTCCCTTTGTTCCCTTTCCCCAATAAATTCCACGTGGGTTCTGTTGAGTTTTGTGGTTCCTGTTTCATCGCCTGAAACAAAATAACAACATTTGGTACCTTGACTGGATAACAACAGTGTCCTCATGTGAAAGTAAGGAAAACAGTTATTCATTCCTCCAAGTATTAAGCCTGCTTTAGTTTAGGTAACAACTTAAGAACTGGTCTGAAACCCAAGAGACATTCATTCTGATTGTTAGTATTATTGTTAGTCATTGAGGCATTTTGAACATAAACTTGGAAATTTCTTGTTGATCACAACAAACTAGGAGAACTTATGTTCAGGTTCCTGTTCCCAACAATGCCATTCAGATCTTAAAAACTGCTCTGATATTGTATACCTAGTATTGTTAATAATCATGTGCATCTTTATGATTTACAAAACTCATCAATTTACTTCAGGGAGTTTGCAGATGTTCACGTGACAATCCTTGAAACATAGAAACACATCAGGACACATGGCAAAGATGAAAGGACTGGTTGGAATTCAGGCTACTGCTGGCTTTGTGCCCCTGCATTATCCGGGTGGGCAACGTGTAATCACAAGGGTCCTAAAAGTCAAGGAAGTCAGAAGACAAGAGACAGAAGACGATGCCTCAGAATGATCAGAGAGAGGCTGTGTCCCCACTTTGAAGACTGACGAAAAGAGACTATGCACCAAGAAATAGTGCACTATCTAGAAGACTGAGAATGCAAAACGAGCATTATTCCTGGAACTACCAAAGAGATATACATCTCCTCCCACCTTGATTTTAGTCATGTATGGTCCCTGTTGCACTAACTAACCTGCAAAACTATAATTCAATGTTGAATGTCGTATCAGTACTAATATTACTGCACCTTCCACCTCTTTTTATTCCACCTCTTTTTTATACAGGCACCTCAGCTTGTTTCTAACCACAACTATCTATCAGCATACTCTATGCCATCTTTGTCTTTGACCCCTTTAGGGTCATCATGCCACTGGGAACAAGCATCCTCATGGCTTTGCCTTTGCTTTTCCTTCCTTTCAAAATGAAATGAAGCATGAATTAGTGTCTCAGAAGTTTAAGATCTTATGCTTCCTATCCTCAGAGAGCTTCTGGCTTATTTTTCATGGCCTTCAACTCATGCTTCCTAGAAGAGGGCTGAGTCTATTTCTACAGCACTCGTCCGTAGCCCACTCTGTTATTCTGCTGCTTCTCACACTACTTAGCTTTAGTGCTTCAGTACCTTTTCACTGTGTGAACCTTTAGGATTAGCAAAAAATTCTGATTTAAGATTGTATTCAAACTTACTTCCCCTTTTGCCATCAATTATCAGTGTCGAGTTGCTCTCTATCTACCGTGCTTTGCCTTCTGACGAATCTCCATGTTCTTAACCTCGTTCTTGCTTCTCTGTCTTCCTGTCCAGAACCGACATCATAGCAAACTTTCCAAAAATGCACTCAGCAAAATTTATGCATTTTGCTGCCCCTCACTAATGGCAGTCAACATTCCTGCCCTAGGTCAAGTTGTTTGATAAAAATCTCAACTTTATGCCAGGCTTAATTCCTGCAATTTTGTGCTAGCACACTCCCGCTTCAGTTTCTCAAAGCTATGCACTCTTGTGAGCATAATTGAGATCTTTGCAGATCAACGCAGAACTTTTTTTCTTTCTCTTCAATCCTGCATATTCTCTCGTCAGTTCGGGTTTTTCTCAAATTCCTTGGAAAAATATTGAGATGTTTCTGGATGATCTAGCTATGGCCTTCTATTTAACATGCAACCCTTCTCTGAAGGAACTGAAACCTTCCTTGCTGGGAACACCATTTCCCACTATCCCCACAAGTCATTCCCCATGGATAATTACTGTCTCTACAACTGAGGAAAAATGAAGAGCATTTGTGCAAACTCACCTCTTAAAAACAGATCAGTTAAGTACTAAAATTTTCACAATATGTCACAACCTGGAAACCAGACTCAAAGGTAACTGATGGCTGGTAGTTCAGCTGCCCTGTGGTCTTTCTCTTATTGGAATGGCAAGCCAAAGCAGCTGGCTTCATGATTACAACAAATTAGAGAGCAACCAGGCAGCTCCTCAAGGCCATGAGTTCTGTTTGTTTTGTGAACCAGTAACTTCAAGTTTAGCTGCTACCATTTGGTGTGGGAAAATATCATTTTTATGTAAATATCTCACATATATGTAAATATATGTAAATGACAAATAGCTTTTGGCATTGCTATGATCAATAAATAGATGTGTGGAAATCTCAGGATTTGCTTTTATTCTTGAATTTTGTTTCTTCATACTATGTTTCCTTCACAGAAATGTGGTCTAACTCCTTGAATTTTCCTCCATACTTTGTTTCCATCTTCACAGTGAGTTACACTTTGGAACATATTAGGTTCCTGAAAAATATACAGATGTTTTACTTTAACTTCAATACAACTTATCCAGAAAAACTAATAGATCCTTTCTATCTCTGAATTAATAACATGTGGGAAATCCTTGAGGAACTGACCCTTTTGCCTAATGATAAGTAACTGTTCCGAACTAGTAAATGTTTTGTCCCTAGAAGGACCACTGACAATGAAGGAGAGAACTACTCTTTCAAATTCTATGATAAAAGAGACACTTCATGTATTCAACAATATTTAATATAGACTCTCCATGCTTCATTTGGCAGTCATGAATAAGACATATAGTCTCTTCCATTCAATGACTTTTCAGGTTAGCATGGAATGATATTAAATGAATAATTATGTAATTCATTAGTTAATGTCATTTTTATCCATGTTAGAAGATAAGAGACAGAATGGCAGAGGGTATATACTGATGGATCCAGATTAATGTGGGCCTAAAATGGCTTTACTGATGAACTGTTATTTGCATTAGGATGTTTACAATACATTAGCATTAACTCTTCAACAACAACAAAAACTTGGTGTATAAGATCATATCATGAAAGAGTTGATGTACAGACAGCAAGAGTTTGACTAGCTTGCAAAGTTAAGAGCAGGAACATATGTCTGCCAGCTCTATTCTTGACTGTGCTCTCATCTCAATCATAGGGGCTAGAAGTCTACAAATTGAAATCTACAGATTCTTGTGCCAACACTATCTGTTAATATCTGACACTGGCAGCACTGGCAGAAGAATTTGAAAGTAAAAAGTCATTTATCCTTTCCTGATTCTTAGGGAGCCTTTGGAGCCACACAAGAAGTGGTTTGATCAACAGAGATTTTTAACAGCCCCTCTAGAAAGGCATGTGCCTATGTAGCTCCAGCAGAGATAAAGCAGACAGCATCTCTGGGAAAGATAAGGAAAAGCTATGAGCACCAGTTCAGGGACAAAAGCAGTTCCCTGGTCCATATGGTATCCTGCTTGGCCAAATAGTCATTGGATATTGTTTTTCTTGCTCTATAATGACTATCCAGCATAAAATAATAACATAGTTTATTATTTTCACTATTATTCTTTGGCAATTGTATTCATGTATACAAGTATACAATTGTATATACATTTATGCTTTGGTCACATTTCCTACTCTTATCCTCCTCTCACCCCTACCAACCTGCCCTCTCCAAAGTCTCTGTTCTATTCAATTTTAGTGTTATTTGGCCTATTCATTTTCACCTTATGACTCACTGGATTTAACCAGGGCCTCTCTCAGGAACATGACTGTAAGAAGCTGTTCACTGGAGTATGAGTAACTCACCAGTGACTACATCAATGAAGAAGATGTCTTCCTCTACTAGAGCATCCTTCCACTGCCATTTGCTCAGGGAAATGAAAGGATCTGTATGTATGGGGGGGGAGTCCTTTAGCCACAGTATATTATATACAAGAATGATACTGCAGAGACAAAAAAATAAAACAATCTTTAAAATAGCACACAGAAAGCCTAGCAATGCAGAAAGGATCCAGGTAAAAGAAGTTCTTAAAGTCATACTTAGCATTTTGGGTATCAGCCATCAGTAATGGGAAACAACCCTTTAAAGAATTCTCACTTGAGAAATAGCATCATCAGTTTTCCATTTATAATCTTTTATACCTGATGACTAGAGAGAGCATGAGCACAGAGGGTAGGAGTTACCTCTGGAAATAGAATTAACTAGACTGAGGAATCACTTAAGTGAATAAATGAATCACCTGAATTCAATCAGCTAAGTGAATACAAGAAAAGGATTGGTTGAATTTAGATGGTGGAAGGAAAGAAGTCCAAGGTAGCTATAAAGTTTCTATGTTTCTATCACATAAGTATATGAGATTACTTATGAACATGCCTCAGAAAGATAAAGTTTACTCTCAGAGCTGGAAATATTTGAATTATATATGGAAGGAAAGCTGCACTAGTAGAATAGACCTTTGCCAAAAAAGGAAAAAAATGTATTATAAAATTTAAAGACATGATTTTTTTTTTTTACAAAGAACCAATTAGAATGACTTAGCAACATTGGTAATCTAAAGACCAGTACCAAGAATGGCTAATAAAAACAGATTTCAAATGCAGAGAGTCACCTCTGGGAGGAGTAACAAATCAAATTGCAGCCCAAATCTGGCTGTGGAGGGAATTCAGAGAACATTATTCATGGAGACACCGGATATGAGCCCCCACATCTGGCACTAAGAAGGAAGCTTGGGCAGTACGTGAGTCATCACCCCTTACATTGCTGCCACTATGTCCTCTGGAGCTCAGCCCCACTTCCAGTGCAGCTCATCAGCCAGTGGTGGGACTAGAAGCTAGAAGGAAAGTAATAGCGAGCCAAAACTGATCAAGGAGAATAGAGGAATAAGGTAAGGTAGATAGCTTCGAGAAAACAGCTAGATGGGGGATGTGTGCTATCTCAGAGCAGTAAATGGAGGTGTGTGCTGTCTCAAAGGATTTTTGAAGTAAGAATGTGCTAGAGAATAGGAAGAAATGGATGATATTAGAAATTAGAAGGCAATCTACAATGTAAGGCCACCTAAGGAAGAGGCACAAATGCCTACCAGTACATGATTGTCTAATATATTCTCCCCCCAGAGAATGTTAAATACAGAAGGCAAAAAAGAATTTTCAGGTTTAAATATGAAGTAGGAGGAGGTTAAGTTGTTAGGACATGGAGATAATACAATTGTACATGTGAAAATCCCAGGACAATTAATTAAGAACCCACCAGAGAATTCAGCAACTGACTGCAAGACTAATATACACAAATTAGTAGATTTCACAAATTAAAACAATATGTTAAGCGATCTAATAAAAAACGAGATCCCCTTACAATAGTAATCAAAATGATAAAATATATAGAAATAATACATTAAAATAATAATATGCATATTCTATAAGTATAAACATGGATATTCTTTCTAGACACATTAAAACAAATAAAAGAAATATAAGAAAACATATAATTTTCTTTTATCAGCTGAATGTGGCACACAGTAGGGTGGGGGAGTGAGGACTTTCTAAACACGTTACAAAAACCAGAAGCCTCAAACATGACAGTTAATAAATCATATGCTAAGGTATTTTCTGCATGGCCCACAAGTTGCAATGCATATTACAGAAGCTACCCTTATATATGA
The DNA here is from genome assembly GCF_003668045.3 of Cricetulus griseus. Classification (NCBI taxonomy): domain Eukaryota; kingdom Metazoa; phylum Chordata; class Mammalia; order Rodentia; family Cricetidae; genus Cricetulus; species Cricetulus griseus. Next base: position 44,154,016 of record NC_048597.1, on the reverse strand, counting down.
ATAGCTTCCAAAAATTGATCTTTAGAAAACACACTAGTAGGACTTGGGGATGGTTGAGTTCAGTGTATAGAAAAAAAAAAGAGAATTTAAGAAAATAGGAAAAGCATAAGAACAAGAGATCACAGCAAAACCATCCTAAACACTTGATAAATACTTAAAAATAGTCTCATAACAGGAATGGCAAAGTTCTGGGAAATTTAGCAGAAGATTTCTTTTGGATGTGCATTGTCAAGCTCCCATGTTTTGGTGAGAGGATGATTTGGAAACATCTGTTAAGATTACAGTTGCATACCCTTTATGCTTAAAACCCTCTAATAGGAACTTATTTAACCTGTAGAGTGAGCATTTGCATATTTGAACTAATGCATAAAGCCAGCAATTGCAGTGCTGTTTATAATAGTGCAAGTTTAGAGACAAGCTACATGTCTACCAGTAAGTTCAGGTTAAGTTATGGTAAAGTCATAATTTATGCCTTGCAATTGAAAAATAGATAAAATAACACTTTACTGGTTGGTATTAGGCCTAAGATAAAATTCTTTAATGAGAAAAGCAGCTACGTAGGCACATGTAAAGTTTTGCTGTTTTTTGAAGACTCAAGAAAGAATGATTGCACTTGTTTATGTGGTATGTCTAAAATGTCTTTGACCGAACTTGGTCCCAGGAGAGGCTAGGTGACTGGGTCTCAAAAGAAACAGACTTTTCATCTGTTTCTTCTTTTTATCTTCCATCATTTTTGGACTTTGAATCATTTAAATATATCACTATGTAAAATAGTTAACACTTGTGATGAAAAAAGCATGGGTTTTAAGAAATATACAGAAGCAGAATGCAGAGAATAAGTGGACATGTAGGTTTTAAACAAGAGAAAATATTTCCTCAGATTTTACAGACCACACAGGGAGATTGGGGCATTAATTGACTGAGTTCAGGTTAAAGACATTTTCCATGAAAAGGGTTTTTTTGGGGGAGGGGAGTTTGCTTTGTTCTGTTTTTCTTTGTCTTAAGGGAGGATGCCATGTCAGGGGACTGTAAATAAACACAGGATGGAGTCTGAGAAGAATAGAAGGTTGCAGAAACTGTGAATAAGGAAATTGATTGGCTTTAGGTAGGTGGATGTTAAGGAGCCCTAGCTTCTCAATCCTGTTTGTCCATCAACTCAGCTGGTTGGGATGAGACAAAACGATCAATGACAAAGTCACGTGTTTAATCATGTTTTTTCTTGCTATGAGGAAAACTGAGGAAAAAAATGACCTCTGTGAGTTAACCAAAGAAGATACCAAAGAAGGGGTGATTCAACTAGCTGGAAATAGCACCGTGGCAAGGGAAAGTGACGTTTCCCTGCTAGCCGTCATCTGCCAGTGAGGAAAGAACAGATTGGAATTTGCTTCCACATATGAAAGACAAATCCTGACTTACTCTCTTAAGTTCTCTGAAGTTGTGTTAAATACACAGAAAAAGTTCCACTGCCATCTCTAAAACCACAAACAAATTATCAGATTTGTGACTTACTATAATACTCTTTATTAAAGCATCACTCATGTTAAATTTGACATAATATATCTATTTTAAAAGATCTTTGCCAGGGGTTGGTGGCAGTCACCTTTAATCCCAACACTTGGGAGGAAGAGACAGGGGGCTCTCTGTGAGTTCCAGGCCAGCCTGGTCTACGGAGGGAGTGCCAGGATAGGCTCCAAAGCTACACACAGAAACCCTGTCTCAAAAAACCAAAAAAAAAAAAAATAAAAAAATAAAAGATCTTCAAATGAACTTTGAAAAATATAGCATACTAAATATGTTTATTAAGAATTCTACCTTTTAAGCCAAATATAAAAATAGACAATGACCCTTAATCATGCTATTTGCAATTATCAAAATGTTAGCAATGGAAAGATGATGTGTATTTGCTATTCATGGTATATCAACTGTTAAAAACTTAAAATAGTATACTAATGCATTATTATTTTTAAGCTTTTGACCTCAAGGATAGCACTTACACTCTGCTTGCCTGAAATACTTCATAAAATCCTAATTCTTAGGATTGAAAATAAATGTGGTCTCTATGGAATTTAATATTCTAGTATAGCTGTGGTCCTTCTAGTATTTGGAACTCAGAAAATTGTACAAGAGGAGACACAGCAGCTTATTTTTACAATGTCAGTATAGACCCCTACTGAAAATGAAAATAATATTCATTTCCTGAAAGTCTGTTGCAAATTCACTTAAGAAGTTCCTTCAAAAGGCCTGGCTCAAACTTTTGACTTTGGAAGCAGTTCATTGTCAGGGCTCAAGAATTGCTCCCCATAGAGATCTTTAAATAGTAACATTAAAGAGCTTTGTCTTATGAGTTATCATTGGAAAGATATTTTCCTTGTGCTGGGCTGAGAGTAAAGACGTGATTGACAAGCCTTTTGTCATTAAGTTTTAGTTCTCTTCAAATAGATATTCTTCAGTGATGGGACAATAGTTTTATACCCATTTGTATGGGGGAATTTAAGTTGTATACTCCTATAGCATGAAAAATTACTTGGCTTTCTACACAGGTAACAATGGAAAAGTCCCCATTGCATTAATGTGGACTCATAACAAAGAACAGTGAAACACAAGTATTCTGTATTTAAAGTATATAGCTGTTTAAGCAATAAATAAATAACAGCAAATATGTATAAAATGTATGTTATTTTATTTTATGGACACTGCACAATTAAAGCTATGTATACAACTTAAAACACAAAACTCAAAACATGAAAGTAGCTTTCTTTGTTTTCAAATACAATAAGAATCAGGGAATTTTTTCATCTAAAAGGATTAAGTATTTTCCTACTGTATGCACAAAGAAATTCAGGCTATTCCCTCACATGTTGCTATGTTCATGGTTGAGGATCCTACAACAAAAGGCAGTTTAAGAAAAAAAAATTAGTAAATATTTTTAATATGAAATTTGTGCCACAAAGGGACCTTCGTGGGAAATAAAGACCCAGAGAGATAAGTTGACACTCAGTTTGATGGAATGTGGGAGAACAATTGGCCAGAGAGGAAATGGTGAAATAGCAGCTAACAGAGGAATGTGCAGAAGTTGTTCAGATCACGTTCTTCTCTGTCCCTGAGGCTTCCCAGCTAAGAATGTTTTCATTTGTCCAGGTATAGTGAGCCCCGCTCTTGACCACTTCCTGTGTCATAAATCTCATGACCTACCCTAGAGGAAGACCAGGTGATCTTTTTTATGGCCTGCTTTGGGGAAGAGGGCAGGGGAAAGAGGGATCTTCTTGCTTCCGTCCATAATCTGGGGTACTGTACTCTGGGCCCTGTCACTTACAAGTCATTACCTACACAGGCCTCCCTGGTGTTCCTTTGCATCCTTCTACATGAAGGATACACAGGATAGACATATCTCCAGGACTGGGCTCACCTCAGTCTAGTTTGCTCATACAGGAGCTAGTTACAAATTGCAAAGAAACCTAGTTAAACATTAAGCTTTATCTTCCTTCTGACTCTGAAGGTGAGAATCTGTGCCTATTTCATGGATTTCCAACAGAGCTCTAAAATCTAAGCAAGGCAATGTCTACAAATCATATACTATGTTTTGTGTCTCCCAAGCATTGCTTAAAATAACATCGGTGTGTGTGATCAGAAGGTTTGACTTCAGGATAGCCAATCCCCGCCCCCACCCATATTTCAAAATCAATGTCTTTCCTACATCTGAGAGAAGGTACATCTTCCCACTGATGTTTTCTACTAGGTCACTCTAGTAAGCCCTGTTGACATTAAATAATAAAGCATTTATTTGGGGACTTCTCTCATAATGTTAGAGGATACCAGTTTGCTGGATGACATTGCTTTTAGTCCTAGAAAAATTAAGTTTTCTATTGTTAAATATTCACTTAACTACTACATTTATTTTTCATCTATATAGACACATGCAGAGCTATAATTAGATCATAAAACTTGGTGGAATAGTTTACCCAGAATATCTTGACTAATATTTGGTTATTTTTCAGATATTTATATATGTTATTGCCTCAAAGAAGCCCTTCCTGACCCTCATTTCTAACTAATGGAGTCCTGATTATTTCTTACCATAGCAAAAATCTATTTGGCATAGGGGCTAACTCACAAGAGTATAGGTTTCATAAAGAAACCTAATTTGTTCTAACACATACAGTATATATACTATATACATGTACATAATACACAGTGGCATACAGTGAATACTTGTTAGATGAACAAACAGTAAGAACAAAACAGACATTTTGCCAATGAATATAATCTATATTTACTCACATATTTTTCTCTTCCATAAAGGACAAAACAGAGGAGACAAAGACTAATTTTGAAGGATTACTGCCCTAAGGTTTCCTTTTATTTTTCAGGTTTTAGATCCCAAACTTGAAAATCCAGTCTGGAGGAAGTGGTGTAATGCTGTTAGTGAAAATCTGGTTTACCTGCCCAGTGTTCTCGGGAAGACTGGAGGTAACTTTAGGCTGATCTGTGCAAAGGTTCCAGAGGGAAAAAGGCAAAGAAGGCAAACCAGGAGAGGTGGTGAAGCCAGCCAGGCCAAGTCTGCCCTCTCTTCCTCTCCCCTACAGATCAGGCCAGGCAGTCTTGGGCTCAGCTTCCACTGTCTGCCCTGGTGAGGACAAGGGCACATTCTACTTCACACAAAGTGCTCTCCAAAGAACACAGATGCTGCTAAGCGGGAATATGACTAATGCTTTTGTAGCTTCCTACTGCCTAGCCTTGTAGCCAGGGCTATTATCTTGAAATATGTGTGTATTTGAAGCATTTTTGTCTCCACCCCCCACTTCTCTCTCTCCCTCCCCGCCTCTCCTGTACTTTTCCTTGTTTATTGACCATGGTGAATTAAAAAAGTATTTTTATTTTTCAAAAGTTGGATATGCACTGATATAAGCCATAACTTGAAGTCACTCTTCTATGTTTTTTAAATAAACAATTTCAGATATGCTGGTCATTGGTATGAAGGGACCAGCTCCCCATTTCGGCAGCCACGACAGTAACACGTGCTTGCCATAACCTTGCCTTGGTCACTTAGAGGTCAGATGTCTGCCTTGTGACAAGGAACCAATCAGAAGTTAGCTGGTGGCGTTACGCTTTACGACCCTGGGTGTACTTTATGGACAAGCGCACAGCAATGATGCACAGAGCATAGCAACCACCCTGGGAGGGCCTATGGGCCATAACAACCAGTTGGCCATAATCAACACAGGGCAAGCCCTCCAAGCCTGGAGGGCACACCAATCGTGAGCCTGACTGTACCCTTAGACACTCCCCTTATGCTGCCTTACAAATCTTTCGGGAGCCCCGAGGAGCTGTTTTTGCTAGCCATCTGCCATGGTGGGTGAAAGACACGAGCTAACATAGGGTTAGCTCGTTAAAAAAACAATAAAGCCTCATGCAGTTTGCAACAAGCTCTCGAATCTGCCTGGTGATTGGGGTGACCGAGGTCGTGGCCTGGGACCCCGGATATCTGAGTTTTCCGGGGGTCTAACAGGTAGAGTGCTATTTTTCTTTTTTAAAGGTTTCTTAGTAGTCAGAGATTGTACCTCTAGTTTTACTCAAGAGTTCAAGTATTACTGTAGCATTTGAGGAATATCTGGTCAATAAGAATCCCTTCTATATTCTTTCACTCAAAGAATAACAAGGTAATACAAAGCATGTAGAGACATTTTCACAGGGCCAGAAAACCCACAGTGACTTACTATGCCACCTTTTCCATTGACTGAGAAGTACACAGAGAAGCTAGAACCAGATTCAAGAAATTGTCTATGGACCACAGCAATTTGGCTACTGGCAGTTTGTTTTTGCCCAGATTGGAATATATATTGTAAAGGAGTTTCTCTTAGATGATAAGGGATATAAGTCACAGAAGTTGAGGAAAGTACAAAAGAAATAGTTTACCAGACTCCAAAAACTTCTTTCAGACCTACCAAGGCCAAAAGAAAGATGAGGTTCTATTATTCCAACTGAACAAGCCGAGAAAACTCTAAGGAAGTGATTTCAACTGTACAAAGAAAATTACCCAAACCACTTAAAAGCCACAATCAAGTGAGTATCTGTGAAAGCCATGTACAACTTGCGTACACCACAAACAAACAGAACTTAATGACTGAGTATTCATGATCACATGTTTATTTGTAAGTTAAATACCTAGAGAGTAGTGGGTGGAAAGTGAAGGGTTGAGGCAGATCCACCTGCAAATCCTAAGACCCAGTGACACAGTGACATTCAGGCTGATTGTGAAAGTTTTCAGGACAGCTACAAACTAATTTCCATGGGCAATTGAGATCAGATGAATTCTGTTTCCTTGTTTGCTCTACAGTCATAGGGAAGGAATAACAGCTAAAGCCAAATATTATCAGTGCTTACTTCACACCCATTCCTGCATGCACACACAGAATAGAATTCGAGAATATGCAGGGGATTCTGTGTCAGGGGCCCAAAAATATCGAGTATGATATTTTGGGTGCAAACCTCAGCTCAATTACAGGAGCTCAAAGCTCCCATTGTCTTTTAGACATAGGCTGGTTACCTCCTGATGGCCTGGCCAAGGTGGAAAATGGCTCCTCGTTTGTATAACAATAGACCTAGGCCCTGAGTTGGCCCATGCCTATTCTGAGGACTAATGAAACGTGCCTGGTGCCTTGTGGAATGTCTGAGGGTTTGTAAAATGCCTAGGGACTGGTGAGAGGCTGGTGAGGATGTGCAATTCTAAGACTGTCTCTGGGATTAAAGGAAATATTTGATATCAGCTTTATACATGATAATAGATGTCTTCTGCTATCACTCCCACTGTTGGAAAGCTATTTAAGAGGATGCTTGAATAAACCCTGGACTCCAGTATGAACTGAGAGCCCTCCTGAGATGACAAGATATCTCTGTCTTGTCCATAACGCCATTGGGTAGCTAGGAGTATTCTGATCCACACTCCCCCACTCAGGGTTGGACCTGGGGCTGTTCAGCTGGCTGTGATTGAAACCCCAAAGACATCAGTCCTGAAGAGATGGCTTCTGTAGTGTGGGACTGATAAGGGCCGGATCCTGGCAATTCTGAACATCCCATATCTATACCTATGCCTATGCCTATACCTATACCTATACCTATACCTATACCTATACCTATACCTATACCTATACCTATACCTATACCTATACCTATATAGTGTGAGTGTGGGTTTTTTTTTTTTTAATTTTAACATAGGCCAAAGGTACACAGAACTAAAACAGCTGACCAAAGAAAACAAGATGTGGCAGGGAAGTTATACAGAATGTCAGAAGAGGATTTAAGTCTAGAACTTATGATGAACTAGTGTCTTTTGGGCTTTAATTCCTTCATCTTAAAATGAAGAGTTTGAGTTGCAGCAGTGGCTCTCCCAGGTGGATTGAGAAGGTACAAGCTTCCTGGTTGAGACCTTCAGAATGATGCTGAGTGTGTTCCTTGAAGTTCTAACTTTCCAATATCCTAAACATGTAGCAAACGAGTCTGTGTCTGAATCGTCCTCAGTCATGTCTTGTTATGCAGCAACTTTGTTTCAAACAAATAAAGAAGACTAAGGAATGAGAACAATCGAGGAGGCAAATTTTTAGAGTGTCAGGAAAGAGGGAAGACCAGGACAAGTACATCTTGTTTAGTGTGTGAAGATGTGATTACATTAAATGGAAAGGTCATTCTGCCCATGTTGATTGAATTACTCTGGCTCTAACAACCCAAGTGACCACCATGTAATCAGTATAGCATTAGAAATCAGGATTTATTTCTCAAGAGACTGGAATTTCTGTGTTGGTGATGACATGGTTGGTGTAAGTGGCCTTACCCCTGGAAGGCTTTAGCTTGGCTTAGTACTCTACTGTTAGCATGTTGAAATTCTTTGTAACTTATTAACAAAGGACTCATTTCTACCTTAGGAGGACTTTGCCCATTACAGAGCTAACTTAATCTAAAACTAGCTTTGTTTCCATGTGATTTTCTAATTAAGTTGTTTACATTTTGTATAGGAATGCTGAACAAAAACCATAGCTCATCTAAACCATTATTTCCAGTTTACGCACTGCCATTGAGTGATTGCCTTTGGAAGAAAAAAATAAATAAATTCCTTTAAAATTCTGGTGGGACATGACTTATTAACATTGAATTCTGAACTTATACAAAGAATAAAATGTGAGTGCAAAGAGAAAAGACACTACCCAAGTAGGCCCTGTGAATGTGGGTGACAGTTGGGCAGTCTATGGGGCCACTGGCAGTGTGACCAGGATTTATCCCTATTGCTTGAACTGACCTTTTGGAGCCCATTCTCTTTGGAGGTTTACCTTGCTCAACCTAGATACAGTGGGGAGGGCCTTGGTCCTGCCTCAAAGTAATGTGCCAGACTTCATTGACTCCCCATGGGAAGCCTTACCCTCTGTGAGAAATGGATGGGGGTTGGGTGGAGGGAAGGTGGGGAGAGCAGGAGGAAGGGACAGAGTGGGAACTGGGATTGGTATGTAAAATGAGAAAAGATTGTTTTAAAATAAAAAAGTGATAAAAAAAGAGAAGAAAAAATATTCTCTTCATCAAAAAGTCAGAAAATACTACTGGGGTAAAATCAGTGATCAGAGAGGCAGTGGCTATGACCAGAGTAAATAGGAGCAGCCCAGGACAGCCATGCAGAACAGCAGCTGCCTGCAATTGCATCAGAAAGTTCTTAGGGTTGTGTGGAGAAGAGAAATGAGAGTGATACTCATTCATAAATGTCTGATATGAGTGACTTCAGCCAAATATGTGTGCTGGTTGGTTTTGTGTATCAACTTGACACAAGATGGAGAAAGGAGCCTGTTGAGGAAATGCTTCCATGAGATCCAGCTGTAAGGCATTTTCAATTAGTAATCAATGGAATAGGGCCCAGCCCACAGTAGGTGGTGCCATCCCTGGGTTTTGGGTCTATAAGAAAGCAGTCTGAACAAGTAATGGGAAGCAAGCCAGTAAGTAGCTCCTGTCATGGCCTCTGCATCAGCTCCTGCCTCCAGGTTCTAGCCCTGCTTGAGTTCCTGTTTTGACTGCCTCTAATGATGGACAATGATCTGAAAGTGTAAACCAAATAAACCCTTTCCTCCCCAACTTGCTTTTTGGCCATGGTGTTTCATAGCAGCAATAGAAGCCCTAAGGTGATAAGTAACAATGATTTAAAATAAAGCAACTGGAAAAATAAAATAATTAGAAATTCCAAGAACAATACTGTGTGTACAAGAGAGGACCCATAACCATCACAATCAGATTGACTGTACAAACCACTTGATTCTTTCAGGAATATATATCGACTCAAAATATTTTAAACACTGTAGGTTATTTAACTAAACATTATTTTTAATACACTTTCAGGAATGAGAGAAGGATGGTTGTTGTTTTGTAAGTTAGGACAAAAATAACATTAGAAAATTAACTCTAGTTCTTTAAACCATATTACCTATATGTACTGGCTGGTTTTATGTGTCAACTTGACACAAGTTAGTCCTCAGAGGAAGGACCTCAGCTGAGGCAATGCCTCCATGAGATCCAGCTGTAAGGCATTTTCTCATTTAGTGAGCAATGGTGTCAGACCCATTGTGCCTAGTGCCATCCCTGGGCTGCTGGTCCAGGATTCTATAAGGTGGTGTGAGCAAGCCATTGGAAGCAAGCCAGTAATCAGCTCCCCTCCATGGTCTCTGCATCAGCTCCTGCCTCCTGGATTCTGTCCTGTTTTGAATTCCTGTCCTGACTTCCTTCAGTGGTGAACAGCAATGCTGAAGTTTAAGACAAATAAACCCTTTCCTCCCCAACTTACATTTTGGTCTTGGTGTTTCATTGCAGCAATAGAAACCCTAACTCAGACACTATACATTAAAAATGTCTTGTAGTTCATAACAGAATCTAAGATTGAGGAGTATGGAGCATAAATAGTTAATATTCATATGTGCTTTAGTACTACTTGGATTCAATAAGAATATGAATATGTTCCTTTTATGTAAAGATCATTTTTTTTTTAAATCCTTTTCTAAGTTGGAGTTGCACATCACTTCGAATAATGTAAATGAACAGGCTGGCTGTGTTGTAACCTGCCTGGCTTACTTACATATAGCATGATCACTTACTTCTTAAACTCGCCTATGCAGTTTTAGTTCATGTACTTTGATTCTTACCTTCCTGATGGACACATTTTAAATGCCTGGGAAAACATTTAGCTCATGTTGAAGTTATTTCTTTCTAATAAGAAAACTTAAGGTACATTTCTCTTTCACATCAAATGGCAAGGAACACAGAGAATTATACTGCCCCTGTGAGATTCTTTGTAGTCTGCCTTTTACAACTTTATTTTTAATGTCAAAGGGAAATTAGTGTTTTTCATTTTCTAGAGGTCATCAAAATGAGGGAGAAAAATGTAGATAATAAAATTAAGTGGAAATTTAAGTGCAACAAAAATGAGTTCAGGTAAGACACACACATGATTAAAAAAAGTTACATGATTTGATCATATTCCATTTCATTTTCCCATATTAGACGGCATTGAAGAAAGAGAATACTGCCATATTACTTTTATTTGAGCACCTACTATGTGCCAGACATTTTTGCCAGAACCCTTCAAATCCATTGTGCATATAAGACAACTAGTTTCAGAAAAGTTAAGTAACTTGTTCAAATTTACATAGGTCATTTGGTAGTTTCATTGAATCTAATTGTAAGTCTGTTCCTAGTTCAACCAACATTCTGTGTGGTTTTCAGAAAGAGCATGCAAAGCAAAGATGAAAGTAATGAAGGATTAACATCGACAGTAGAGTGGCAGCTCTTTCAAAGGGCTACTAAATTTGAGTTAGGGAAACTTGCATTGTGAAAATGGACAAGCAGAAGTTAAAGCTGAAAAGCAATTAGATAGAGTTGTATTCGGGGTTTTGCTGAGTAACAGCAATGGTAGCTTCAGCGTCTGCAATTCTGTTTCTCAGTGCTCTCTGGACTGGTTGCAACAACATGACCTGGAAACTTGACAGACATGCAAATTCCTGGGTTTTATCTCAGACCTAGACACAGACACACATTCCCCAAGCTCTAGGTGAAAATACTTGCACAGCAAGCTAGCCCAGAATGGCTGTGGCTTCCTTATGCACTCTGAGTCAGCTACTGTGTGGAAGGATTTATATTTCTAACAACTCCTGCTTTTCTGATGCTGCTGTACCACAAACCATGCTTGAACTTGAATTTTGTTGATCAAGTAGGTTAGCAATTCATTATTGTTCAAGGAGTAAGCAAATAGATGAATGAATGAACTTCTCAGGCGGACAAATAACTGAGGTAGGGCAGTGGCGTTAGTAGAGAGGGTGATTAGAACTGGAGTCAGTGGGACAAGGAGAGAGTTGGAACAAATAGATCAGAGCTCAAGCCCCAGTAGTCAATATTATCAATAGAGGGTTGGTGTTATACATTGTCTAGAGGGTTAGAACATTGTCTAGCTTCTCAACAGCCCTAGCTTGACTTTATTAATCCTGTGTTGACAAGGTATAAAAAATTTCAAGGAAAGAGCCTTTAATACTAGGATTGAGAATAATAGTATACAACAGGCTATGAATTATTAAAGGAAAGAGGGAACAGCAGGTGAAATTAATTTATTTTCAGCTTGTTTTTTTCTTCTAAAGCAATTTTCAAAGTGGAAGGACTGACCCAAGTCCCAGTGGGGGTGGGACTCTCTTAGTGCTAACCATATTAGCAGTAACCAAATTTTTAAATAGAGACTTAAAACAGAAAATTTTTACCTATAAAACATATTTTGGACTTAAATTCTCCTATCAACCTGTAATTTTCATTACCTTTCTAGAATTTTCTGTTTCTTTTTTAAATCTAGAAAACATGTTGTCTCATCTTGGATTTATTTGAACACATATGAACCAAGGATAAAAATACACAATGCATATAATTTTTGTAATATGAGGATTGCATTTAAAAATTCCATACCAGAATTCAGAAATACATAGAAGGTTGTGTATTGTAGCAGTATTCACAGAATTATTTTGTGTTAATAGGTCTTAGTACAACTGTTCCCGTGCTTTCAGAAATTGTACATAACATTCTTAGAACTATGGCGTGGGAAAAGAACCACTTGAACCTTCAAACCATCTTCATTTAGATTAAAGAAGAAAATAAACTTCAAGGAAAAGTAGGGTGGTTATATATATTAGCCACTAAAGTGTAAGTAGGAATACAAACTGTAAGCCTTTAAATTACAGAAGAACTTATAGAAGAAGACACCACTGAAGGTGTTCATGTTCTATTCAGCCAAAGATATTGGAGATGCCTTTGACTGTTGGCTGATGAACCTATTTTTTCAAAAACAGTGAATGTTCAAATCCAGGGACATACTTGTTGGTTATCTCAGAGAATATCAACCAGAAAGCAATGGACAAAAGAAAGATTGATTGAAACTATTACCAAACAGCCCTCTACTGAGGATAAAAGCATAACAGGAACTTAATTCTGCCACAGCACTCTGGAGAACTCAGAATTCTCACTGTTTCCAACAATTCACTGTTTAGCAAGGGGACCAGGATTGTTTCTTTGATCCTGTTGGTCTGTTATGTCTATGGACAGACAGAGTCCTATCCACATCAAGTTTAGGAGCTCCAGAGCAGAGTCAATGTGAGAGTGAAATCCTCTGTGGAAGACAGCTTATATATTTCCCTTCTCCCCCCTCCAAGTAATGGCTTGTGCTATTTGTTACCTACTGTCATCCTCCCTGTGGCACAGTGTTAACTCCTAGGCAAGTATAACTGGTCCTACATACAGTTGGTGGTTGGTTGATCCTGCTCTATCCCATCCCACAGCTGATCACATGTGATGTGCTAGACATATATACCTGACTCTGACTCTTTCCCCAACTTGTGCTTGGCTATCCTCTGGTGACAGAGAGCCAAAAATCACTACAAAGTCACTGAATCTAGGGGGTAGTAAAGAGGCATGCAATCAAGCATCCTGAAGGGGGAATGTTGATAACTGGGAAAACCACCTCTCTGGCACATTCTTTTGTCCTGTTAGAACTCACAGGATGCAAATTCAAAGACAAACATAAAGGATTTCAACACAGCAACTGCAGACAATTAAACCCCAAGTAGGAATGTCCCATTCTGGTAACAGTGTCCTGCACCAAAGCCAGTCATGGCTTCACCAACCAAATAAGCCTTTTAGCAAAGAAGATGCTGGTAGCTATTGACTAGGGTGGACTAAAATGATAAAAATCTGGGAAATCCGGGTGGCACTTGTAGCAGGTGTAGGTATGTAAATTCTTCTAGCCCATTCCTAGTAGTAATTTTTCATTCGGAACAGAAACATAGGAAGTTGTTTACTTTCCTTGGAGAGAGTTCTTTCAACACTTCCAAGGAGTTTTTTCTTATTGCTCACTTCCATGCACAGGGACTCAGATTACCATATATCTTACCATGTGTGGCCACACATATGATTCCTCAAGTAGACTTAATCTTGTATTGTGGTACTTCCATCAAGCTTCTATTATGGATTTTGGATGCCAGGGATGCACCAGCACATGAGCCCAACAAGTGCTCTACCATAATGAAGATTACATTCCAAGTTTCATTCCAGGAATTTGCTCCATAGACAGCACTGAAATTCTCATGCATCTTGGAAGTGGTACTAGCGCTTGGAAAGGAGGAAAGTAATATCCTTATTGCATGTCAGTTGCAGCCCTTGAGAGTTCTTCATGAAAATGCAATAGCTACTTTCATCTTCTTTTAAAATCCATCTCAAATCCTTGCTAAGCTATACATTCTGTGCAAACTCTCTTGGGTTAATTATAGATTTTGTGAAAACAGTTCTTTTTATTCCTTCTCATAGTGACAAAGTTACCGCCATATTCAGGATGAACACATAAGCAATTGTTTGCAATGCACCGTGATTCCTAATTGTCTATGGTTCTTCTACAGGGGAAGGCATTGCAGTGAATCACCCATTGTCTCACCTATCACATACAGAGTTCACATTTTCTTACCAAAGGGAACTGACATGGAGGCTCAGTCTTCCCTCTGTGGCTCTCCCAGTTACAATCTTACAACTGTTCCTCAACATTCAGATATAATTATCTTCAGTGCTGTCTTACTCTATTGAAAGCACAAGTACAATGCTATTCTTTCTCTGTCTCTCTGTCCTGTCTCTTTTCTCTCTGTGTGTCTGCTTCTTTCTGTCATTTGGTGTGTATGCTCTCTCTCACTCACTCTCTCTCTCTCTCTCTCTCTCTCTCTCTCTCTCTCTCTCTGTGTGTGTGTGTGTGTGTGTGTGTGTGTGTGTGTGTGTGTGTGTGTCTTTGGTGCACAGGTTTTAGGAAATAACTGTTCCACACCAACAATGCCTTCAGAATTGTAAAAGAGAAAAAAAATCACATCCTGATACAAAATAAGTCTCACTTTGTTCCTGAAAGAAAATGGTCTTTGTTTCTTATCTCTGAGGTAGCTTTTGGTGCTGTCACTGAAATGGAACGAGTAATTGAGAAAGATAGCTGTTTGCATCACAGAAATTGAAATGTATCTTTTCTCTTATGTAAATAAAGACCAGTTCTTACTATCAGTTGGGGCTACATATTCAGAGAAGAGTTGTTTATATCCTGAGATATGACATGAAAAACCTTTTATCTCCCCTTTACCTTATTTGCAGTGATTTAAAACGCCATTTGCAGAAGGCACTATATGTATTGCCTGCACATAGATGGAACATATCTTGGTTCATACCTGCATCAAATAAGGCTGTTAGGAGCCAGAATACAATTCTAGAAGATAACAAAAGACTTGCATAAGAAACATTTAAAACTTTAAAATCAAGGAGAGATCAATGTTTCCTAGTGGTACTGAAAAATATATTGATGGTGTCTGCATAATTTATTGATAAAATCATGTGGGGAAAAGTTTTAGACACTTTAAAGGTTATTTTATGTTACCTTAGAACATACCATTCCACTAATAAGAATGACAATAGCAGAAGCAATTCTCTACACTTATAAAATCTCTGCACCCATGAGACATATGGTCAATCCTCTGTGAGCCATACCTCATTTAAATGAAATAAACATTAAATTAATTTTAACCTCTGTCTTAATGGTTCTCTCCCATAGAAATCATGGGCCGCTGCCAACTTTTCCATAGTTATTTCTAAAGAATTCCTATAGGGATGGTGTGTGTGTGTGTGTGTGTGTGTGTGTGTGTGTTATGCACGTGTATGAGAGGGTGTGTACCCATGCAAGTTCATGCATAGGCCAGAAAAGGACTTTGGATGCCGTCCTTTATTCTCTGCCTTTTTCCTTAAGACAAGGTCTCTCATTGAACCAGATGCTTCCTGTTTTGGCTGGGCTTGCTGGCTAGTGAGCTCAGAGAGTGTGTCTTTCTCCACCTCCGCTGCCCCTCCCACCACTGCAGTCTACAGGTGCACTAACACCAACTTTTTATGTGGGTGTCGCCAATTCAATGCAGGTTCTCATGCTTGAAGAGACAGTGCTCTTAACCATGGAGCCATGCCCCATCTATCCCCCCTTTTTTTCAGAGTTTTTTTTTTTTTTTTGAATTAGAAACAAGATTGTTTTACATGACAATCCCAGTTCCCTTCTCCCTCCCGTCCTCCCCTACCACCCCTCCATCTAAAACCCTATCACATATCCTTTCTTCTATTCTTCCCCTGACTCAAACTTTCTGCTCCCTCATGTCCTCCTCTCACCTCCTCTTCTCTCCTTCTCATTCTTGTAGCTCCCTCCCCCCTCTTCCCTGCTCCCAATTTGCTTGTCCCTTTCCCCTTCTCCAGGGGACCATGTATGTCTCTCTTAGGGTCCTCCTTGTTTACTAGCTTCTCTGGCAGTGTGCCATCCATCCCCTTTTAAATTAAATTTTAAGTTAGTGTATCACATAAATGATTTTATTATGACATGTCATGAGTGTGTGTGTGCACGCGCGCGCGCGCGCACGCACACACACACACACACACACACACACACTACTTTACTCACATTCTGCCCCAACTATGTTCCTCCTCCACCCCTTTAGATTGTCTTCTTCATACCTTTGCTTTATGCTTTCATGTGGCATATATGTGTGTGACATATATGTATTCGTTATGAGAGAAAAAATTCAGCATTGTACCTTGCTTTGCCCACATTACCTTTTCTTCTTCCCCTGTTTTAAATGTTAACAGATGTCTCCATTTTCTTTTACCACAGTCTTATTTCCGTCTGGAGTTGTATAATAGTGAAGTCTGTTGTCCACTAGGACACATGCAGGTGCCCCCATAGCTGTCTTTCTCCCAGGATGTCCTGTTCACATACTGTTCTGACAAGTTGCTATTACAACAATGGCACTCACTACTTCATTACTCTTTTGTCAACTGTTTTCTTCTACTGATAGCTCAGGAAACTGATGTGACAAAATCCTCTAGTTGAAATATCCACTAATAATAAATTGCTTTCTCTTGCTTCTGCCTTAGAAAGTAAGGTCTTTGCTTAATTTTAGCCTTCCAGTGCTCAACTCTTAAACTCTGAGACATCTGGGAGTCCCCCTGCTTCTTTCACACCTGTCATCTAATTCATAATTCATAAGTCCACTTGAATTAACCATTAAATAAATCCCAAATATGACTAATTTCCACCTCTTCTAATTCTGTGACCTTATTCACCTCTTGCTCGGCTGCTATGCCAATTTCCTAGTTGATGTCTTTGATGTTAATACAGCATCTAGGACGGTTATTCAGAAACCCCTCTTACATTTGTGTGCTGAGCACTTCTGTGTTTTCTGTGTCACCCAGAATCAAGTCCAAAGGTACACCTGTATTACTTGGGCCCTGCTCATCTAGTGCTGGCTCTCTACAACACACCCCTACAAACAATCTTATGCTCATATAGCTGCTTCTCTCATTTTGTTTGGTGTCCTCCTAACCTTACCACTTTAGGTAGACACAGGCATTTACCTCCCCACCCTATCAGTCCTTTCTAGCCCCTTAATTATCATTACTTTTCATTTCATCACACCTTTTCTCTCTGTTGTACTAAATATATATTTGATACATTTGTATATGGTTTGTTACACTAAGTAGAACATCAATTCCATGAAAATAACAATGTGATTTGTTCATATTTTATATCCTTAGAATCTGACCAATAGTAAGGGGTCACTATAAGTATGCCATTTCTGAGGAAATGATGGATAGAATAATAGGATAAAAATCTTATTTCTGGATCCTTTGCAAAAATATTAAAATGACAGCCTCATGTCCTACCATTTCTGCAGGCTGATGTTCAACAGCAATGCCCCAATATAGAGAAATCTATATTTAATCCTAAGAAAACAGCTTGATCAACTGTATATCTTAAGAAAGGCAAGATTTAAATTGTATTACCAATGTAATTTATATAGGGGAAAGTTTTGTCTATTAGGTGTAATTTAACAGCACCTAAGATTTTTTCAAAACTGTAATTCATATACTATTCTTACAAAACTAAAAACTAAGAATACATATTGAAAAGAAATAAGTCTTATCAAAGAAAATGTGTTATTCTATTATTCTATTTATAATCCTTAAAAATAATCTTCATGAATGAATGAAGGATAGAGAAAAACCACATAGTATTTTCTTCTCTTGGTAATGTCACCCACAACACTAGGAACTTTACTGAAGTCAGCAAATATGTGGAAATTCCTCCTGTTCTCATGAATTCTCCAACCCTGGATAGCTTACAATTTAAGTCAATGTTGACAGTAACATAAGTCAGTGCTCATACGATAGGACTGTCTCACATTCTGAATTGGACACAATAGTAGGTCTCCAGGTTACACACAATTTCTCTTCAGGAGGTTCAGTGTTCTTGAGGTGACTTGACCATAAAGAAGAGGATCCCATAACCCCTCCTTTGGCTTGGACATTTCCTAGTGCACAGGGAAACACTTTCCTTACTTTTACTACTTTATTATAAAAGGAAACAATCCAGCAACAGCCAGATGGAAGAGGTGCATAGGGTTAGGTATGGTGAAACAGGCAGGGGATTGCTATGCTCTCTGTGCACACTGCCTTCCCCAAACCACATCTCTAAGAAGAGAACTCTCTGAACCCATCCGTTGGGATGGAATGGCTTCATATACAGGCATGATTAAATAATTAGCTTTTTCTAAGCAGTTCAACCTTCAGTTCTTCTCTCTGCAGAGGCTGAGAGAGGAGCAGGGAGAATGCAAGTCCCAACTCACAACTCACATGGTTGGTTGCCCTGGCAACCAGCCTGCATCCTAAGGCTAACCCAGAGACCACAGCCATCAGCCATCTCATTAGTATTCACAAAGATACAACACTTCAGTGATTCTAAGGGTTTTAGGAACTTTGTGCCAGAAAATGCGGCAGAGACTCTCTGTGTACTTATATAGTCTATAAATATATTGCAGTAATATTTACTAACATATTGCAATCTCACAAACAGCACTAATTTTTTTCTTTTTTTATTGGTTATACAGAGAGACTTATGTTCAAGGGACTATATCCCCCTGTCTTGATCTACAATATCTTTATCCTTTCTAATCAAAGAAATAATTTATTTTCTTTATAAATGACAGAATACTTAAAACCCTTCATCATAATTTAATTTAAATGAGCCTATTTTAAAAATGGGTCATTTGTCTGCAGGAAGCTTGATTAGGCCTACAATTATCTAAACACATATTTTCAAAGTCTTGTAGAAGTTTTGGTGATGTCCAGAGTAATTTAAATTGGTTTCTTCTTCTGTAATTGGTTTCATTAATTCTTGGACGGTATTAGCCTGTAAGGGCTCTTATAGACCAATGAGGGGGCCTATGAGGTATGCAAAGACATATAGATTAAGGAAATGGAGGAAACTGGCCATCAAACGGATAGCAACTGACTTTTTTTCATGCTAACTAACATTTATCACATGTATGAATTACTCAGGAGTTCCAGCCTCAGGAAAAATAACAAAGTGAGAAAATAAAGAACAAGTGAAAGATAAATTTCTGGATTATTCTATGGCACACCAGTTAGTCCAGTCATTTCTTCTATTCATGCTGACACTTCATATGGTAATGAACTCTATGCACAGTGTGTTCTCCTTATACTTCCATACCTATAGTAAAATTTATTTTGTAAATAGTTATGGTAGTAGATTAGCAATAACACCTAATAATAATATAGAACAACTGAGGCAATATACTCCAATCATGAGGATGTCATCTATTTTTTCTTTTTGCTTTCAAAATATTTTGTAATATTCTCTCTGTTTTCATGATAACAGGAGCTGCTAGAGTGCCTATATGGGGAAATGAACTGAGGTGAATTACACAGGCATAGTGTCCTGAAGCCAGTTGACTAGGGTACCTGGGACATAAGCATCTTACTAATAATGATCTAATAATGGAGAGAGCTACAAAGTGACTCACAGGCAAGTGGTAAATATTGCATGAGTATGCTGGACAATGGATGTTAGAGTTTTACTATACTCATTACAAAATGTAAAAATGAAAAAGCTTATGACTTGCTTGCTTCTAGAACTTTCTGTTTAATATTTCGGACCTTGATTGGCCACAAGTAACTGAAATGTGGGAAGAAAAAAGGTCAGAGATTGGGGGCACTAGAATGTAAGATTCTTTACAGGAGGGGAAAACTTGCCCTAAAATTTCAGTTTAAATTCTTGAATTAGATGACCTCATTAAATTCATTCTCAGTCATTACCAGAGTATGGTTTCTCAGGGATGTGATTACAGAGAGACTGCCATAATTAGAACATTCAAAGGCAGAAAAAAATCATTCTAATACTATTGTAATACATTTTACCTGCAAAATGGAAACTTGCCTTCTTTTGTCAAAAATAATATAATGCTAAAGGGGTGCTGAATTACAAGTACTTCAGTTAAATTTCACATGCCAGGCAGAATGATTAATCCATCAAGACTTAAAAACACATTTGCAGGTGTTTTGATGAGGAATTTGGTTTTATCAATGGCCTCAATTTCTCCTTCTCCCTGTCAATGCAGGTCATCTAAAGAGAGGGGCCTGAAGCTTGTTCTCATGGTTAGTATGCATGAGTCACCTGGAAGGCTTCTTATTAACGTTGTAGGGTTCCAACTCCTAGAGTTCCTAGTTCAGCAGATTTGTTGTAAGCCTAAAATTGTGTATTACCAACAAGTTCCAGAGTGGCACTTACTGTGCTTGTCTGGACATCTTTTAAGAGAAGGGATTTGTTTAGTTTAAATGAGGGCAAGTGGATACCTAATTAAATCATTTTGCTTGGATTTATGACATAGCATATTTTATTGGAAAGATGCTGTTGATTAGTCAAGGATGAATTTTAAAAATAATTACTTAAGGCATGCCTAGTAAAATGCACTGAACTTCCTGCTGTGTCTTACCAAGTAACATTCCTGACTAAACTATGATACATGTTCTCAAGGTTGAATGCATATGTAAAGTTTGAAGTCCTAGTTAGGGAAAGATATCTACATTTTATAAAGGTCCTAGTCCATGACATCTATCTCCCAATGAAATTAACTCAAGAGAAGTATGGGTAATATTGAAATATAACAAAAATGAATCATATAGTTTGGATTATAATGAAATATTTTCAACATATTTGACCTTGACCCTTGGGACATAGGGAGGGGATAGGATGTTCCTAGAGGTCACAGTTCAGCAGAGCATATACAGTGACTCAGGACTTTCTACAGGGTAATAACTTTCCCTATGTTGCATCTTTTTGGGGACTCTTTATCAAAGTACTTTACAATTAGACACTTTGAGAGAGATCTTGATCTATCCTGTACTTTCTTGTAGAAAGTGGAAGAAAATCTAAGTGAGTGCAGTCATGAGTGAATGTGTATGGTTGACACAGGCATGACTATGCTGAGGACTCCAGTGGCTCAGTCCCATCCGAGTGGCAAAGCCTTGTCTGGGACATGCTTTGAGGATAGAATTTTTTTTAGGGAGTCTGAGTATGAGTGAATGACCAGTGTATGCAAGGACCAGAAACTGCAGCTTCCTTTTCATCCTGGATGTTTATCCTGCTTGCATCAGAGACTCCTACAGAGATCAGCTAACACTCCAACCCCATGCTGTACTTTATAACATGCTGAGGTCCAAGTTGTGGATAGTTGTAGGTGCTCTCCAACAGACTGAGCACAGCCCACCCAATCACAGTGCTGTTCCTTTCTTCATTCCCTCCCTATAGTCAGGGTTCCAAGACCAAAGTTGTACATGGCAGCACAGTCTCACATCTCTCTTCCCTGAGAAAAAAAGCTTCTGTGACCAGACTTAGAATGCCAGTCTGTTAAGATATGAGTCATGATAGATTCACATTGTCAATAAATACTATAAGCACCACAATTATCATTTGTCTAGTTAAATATCTAGGTAGAAATCTAAGGCAGATAGATACTGCTGAAGTAAAGACAAGAAACAAACATAGAAAAGTCACTTTCAAATTCATGAGAATAAAAGAGACACCACACTCTTATAGACTTTGCCTATTTTCAAATCTTTATACATGATATTTCAGCTTTCAGGGTTTCTGTTATTGTGGTTACAAACGGTTTCTATTGTTCATTTTCCTACACATTATCTTTACATGTAATGCTTGGATTTCTGTTCTCTGCCTGCCTTTCATTATCACACTCATGCATCCATTCACCATAGATAGTCTCACAGCCTAGAGGAGACTGGCAGAATTTCTCTGGACATGCTGTCAATGGGGTAGCTAGAATTGATAATTCCACATCTTCTATCTTCTGTTGTAGTCCCAGAGTGACTTTTTCTGACAGCTACAGGTTTTCAAACTAGATTTCTCCAAGTTTTTTTTGAGTTTGCTGAAAAAATTTTACTTACATAGAAACTCCTCTTTTAAATAATAATTGTATCACAGGGTTGGAGTATGGCATCTGGCCTCTGTAATAGGCACCCACACAAATTAGGAGTTAACATGCATACATATGCTACACAAATAAAAATAAAATCAGTGTTTAAAAAAAACTAATACATATTTTATATATTTATACATTTTAACATAAAATATAGTATGTTGAATAATAATGATAATAAAATTGACAAAAATGCAATGGAAAATATATCTAGATAAAAATTCAAGTATAATATCATTGAAAATCATGCAAAAATATTATCAATATATTTTACTAAACTTTGTAAAACAGAGGTGGACAGAATATTTCAAAAAGTCACACCCAAGTAGGATGTTCCATTAAATTAGGACTCTTTAATAAAAATGTTATTCTGTTTTCTTACTGAGGAACTGCCATACTGATTTCCAAAGTGGCTGTACAAGTTGGCACTCACACCAGCAGTGGAGGAGTGTTCCACTTTCTCTACATCCACTTCAGCATTAAACTGTCATTGGTGTTTTTGATTTTAGCCATTCTGACAGGAGTAAGATGATATCTCAGAGTTGTTTTGATTTGCATTTCCCTGATGGCTAAGTATGTTGAGCATTTTCTTATGTGTCTTTCAGCCATTTTAGATTCCTCTATTGAGAATTGTCTATTTAATTCTGTACCACACTTTTTAATTGGATTATTTTGTGTTTTGGTGGGTGACTAGCTTCTTGAGTTCTTTGTATATTTTGGAAATCATCCCTCTGTCAGATGTGGGGTTGGTGAATTCTTTTCCCATTCCATGGGCTGTCATTTTGTCTTGTTGACTGTGTCCTTGCCTTACAGAAGTTTCTCAGTTTCAGGAGGTCCCATTTATTAATTGTTGATCACAGTGTCTGTGCTACTGGTGTAATGTTCAGGACGCAGTCTCCTGTACCAATTCCTTTGAGAGTACCACCTACTTTCTTTATTAAGAGGTTCATACCCAAAAGATGCCCAAACATACATCTATTCAACCATGTTCATAGCAGCATTATTTGTAATAGCCAGAAACTGGAAGCATCCTAGATGCCCCTCAACTTAAGAATGGATAGAGAAAATGTGGTATGTTTATACAATGGAGTACTACTCAGCAGAAAAAAAAATGGAATCTTGAAATTTGCAGGAAAATGGATGGAACTAGAAGAAACTATCCTGAGTGAGATAAACCAGTCACAAAAAGACAAACATGGTATGTACTCACTCATATTTGGATTTTAGACATAGAGCAAAGGATTACCAGCCTACAGCCACACCTCCAGAGAAGCTAGGAAACAAAGAGGACCCTAAGAGAGACATACATGGTCCCCCGGAGAAGGGGAAAGGGATAAGATCTTCTGAGCTAATTGAGAGCATGGGGAGAGGGAAGATGGAGTTAGGAGAAAGAGAAGGGGAGAAGAGGAGGGGAGAGAAAGACATATGAGAGCAGGAAGCTCTAGTCAGGGGAAGAATAACGGAGAGCAAGATAAGAGATACCCTAATAGACGGAGCCATTGTACATTTAAAGAGAAATCTGGCACTAGGGAAATGTCTAGAGATCTACAAGGTTGACCCCAACTAACAATCCAAGCAATAGTGGAGAGGCTACCTTAAATGCCCTTCCCCTATAATGAGACTGATGACTACCTTATATGCCATCCTAGAACCTTCATTCAGTAGCTGATGGAAGCAGAAGCAGACACCCACAGCTAAACACTGAGCTGAACTCTGGAATCCAGTTGCAGAGAGGAGGGAATGATGAGCAAAGGGGTCAAGGCCAGGCTGGAGAAACCTACAGAAACAGCTGACCTGAACAAGGGGGAGCAATGAACCCCAGACTGATAGCTGGGAAGCCAGCATAGGACTGTTACAGAACCCCTGAACGAGGATGTCAGTTTGGAAGCCTGGTTAATCTATGGGGCCTCTGGTAGTGGATCAGTAATTATCCCTAGTACATGAATGGATTTTGGGTGTCCACTCCATATAGAGGGATACTCTGTCAGCCTGGACACACGGAGGAAGGGTCTAGGTCCTGTTCCAAATAATATGACAGACTTTGAAGTTCCCCATGGATGGCCTCACCTTCCCTGGGGAGCAGAAAGGGGATAGGAGAGGTGGTCAGTGGGGTGCTGGGGAGGGAGAGGGAACTGAGATTGACATGTAAAACAAGTTTTTTTTTCTAATTTAAATTTAAAAAGGGAAAATTAAACAGTTTAATCCTTCTCTTATGTGGGGACATTACAAAAATTAGATAACATCTCTATTTCTGAATCTCAGAAATCTTATTCTTCTAATTCTCATGAAACGGAAAAATGAAAAAAAATCCTATACTCTGGTAAAGTTGAATAATACCAGGATTTCAATCTGAGATACCACATGTGATTAAAAATATTAGGTAGCTTAGCATAGTTTGGGGAATTAATATATATTCTGAAACAGAAGACAATGCTATTGTTTGGACACCATTGAAAGGTATTTTTGAAGCATTCCTGTGTTGGAAACCTGTTCCCCAGTGCACAGAGAATCAGGTCATGGATAATTTTGTCCAAAAAGACTGCTTGCCCTTACAGAGGATGTTATTTCTAGAGACAGTGGTTACTTACACAGCCATGCTTGTACTTTAGTTTGGCCCCTTCTGCCAGTGGGTATTTCCATTTTACCTTCTTTGTCATATTGTGAAACAGCCAGAAATGATTGCCAAGACACTGGTGTCATGTTGAACTTACAGCCCCTAGAATTGTGAGGCTGCAAATATATCTTTTAAAGGAAATACCCAGCTTAAGGCATTTTGTTACAGCAACAGAAAATGACCAACTCTAGACACCATCTTTTGTATATAGAAAAGCAAGAGAATTATTTGCACTTAGAATGAAGTAAAAGCAAAACAAATAAAACACAGACGAGCAGGGAGAAGATAGCATTTGGAGTAGTATGCTCCTGTTGGTGGCCTTTCAATTTCTGACTATTCTGAACTTCCTGTGCTATGAGGGAGACTTATTTAAGCTAGCTCAAACATCAGTTTCTTTCAACTAAACAATGTTTTCCTGTTATAAATTATAAATTATAGTCAAAGTTCATTTGTAAATGCTGATTTGTCTGATTAACAGGAATAACAGATTCAGTATCAGAACTGTGGTGCTAAGCCAGAAAAGGGAGAAACCTGTGTTATGGCTGGAGGTTTCCTTCTGGCAAGAGTACACCAAGAATTGCATAACAGAAGTCCAAGCAAAACAAATATTTGCAGTCTCAACATGGCCACTAATTCTAAAGGCTCTCTCTGTCACTAAAGACAAGCCTCAGACCCTACCTTATGGGTGGATCTGAAGGTGTTGATCAAACATTTACTACTGTGCATTCCACTTTTTGGATTTCCTGCCCTAGCAAACATTGGCATTGCCAGACTTAAGCATGGTGCTGAGAATAAAGGTTTGGCTTTTGGACTGTTGTGAGGCAGCAATGGGAACCAATATTGATTTAAGTAGTGGTTTTGGAACTGGATTGGTATCTGAATTCGTCAATACACAACAGCAGAGGATCATTAGTATGTTATAGGTTTATGCCCAGCAAAAATGGCGGAGTCCGGCTAGTGATTTTAGTTTTCCACAAGAAAGAAATAGATACCAGAAGCCAACAGCAGCAGTTTGTAGAATCATTGCATAAAGATTTGGGGGAAAACCAGAATCTTACTGTAAATGTGCAAGGTATTAAGACATTGCCAGATGACCAGGCAGAAGTTGTCATTTAAGTTGTTGAGCATTCTCCAAATGGCACCTCAATCAGTTACAATGCAATGTGAGCATTTTGAAGAAGCCGCTATGAAAGCACAAATGCAGCAGCGTGGTGCAAACATGTCTGTGACTAGAACAGAGCTATCTCCTGCACACAGAAAACCACTTTACAGAATCTCCTATCCCATTAATCTTGTCATTTAGGAACAACCCAAGGTGAATAACCCTGACTCTGATAAAATTAATTCCTGTATCAAGAATGGGTTTCGGTCCATGCTGGTTCCCCAGCTTTACAACTAGGGTCTCTGTGCTCTCACTATGTCAGGCCAACCATTTCTGTGGGTTTCTCCAGCACGGTCTTAGATCCTTTGCTTATCCCTCCTCCCTCTCTACAACTGGATTCTGGGAGTATGGCTCAGTGTTTAGCTGTGAGTGTCTGCTTCTGCTTCCATCAGCTACTGGAGGAAGGCTCTAGGATGGCAACCAAGGTAGTCATCAATCTCATTATAGGGGAAGGGCATCAAAGGCAGCCTCTCCACTACTGCCTAGATTCTTAGTTGGGGTCATCCCTGTGGATCCCTGAAATCTTCCTATTGTATGGGTGCCAGCTAGGAAGCCTGGTCAGTCTATGGAACCTTTAACAGTGGAGCCAGTGTTTATCCCTAGTGCACAAATTGACTTTGGGAGCCCATTCCCTATGGAGGGATACTATTGCAGCCCAGATACATGGAGGAGGGCCTAGGCCCTACCCCAAATGTTGTGACGGACTTTGATGATCCCCTGTGGAGGGCCTCACTATCCTTGGGTAGTGGGTGGGGGTGGTTTGGGGGGATCGATGGGGGACATGGGAGGATGGGAGGGCAAGGAAATGGGGAAATTGGTATGTAAAATAAGATTGTTTCTAAAATAAAAAACAATCATTTAAAAAAGGATGGATTTCAAAGAACTTTGAAGACTGAATGTTCAGGACCAGATGGCAAGTCAGCATAAAACCCAATTAAAATCTCGTATCTGGAGATATTGTTGAGCTACAAACAAACCAAACTATAATCATGGCCACAATCACACAATGCAAGAAGAAATTCAAGGATCACCCCAACTGAGTCTTACAGGTTTGAATCAAATGAGAATGTTAAAAAATGACTGAGCGTGGCGGTGGTGGCGCATGCCTTTAATTCAGCACTCAGGAGGCAGAGGCAGGTGGATCTCTGTGAGGTCGAGACCAGCATGGTCTAAAAAAAAAAAAAAAAAAAAAAAAAAGGCTGAGCTATGCAGGCTAGGAAACCCTTGTGCATTCTGCTAGATTCAGTTCAGTGTGAACTAAATTCACTCAGTTCAGGGGCTGATAGATGATCTAGTGTCTCAGTCAGATGGATGATCGTTTTGGAGCAGTCAAATCTGAAGAAAGATTACATAGATGTTGATCCATGGAGAGGAATCGAACATAAATTGACACAAGAGGAAGGCCCTAACCACTTGTTAGCATCATAAAAAGATACGTACTATATAAACGCAGTGCAACCTGTATCAGTGAAATCACTAATAACAGAGTTGGCATCATTAGTTAAAAATTTATAAATTTATTTGGTAGGTTTGTAAAATGCATCATCTACCTATACTAGGCCTTCCCTGAGATGACCACAGTAAGAAGACAAAGAGAGCCCCTTCTTCCATTCTGGCTGGTCGTTTTGAGGCTACTGACAAATTAATATTTATTACATCTGAGAAAATCATGTCAGAGTTCTTCAAAGATAACCATTCAAATGCTTACCACTAAATGTTGTGCCTACTTTAAAAAGAAATATGAAATTATAAAATTGTATGTAGTGTTATAGCAGCATTAAACATAATCACAGTGTTAGTGATTTGACAGATGCCACACGGTGTTATGCCTCTAAACTGTTTCATTAAAACTTTTCCTAATAATTTAAATTTTAAAAAGGAATATAGTCCCAATATGAAAAAAAAGTACTGTATAGAAAATGAACCGTAAGTGTTGGGAGCTGCAGAGTACCGCGCCTACAAGATGCCGCCGGTTTCTGCTTTCCGCCAGCCCCACGGCAAGTGCTCCCTGTGGTAAACAACTCCTAATTTGGTAAAGGCCACATATCCTCTTAATTCTGCTTGGAGACAACCTATCCTGGCGTGCCACTTGGGGTTAGGTGATTGGTAGTTGTAGGCTATATCAAGCCCCGCTTCCTGGGTTCGGGCCACTTCCTGTAAATCAAGGTTCCCGAATAAACTGTGAGAAGAAGATTCCTCAGTGTTGCGTCGTTCTTGCTGGTTAAGGGTGGACTCGACAGGTAAGTGTGTCAAGACTCACTCTCCTCTGATGCCAATTCTAAGGACTACATCTGTATTAACTGTTGTTGCCTATGTGTTTAGCAAATCCTGGTATTAATAGGTATATCTACCTCCATCCTATTTTAATTTAACTATAATATCTCTTGTTTATCCTTCTCCAGTCATGGAAAACATCTGTTCCAGTATTTCTTATATAAATATTTCAGAGTCTGAGACCAGACACCAACTGCTTTTTTTCATTTTTTTCTCAGCTCTACTAGTTTATTGTTGGTGAATCCACTTAAATATTTAAAATAATGTTTCCTCTTTTCACAACACATGCAAATATAGCCTATGAATGCAGTACTCTAATCAACATGCAAGACACCTTAGTATTATAATGGAATAAAGTCTGCATCTAAGTCTCCTCATCTGTGTAATGGGGTCACTGACTCATCCAGGCAGTCTCACACTTAATTTTGTTTGACATTCAGTTGATTATTCTCAAATAATAGGTATGATAGTTATGTGAAGTGAGAGGTCATTTCAGTTGACGCATTGTCTTTATTTTAAATTTATGTACCTAGAAGTACAGGTTTCTTATCTAAGAAGATGTGACTAACCAAAGCCAAATTTGAATGGGGGACAGAGTTTTTTCTAGAGATGATCCCTCTCTCCATATTACCCCAACAATGGTGGCCACCTTAATTTTTCATGGAACGCCAACCTCAGAATACCTGAGAAACCTAAGGAAAAATTTTTCTTAATAGAATAATTTGTAAAACATTTAAAGGATTCCCATTTCTGTAATATTCAAATAGAGAATCTATATCCTAATGGATTCTCTAATCCTGTGTGTGTGTGTGTGTGTGTTATGTATATGTATATGTGTATGTTTGTATGTGTGTATTAATATGTGCCAGTGACAGATGACATAGGTTATAATATCAGAATACCTTCCTTAATTACTGTACACTTTATTTTTTGAGACAGAGTCTTTTTTCTGAACCTGGATCTTATGCTTCAACTAGGCTGGCTGTCCAGCAAGCTTTGGGGATCCTCTTGCCTCTGTCCCCATGTGACAGATGTGACAGATGCTCATGACCACACCTGATGTTTTACGTAGGTGCTAGGAATTTGAACGTGGGCTCCTATTTGTGTGATAAGCATTTTACCCAATGAATCATCACGACAGCATGTCTTAGTTAGGGTTTCTATTGCTGTGAACAGACACCAAGACCATGACAACTCTTATAAGGGAAAACATTTCATTGGGGTGGCTTACAGTTCAGAGATTTAGTCCATATCATCATGGCGGGATATGGCAGCTTGCAGGCAGACATGGTTATGGAGAAGGAACTGACAGTTCTACATCTTGATCCTCAGGCAACAGTAAATGAAATGTGACACTGGGTGTAGCTTGAACATAGGAGACCTCAAGGCCTTTTCCACAGTTACATTCTACCTCTAATAAGGCCACACCTACTCCAACAAGACCACACCTCCTAAAATGCCACTCCCTTTGGTATCCATTTTCTTTCAACTCCCCCCTCTCCAATTATTTTTAAATTTATTTAATAAAATGAAATACATATATAAGAATTATCAAACTTAACTTACAAGCTCGAAACAATAAATAGTTCTTCATCTACTATCTGGAGTCAAAAACAATACATGATGAGACTTGAACATCTGCAGATTTTGGTATATGCTGGGATGCCAAGAAGCAATCTTGCAGGGATACCAGTAGTGATTGCATGCATAAAATGTTGATATATTTTTAAAAAAAGACACAGGACATGACCAGCACTTCAGAGGCACCTAGCCAAATGCATCCATTTACTCTCTTCTTAAATTGTATCTTCCTTGTTCATTTATTTTGTTTTAAGGTTTTGTCAATTCGAGACCTGGCTTCAAGCATTAGTATATTATTTATTTAGTCTTCTCAGCTTTTAAAACTTATTTTAACTGAATAATGTTGTTTGAATTTGTCTTGACTTCTAGGTTTACAATTCACTCATGTTGGTTAGTGTAGGTGAATTAGTTCCTTTCATTGATGAAGAATGTTTTATTATGTGAATGCCATAAAGTCTAATTATTCACCATACTATCAATGAACTTTTGGGTTTCTTCCAGTTTTGCCATTATTGATAACACTGAGGAAATCCTTTGATGTTTCCTCACCATGAAAATTGTTTTGTTCATCCAAGAACCTTTAATTTTGAATACAAACAAAATCTGAACATAGCAGGACCTAACAAATGTTTGAGTGAATTAATTTCAGCAGTTCCATAGGACCTTTAAAGTCTACTTGAATACTTCCTAGGAAAACATGTGAAGAACATGTTTGTGAATGCCATGCAAGGTAAAGATTTAGAGATTGTTTAATTTGACTTACCCATTCTTAACGGAAGTAATTCTTTCTTGAAGATAACATGGCACAGCTAGGAGTGGTAACTCACTGTCATTATGTGTGTCCTTGCTAGACCACCAAGCAAAAGTACATTTACCCACCTAAGCCCTTAACAAACCTTCTGGGGCAATGACAGATAGAGACAAGTACAGTAAGTCAAATATTTGTTCAGCTGACTTTTCCTGTCAGGGTTGTCACTCTCTATATGGGTGGCAGTCAATTTGCCCTCAAGTTTCTTTTGGGTCCTTTTATTAGCATCTATGCATTCTGACTCCAGAACATCTGTTACATGTTTATTTTCTGTATTGCAAATAGAATAAAGGCTGCAAAGTGGACTGGTATCCTTCATTACAGAAGAAGACACATTAAATCCATATCTTGTGCTGTTGATGAATATCTTATTCCATAAAATGTGCAAAAGCCGAAACAATAGAAGCACATGAATAACTATAGTATATACCTGCAGGCATTTGCCGCTCCAAGGTAGCAGAATTTGTTCACAAATTTTCCTCTGGCAGAAAATGTTAAGAAGTTAAGTGAGTCCTACCTTGTGATGAGGTTTATCTGTGTTCCCATGAATTATTGTACACCTTGGTGGATTTCAGTGACCTATCTGATTTCCCTCTCTCACTTCTCAGCAGGATTACTTCCAAAAGTTTTTTTTTTTAATTTCTAAATATTCAGACTGTTTGTTGTACAATGTTCATTGAATACTGCATGTACAGAAGTGGTATTCTGATTTATATGTTGAGTGTGAAAACTACCCCCAGCAGTGAACCATACTTCTAAATATTACATTGGTTATCACCAATCTTCAGTTTTCAGGGGTTATCAAGAAATCCAAACTTCCTGATGCTCCCACTCTTTCTCCCTGAGTTCTACAGGCTAGTTGTTTTGTTTCTACCTTGTTACATGTTTTTTATCATTTTTTGTATTTCTTGCACTTAAAAATGTTTAAAGCAATACTTCTACTTAAAAATTCATTAAAGCCAACATGCTGTGACTGTTAGCACAAAAGTAATAGCATTGTTCTTGCTAGAAGAGTGTCTGGGTGAGCTGTTTCTCCCATATTTTCTCTTTCTTTGTATCTACTGGCTAAGGCATTAAACACACCATACTATCTAATATTTTTCTCACTAGCATTTTATGGCTGAGAATGTAGTTCAGTGCTAGAGTACTTGACTAGCATATACAAAGCACTGGATTTGACCTCCCCCATTGAAAGTAAATTCTAGTAACATTTCAAGGTACAAAAAGGAGAAACATCTGAGATTGATTCTTGAAGTCTGAGGACTTGGACTCACTTCCGGTAGTGGCACTAAAACAAATACAAGTTACTCAGTTAAATGTCAACTTCAGATGTATAATAAGTATAATAGTTGTTTATGTAAGTCTGTTGTCATGCAACATTTGGGTCATGCTTATACTAAACAATTATTCACTGTTTATCTGACATTCACATCTAACTGGCATCTTATAAAATAACTTGCTAAATCTGGCAGACTTTGTCCTTGAGATGGAGGACTTCCAAATGCCTGTAGACACTGGTTACTTCCTCCAATACAAAGTGGCTTTCATACTGCTGTACTGAAGCCCTACTTGGATTGGATTAGGATAATCATTAAGGATAGCTGGTGTCTGACAACGGGTCTTTAGGCCCATCTGTGTACTGTTTGCTGGAAAATCTGATTCCAGCTAAAATACATGCCTGGTCAGTTACTAAACTAAACCAGGACACGTACCAGACTTTATACCAGATCATCTTTGACTTGCCTGGCGTCATCTTTATTCTCCATTATCCCATCACTATCATCTTCCAGGCCCATCTTCAGCCAGAATCCTTTTAGGCCTACTTGGTCAGAACCCTGCTTTTTCCCTGATGCTTCCTTGTCATTTTTTTTTTTTTTACACCTCAAAAACTATCCTGTTCTCTGGCTGTAAATTTTCTTTTTGCCTGAGATATGCCCAAAGTGGAGATCCATTTCTTTCTTCACGGCAGGACTCCCTGGCCGTGATCACGACAGCCACATTATAGGTCTGAATGAAATCTTTTCAATGTTTTACCCCTGGAGACGTTCTTAACATTTCTGTACAGAAAAGCTTGATAATGGATTTTAAATAGTTTTGTCTCAGTAGATTTTTTTTTTTTTTGTAGAACACTTGTTCAATGATTATTCCAAGATTTTGAAGGTTTGCCCTTCTCCCCAGCACTGTCTTCAGTAATAATATTCCATGGTAAAATTGTTTTAAGGCTGCCTAATCTAGCTCTTTAAACATATGTACCATCTTTCAGGAAGATGTAAGATTGCCTATGGCAAGACTGATTAAGCGTGGCTGGTCTCCCGCACACAGAACCACTTTCTGCTGCACAGCCACTTTTCTTGCCTGTAGCCTTTGCTGGCCTCCATACCACTTTATTTCTGTGGGGTTTGGGTTTTGTTTGTTTTCATTTTCTTTGTCACTGGGCCTCTTATGGAGATACCCCAGTCTTCCTTGACAAGTTTCAATAATCTTGAGTCATGGGGAAAAGTAGTTAAAGGTCTTTTACTGTTACCAAGAAGTCGTACAAAGTCATTAATGTTATGCATTATGTTATGTGTGGGTAATTGAGGTGCTCTCACAGGTTCAGAGAATAGTAGCACTTTCTGTAGAAAGGTGACGGAGAGGAGGAGGAGGAAGAAGAAGAGGAGGAAGAGAAAAAAGAGGAGGAGGAATAGAAGGAGGAGGGAGAGACTTTTGTTCATAAAATCAAAGGAAGGGAAAAGAAAAATACATTTGAAGTCCCACTTCAATAGAAAATAAACACAACTGAGATCCAAACCCAGTTATAAGCCCTATTAATAAAATGTCTTCAACCATGTAAAAACTGTTTTCTGTGTGCTACATGTGAGTATATATTTTCCTGTGGGAGCATACATCTACTTATATGTGCAAAACAATTTTTAGATTAATGAAAACACCATTTGCAAATCAAGCTTTTGTCACTTGGTAGCACATGTATCCATATTATTGTACTCTAAAATATCACTTAAGTGGCTATAGAATGTTTATAACTTTAATGTTTAATGATTACTTACATCACGCCTTTTAGTTATTTTCAACTGATATCTTGTTGCTAAATTTTTGCCTATGTCTTTTTTTTTCCTTAGGATACATGATCAGTAACAAAATTTCTGGATTTTCAGTAAAGGATATCAAATATATATATATTTATATATATATAATATATATATATATATTATATATATAAAATTTTTGTTGAAATGTTTTTAGATTTAGAGAAGAATTGCAAGGGTAATACTATTTTTCTAACTCTAGTTTTGTAATTTTTCTTTGATTTATCTTCATCTAATTTTCCCTGAGGTTAGCATCTTATAATCTTGGCATATTTACTGGTATTAAGAAAATGTTAATATTGCTAATTGAGTTGCTCTTTCTCTGTTCCAGATCCAATTCATAAAATATATTGCATTTAATTCCCATTTCTCCTTAACTTTTTCCAAATTTGTTCATGATTTGACACTTTTGAACAAGACCAATTAGTTCGGTGTCTCACAATTTGGATCTTGCTAAACCCTGCCTTTGATAAGACTTGAAAATTGATTGTGTATCTAAAACTGTTTGTGTATGTGTATGTACATGAATGCATGTCACACATTTATGGTGTTAATGGAGACCAGAAGATAGTGTTGGGTCTCCTAGAGCTGGAGGGCAAAGCTGTTCTGAACTATGCAATGTGGCTACTGCGAACTGAACTTGGGTCTTTGGCATGAATATTAAGTGCTTTTGACAGGTGAGCCATCTCTCCAGTCTCCAAACAGAATATCTTTTAAAATGATAGCACTTTTAAATAATACATACTTCACATTTTATTTGATTTATAGATCTTTACTCATCAATATTTTAATGTTGGTCAGGATTTCATTCTCTGAAATATTTTTGCTACTAGAAAATTGTCTAGAAAGTATTCTTTCATAATGAGTGCTTTAGTGAATCAACCCTTTATGAGTCTTGCTTCAATTTATTTAAAATGAATACAGAACATAAAATACTTGAAAAACAACTTTTCAAGATCAAAACTTTTTTCTTTTCAATTAGACTTACCTACATCTGATTTGTTAGTGTCTTTCCTTCTTTTATTTCTTTATTTTAATATATATCAATATATATTTGATATATTAAATATATTTATATGGACTTTAACTAATATATTAATATAAATATATATAGTCTTTTCAAAGCATTTTGTTTCCATTGAGAAAAACAATCAATTTTTATCTTATTAATTATACAATAGTAACCAAAGAACCATTTCAACAATGCTTACAACTAGAGTGATTAAGATTAGGAAAAGCATAACTGGCTTGATAGATCCAGCCTTTTGTTCCTAACCATTGAGCTATTTAGAAGAGTCTGAGATAGGTCTCTCAGCTTCAGGTATTCATCAGGCAGAGGGGCCCAGCCTGGGTTCTTTGCAGAGAAATATGAGTGCTGCTTCACTTAGAATACTAGAGAAGAGGCCAGTCAAGACAACTGCAGATGCTGCCAAATTATTTTCTAGTGGAATTGCTACTTTCCTTCCCAGTGATTCAGTAGACAATTCCCATTTCCATGGGTTTGATGACTCTGGTTGTTAAACTTGCAGTCTGACTGTACCATATAGCAATAATTTACATACATAGCAGAAAATTATAGAGTGATGACTACCAAGATTGAATGTTCTTGCTGTTTTTCTTATTAGCCATTTTTATTTCTCCCCTTTTTAATGATCTTAATGAATTATTCACAGTTAGTAGCAAAAAAATCTCTGCCCTACATTTATTTGAAAATTTCCATATACTGACCTCCTTTGGAATATCTGGTAACAATTGTTTCATTAACAGCTTTATTAAAAATCCAGGGCTGAACTTGTCTTCTTGAATCAATCCTTATGTGGTGACTTCTAACATGAACATTTTAAGTTTCTTTTTTATTTGAAAGGGCAGATACAGAAACAAAGGGCCCATTGATAAACACATGCAGCCTGGGAATAGAAGCAACTTGTACAAATAAGCTATGTTATTTGTACTCATTTGACCTGTCACTTGTGACCCTCATTTCTGCATCCACTGCTGCTTTCCCTTTTTCTGGCCTTCTTATTGCTCCCATAATGCAGAAGAATGTGGCTTTCAACTGACTCTTCCATTTGTAGGCAACTTCTTCTCCCAGGTACCTGTGTGGTGAGCAGTAGTTCCCTCCTCCAAGTCTTTGCTCAAACTACCTAGTTAAACTTGATACCGACTACCTTATCACAAATATTGTTTAATTATGCCTCCTACTAGAAGAAAGGGAACTCTTACGCTGTAGATAGGGTCTTTATCTGTTGTGTTCTGAGATAGCCAATATTCCAGGATAGTTGTTAAAAGGATAAATCAAATTTTAAAAGATCTATACACATGAGAATTATAGGTGCAAGAAGGGAAATGACTACCAGGGTGTCTATCAGAGACAGTGCAAGTGTTTGAAGTCATGGCTGTTCCCTTTGTTCACCATCATACAGAAGTGACTTTGGACCATCAGATCACACAGATCCACCTTGAAGATCTCTTTACTCATCTAAACATCTATGGGTGTTCATAACTAGCATTCCATGGATTAGCGATTCCCATTGTCTGTTAGCTAAGTTTAAGTTTTCATTACACAAGGGATTTCTAAGAGAAAAGTCTTGACTGTTAAATTCCTGGTTATACAGACCC
This sequence comes from Cricetulus griseus, assembly GCF_003668045.3. Lineage (NCBI taxonomy): Eukaryota > Metazoa > Chordata > Mammalia > Rodentia > Cricetidae > Cricetulus > Cricetulus griseus. Next base: position 44,117,979 of record NC_048597.1, on the reverse strand, counting down.
TAAGTAGCTCAGTCCTTGGGAATGTTCATCTTTATGGATTACTTCCCATTCCCTCTTTTAGAGCCTATTAATCTGATATTTGACCTTTGAAACACTTTGAGATGGTAAAAAATGCTACTGTAGACAGTTTGTTGTTCATCATTTTCTTTCAATTCCCTGAGACTATCAGACTTTGATTGAAAATACTTTTGTCTGGCAAGATGGCTTGGAGCTAAAACCTCTTTTGTACAACCATGACATCCAGATTTTAATCTCTGTAACCCACATTCAAAGATTATTGCTAGATGCAGTGGCTCAGTCTATAAACCCAGCCCCAGTACTCCTGCAGCAAGATGGGAGATGGAGACAGAAGAATCAGCTGGATGCTCATATATGCACAATAGTGCCAAAAATCCCAATAGACTCTACACCTAAAACATGGTGCAAAGTGTGAACTGACTCCAGCTGAAGTTGTCCTTTGACTTTTGCATTCATGCTATGGCACCCTACCCTCATTTCTCTCTGTGTCTCTGTCTTGCTCACACATGCATGCACAAATGATAAACGAATGAACAATTTATACAGTTTGAAGAAGGTTTAAAGATGTTTTGTTCAGAGAATATTGAGAATTTCAGGCTCCTCTTCTGCTTACTAGGTTTTTGTCCCTATCTGTATAACAAGAAAAAAACAGCTTGTCAAAAAACTGACTGCCCCCATTGGACTCCTAAAATAACTTCTGAACAAGGAATGAGGCAGAAGACCTGTTTATCTTAGGTGGAGTGTAAGGAAAGAAAGAAAGAAAAAGCTGAAATTTCAAAAAATATTGCAGTACAGCATGACAATTTAGAATACCCAAGCCCCTCACTGGAAGTTCACTGTCCGTTACAGTTACAAAGTTTTCTCTGTGGTTTAAACTGGATGATCAGAAATAAAGATTGAGGGCAAGAGACTAAATGAGCCACAGAAACAAAGAAAGATTTGGTTGCCATGGGAATAGAGTCAGGAATGCCAAGAAGGCTCTGCCTCCAAGGCCCAGGTAAACAGAATCAGCTAACTATTGGGCTAGATTGGGAGAATACAGAATTATACAAATGCCTGGCATAACCTAGCACCAAATGATGAATAATTAAAATCTACTGGCTGAGGGAGAAGGCTGAGCTTGAAGAGAAGTAACCTCCACCTCCGAGGCATCTGCTGTTAGGAACTGATGAAATCTGGGGGTGGAGCAAGGACACATTAAGAACAGACTCACTAGAGACAGATTGGTGCTCTGAGACGACAATAGCAACACCGGAACCCAAACAGGGATTTATGGATTGATTGTATAGCTGAGAAAGCATACCTGATGGAGTACTATGCCAGGCTTTCTTGTCTTATATGGTGATGAGATCTTTACAAAATGAGTCTTTCAATGTTTGAGTTTTGGGGGAACCAACTGTGAGATGCTAGGTTTTTAAGAGAAACTGTGAATTTGATTTCATTTTCTATCTACAATACCTATAGGAGGGAGGAATCTAACTTTGGGGGTCCAATGGCTGTATTGTGGTTTGTTTTGTATCTGCCTCCTAGTTCTTGCACCAGTGTTCATGCTATTGCAGCCAGACTAGAGGCTATGGAAGGAAGAATTATAAGAAAATTCATTTATCATTGTTTGTAGTGGGATCATTTTTTCAAGTATTACGTACTGGAAAACATGCACAGGCAATTTGGCTTTATGAAACTTCTCCTAAGAAATCAATATGACATAGGTGATGTTAAATGTTAAGGTTATTTTTTTAAAAAACAACACTTCCCTAGATTCTCCAGTGCATTCTCTATAAATTCTGTAAACATTCACAAAAGGCTATGAAGTAGTCAAAGTGATGATTCCTTCTTCAAGGTGAAATTTATTTATACTGTTTTCGTCTTACAAGGCTAACTGCTTTATATTTGCATGCAAACATAAGAGCACAGTTAGAAAACACAAACTCAAAGATGTTGATTGCAATATAATTTCCATTGCTTCAAATAGGAATTGCCCAAGATTTCAGCTCTAAGTTTAAATGTAGCACATATTCAAAAGCAAGAGAGACAGTCAGCGTTTACTCAGACCATTCTTGTCAAGTTCAGCTGGTAGTATGTTGCTTACCGAATTCAGCATGGAACTCAAGATTACTCTACAAGCACGCAGATGCAGTTTTTCTGTTCAGAAAAAAAGCCCATAACTACCCCCCCCAACTGTTTTCTGAAGAAACACTGAGTTGCAAGTAACTTACAATATGATTTATTTGTAAATTATAACCTGGTCTATGAAAGTAAAAACCATCTCTATCTTAAATAAATTTCCTTCATATTCTATATGAGTTGGCAAAGAGTTGGTATAAGCAAACTAATATTTTTTGCAGGTAGTAGCTATCCTAAAAACAAATTCAATTGCTACCTAGTTTAGAGCTTTCATGCAAGATTTTTCCAGATTGGTGTTTTGCAAGAAGAAAGAAAGTCCATAGCATTGATTCCCCTTGCCTGACTTTCTATAAGAATGGGCTTTCACCAGTTAACAACTGGGGTCAGTCACTCACACACTCTTTTATTGCCTCCTTAAGGTGGTATTTTTAAAATGTATATATACAGACATCACCTGTGTGTGTGCAGGAATATCTATAAATGGAAACAATCTAAATTTGAATAAATAAATAGCAGATATTCTGCAACATAAACACACTTATATGCTGTGTGAAAACTACATTTGGAATGGGAGAGAGATGCTTCTGCATTCAAAGACTTCAGTAACTATGAGAAATGCGATTGCAAAGAATAAAGGGAAAAGAGTTAGCATCATCTGTATACTTAGAGACATAATTGTTTATAAGTTTTCACTTTCAGTTTAGAAGAGGTTTTGGACTAGTCCACTATAGAAGCCAGAGTTACTTACAGAAACCTCCGTTGCACATGTGGGCTTTGTAGATGAGTACCTTGACTAATTAAATTAATGGGATAGGTCTTTTCAAAGCTTTCTCCTTTCTTCAAATTGTAAGTGCTTATGGTTCTTCTCTAGTTTCAGTTACAAGTGGACTGTTTAGCCTATCTGAAACTTGAGCCTTTACTTCGTTCTTCCTTCATAACCCCTTTCACTTAGACTCAGGATATCTGGCTGATGTATGATAGATTAGAAGGTACATAAAAGTTTGGTCCAAACAGACAAGAATTTTAGTCAAGTAAGCCCTTCCAAAACTTTCTCAGCAGGGCCAATTAGTTAACAACTGGAAACTTCTGTTTGTTCTTTTGTGAAAAAAAGATGAGGTAATACTATCATAGAGGTGATGTGAATAATGGAACATGGCAATGTCTAGGCAGGTCTAATATAATAAATGACCATTATACCATCAGATATAACTTATTGTCTTTGGCTACTACCATTTATAAATTTCCAATTAGTCAAAGATTATAGGAACCATTGGAAGCTGGTTCTCAGATCATTTTCCTCTGACACTGAGCGTTCAATGTGGTATCATTGTTTCCTCACTGACAGTGTTTTATGTATTTCTGTACTTATTTTCTGCATTTTTGTTAAAGACTTTTGGGGCTACATTTGTGAAAGACACGTAATTTTCTTTTTTTAGAACGGACATGTCTTTTTCATGTATTGAAATAATAACGGTCTTAAAGATGAGCTGGGAAGTTTCCGATATATGTGCTATGAAACAGTCTGAACAGTCAAGTTATTCAATGTTTGGTAAAATTCATTAACAGAGCCACCTGGGATCGACATTTGATGTGCATGAAGTTTTGAACTAAATTTCCTGTTTGTATATAATCATTCAGAACTTCCTGTTGGAGAGGTAGTGCTGGGTGGAAATGATCCAAATACATTGTATGCATTTATTAAATTCTCCAAGAAAAAAATATATGTAACAAGAACATAATAATTTAAGGCTGCCACACACAAAAAAGTTCACAAAACATTTGCCTTGCCATGTGGCAATGTCCTCTTTTAGTGATAAAAGTCATGTCCACTCTCCGAGAGTCATCAACATTAGCATGACCAGATATTCTGCAGTAGACTCTGAATGTCTCTTATGGCTGGCCTCATTTTCCTGACACCTCTTCTTCACTCTTCCACCAGAGCCATCCTTTCAGAATGTGCACCTGATGGCATAAGCTTCTCCATAAAATTCCCAGTGGCTCCTAACTGCCTTCTCAATAAATTTGAAAAACTCAGTCATAACTTTCAAAATTCTTCAGTATCAGATTTATACTTAACCCTCCATTATTGTTCCTTTAAATTCTGTGATCAGTACTCCATCATAGTACCACTTAGAATTCTACATTCATGGAATTCCAGTTGTAATTTTATTTTAATTATTTATGTATTTATTATTTTACCAACACAGAAGGAAAGCATTTTGCTACACTAGATAAAAGAAAATGAGAAAACACTAGGCATCAAGTAAAAGCACAAAATACTCTGCAAGCTATAGAACAGAAAAGAATAGACATATCTCCCAAGGAAGGGGACCAAAATCTCTCTTTAATTTAAATGTATTTCCTTGCAAACAGACAAGTTCCTTTCTATTTGACTCTAGGCCAAATCTTGACCCATTTTTAACTCTTACTTGTGTTGCATAAGGGACCAACAGTCTCAGTTGTTTTTGCTATAAAGTGGTGCCATTGAAGATATGAACAAACTCCAGTCATACAGACGTGGTCAGTGTTGGGCTTAGGGAGATAGGTCAGCACACAAAGTGCTTGAACAAGGGCAGCAGTTCTATTGCTAGAAGCATGTAAGAAATGCCTGATATAGTGATACACGGTTTGTGACCCCAGTATGGAGGAGGAAGAGACCCTGAACTTATGATCAGTCAGACTAGCATACTTGCCCAGTTGCAGTGCAGTAACAGGTAAAAAAGTAATGTTTTAAAGAAAAATGGATGGTGGTACCCGAGGAATGACACGAGAGGTTATGCTTTGTCATCTAAACATATACTCATTTCCACAAGCACCTGCACACATGTGCAAGTGCGCGCGTGCACACACACACACACACACACACACACACACACACACACACAGAAAGAGAGAGAGAGAGGGAGAGAGAGAGAAGCTGTAGGTACAATTTAACCATAAGCCTGTTTTATCACAAAACCTATAAAAACCATATATTCAACACATAGAGTATTCCAGAATATTTTTTCTTACAATAAACTGTTGTTTGACTAGATAGCTGTCAATACTGCTATATTTTTGATTATAACCATAAATCATAAATGTAAAATTTAATATAATGTTGCTACCTGTTTTAGAGCAAGGTTTATTTGCTGGCAGTTATCCCCTTCCATATTCTAGTTTTCCTATTTGTAAACTTTTATTGATAATCTTTTCTCAAAGGAAAGAATGAATGTTCATCATTTTAAAAGTAATGGCTCATATTTGTAAGTTCTTCTCAGACATGTGTAATAAAAAACAAACATCTTATAAATTCCTTTGAGTTTCTTGTAGAAATGTATAATTTAAGGAGAAGTTATTAGTGTTTGAAATTTGTTTTCCACAAGCCCCCACCGGTTGCTTTAAACACAACTCATGGTAACAGTTTGTTCAGCCAAGAATATCATAAGCCAATATACACATTTGTAGAAAAATGCAACCCAACTACTTCAAGAAACAAGGACATATTTTAGACTGAAATGCCAAGAAATCTAATTTTCTTAATAATTAGTTTCAAAAATGACATCTTTTAAGAGAAAAACTGTTAATAAAAACACCTCTCTGTCCTTATGGTACATCCATCATACCAGATCTTGAGTTGCATAAATGAGGAAAAAAATAAGGAAATCATCTAACCTCAACAGTTATAGCACATATTTTTTTCTTTGTTGACATATGGGGCCAGTTGCCTTAAAGGTCATTAGCCACGTGTTCTGGAGCTAAATCTTCCAACTGTTGCTGTTTAACTTGGCAGTCCTGTAAAATGTTAGAAAGCTCTGCTTGGAGCTCTTGTAATTTCTGTAAAGCTCTAAACTAAAACTTTCAATTTTAAACCTATGGCAGGGTGTGTGTGTGTGTGTGTGTGTGTGTGTGTGTGTGTGTGTGTGTGTGTGTGTGTGCCTGCATGTGATTTCAATTCATAAAATAAATAATAGAAAGTTCTCATTTTTCCTCTCTAGAGTACCTTTGTTTCTTTTTTTTTTTTCAGAGAAACATATCTTTACACATAGAACAGGTAAGAATTCAATGTCTAGATGTGATTTTATTGTTTTTTTGGTAGCCTAGGTAGTATCAACATAATTTAGTCATTACATTATTGTGTTTTACTCAGAGCATTAAAGAAAGAAAAAAAAAACTGGAAGGCTGGAAGAGCAAGTTTTAATAGAACAGCTTGCAGAAGAATACTAGGTAAAGAATAGTTTTAAAAACTTAAAAATTACTGTAATATTAGGCACTGGCCCATGATGTTTGATTTTCAAATGCCGAGGATCATGCTAGGCAAGAACTCTGGCTGAACTTTTTCCCAAACTCTGCTTGAAAAAAAAACTAAATTGAAATCATTTTAAGTTATGTGTGCAGAAGGAGTAACAGGGAACTTTCGACATGGGTCAAAGCTCTACTTAAGCCATCGGCATAAAAGAGGTTAAAATTCTGTCTCTGTCTATCCCAATTTGGTGCAGTCTTTCAGGAACATAGCAATTCAGTTTCTCAGGCCTGTGTGGTAGCATACCTTCTAGCTAAGTTTCCTGAGTTCTTCAACACCAAGGTCACATACCGTTCAATCCTTTGTCTGGCAACACGCTCATTATTTTCTACACTGTTTTCTTATGCTGCTTTGTAGCTACTCCTACATTATTGTCTCCTAAAGAGTAAATCAGTTCTTAATATTTTCCAGGCAAACTTCAATCCTTTAACACTTAGTATGCCTCCATATGTGGAGCGTGGATTAGTTACTTAAAAAAAAAAAAAAAAAAAACTCACTAAAATTTGTGAACAGAACTGAGTCTAATATTTACTACTCTCAGATTACCAACACAGTTAGAGGAAGGAAAAGGAAGATGAACTGGTTTATACAAGAACAGGAAACAAGCATGAACTAAGGTGTCTCCCAGGTGTCTATTTGACTGGAGGCTGGGCCCCCAGGGTGGCACTATTGGGAGGAAATGTAATGCTTTAAGAAGTTTGGGGCTCAGCAGGAAGTCCTCAGGCATCTGAGGATATGCTTGCAGAAGGCTGATCTATTGGGACCCCCTCAGTTCTCAAGAGAGGGTGCTTTAGAAAGACTAAGCTGACCCCACAAAACTCACTCTGTTCCAGGTCAAGATGCAATCTCTTGCTTGGTCTCACAGTTGCTGTCTGTGTTAGAAGGTGATGCAGGAGAATGGCCCTAACCACGGAGTTTGTGCTATGCTACTTGGAGTTCCAGCCCCCAAAACAGCCCCTGTGTGGGGTAAACATGATGCTGTTCCTTCTCTTTATAAGGTAGCCTTTGTCAGTGTTCCATTAAGATGAGAAAAACGTTACTGATGTAGAAGAAAGGATTGTAACAGACAAGAATAATTAGATAATATTCAGCATATGGCCATTGGATAGAGAAACAACATAGCAGGAGATTCTTAAAAGCCATGGAAAAGATGTTAAGGTCAAACCTACGCATTTATCAAACCATGGAAAAGCTGAGGGACCAGTAATTAAGAAGAGAAACAAAAAATCACTTTAAAATATGCAAGTGATGATTGGGGAAAAATCAATCATGAACACTTGAGGCTTACAATTGGTGGGCACAGAAATAGGGCTAAAGTGGCTCAGTTGTGGTGGAATATATTAAAAGGAATTGTGCTTAATGATGAGAAATGACCTTCTCACCACCCTTATTCCATGATAATTGGTAGAAAAACAGACCCAGAGGACCTCTCTTTGAAAAAAAAATTGAAGAATCAAAGGGAAAATAATTATAGATACTGTATTTGTACACCCTCCCCAAAGGCTAGCTGACCACTCAGTCCTCATAGCAGAGTTCATATATCTGAAAAACTCACCATTTCATGCAGATTTTAAAAAAAAAAAAACCTTTATGGTGTGCTGTCATCAAACATGACAGCATAATATCAGGGGACTTTCTCTATCAGGAATGAGAACAAAATTAATAAAAGTAATTTTACAAAAATAGAAGGAATCCTGGAACTAGAAGACAATTTTAACAAAATTCGATTTATATATTCTTAAGAGATATAAAATGATGCTATTATTCATTGGCAGATTTTTTTTCCTTTGGGCTGCCAGACTTTATTAATTATGAAAGCTCAGCCTATAGCTTAGGCTTGTCCCACTAGCTCTTATAACTTAAACTAACCTATTTATATTAATTTACATTATGCCTCGTGGCTTTTTATCTCTCTTCCATCTTTCTTTTTATTTCTTTTTAAAATTTGAATTAGAAACAAGATTGTTTTACATGCCAATCCCAGTTCCCTCTCCCTCCCCTCTCCCCTACCACCCCCCCCCCACCTCCCAAATAAAACCCTACCTATCACATATCCTTTCTGCTACCCAGGGAGGGTGAGGGCTTCATAGGGGGGCATCAGAGACTATCATATCCTTTGGGATAGGGCCTAAGCCCTCCCTTGTGTGTCTTGGCTCAGGGAGTAACCCTGTATGTGGATTGGGCTCCCAAAGTCCACACATATGCTAGGGATAAGTACTGAACTACTACAAGAGGTCCTGTAGATTTCCGAGGTCTCCTCACTGAAACCCATGTTCCTGGGGTCTGGATCAGTCCCATGCTGGTTTCCCAGTTGTCAGTCTGGGGACCAAGAGCTCCCCATTGTTCAGGTCAGCTGTTTCTGTGGCTTTCACCAGCCTGGTCTGGACCCCTTTGCCCATCACTCGTTCTTCTCTGAATCTGGATTCTAGTTCAGTTCAGTGATTAGTTGTGGATGTGCTTCTACTTCCACCAGCTGCTGGATGAAGGCTATAGGATGGCATATAATTCAGTCATCAATCTCATTATCAGGGGAGGGTATTTGTTGGGAGCCAAATCTTAGGGCTTGGCATGAGATCCTAGGCCATTGTTGGCTGCCCACATAGTTGTATATTAACCTTTACATTGCAGCTCCTTAGAACCTCAGCTCAAGAAAAGAAACAACTTGACCCAGTCCTCCACCCACAGGCTCAGTCACCTAGGCAACCCCTTCCTGGACCTCTTATTCATAAACTCTTTACCTGCCAAACATCCTTTTTGTGGCTTCCTAATATCCTGCCTATACTAACACCTGGTGCACAAACAACCCATTCTGCCCCTCCCTATATCCTGCTCTGCTGACATATAAGCTAGCCCGAGGAAAGTAAAGTTTGCCACTTGATCAGAATCCTGTCTTGAGGTCTTCTTTCTTGTCCCCATTCCCCATCCCTGACTCTCTTGCCCCAGGTTGACATCCTGCAGGTCGGGACAGATATTTAAGGTAGCCTCTCCCCTGTTGCTTAGACTGTTAGTTGGTGTCATCTTTGTGGATCTCCAGACATTTCCCCAGTGCCTGATTTCTCTGTAAACCTAAAATGTCTCCCTCTATTGTGGTATCTCCTTTCTTGTTTTCTTCTATTCTTCCCCTGACTCATCCTTTCTGCTCCCTCATGTCCTCCTCACCCCTCTTCTTCTCCCCTTCTCATTATCCTAGCTCTCTCCCCCTTGAAGATCTCTCTTCCATCTTGTACATCCTGTTTCCTCTTTGTGTCCTCTGGTATCTCCCCTGAACCTCTATTCATCGCTCCCTTTCTCTTTCTTTGCCTGGAAGTCCTGCCTAATCTCTTCCTGCCTAGCTATTGAGCATTCAACTCTTTATTAAACCAATCAGAAGGCACTTTGACAAAGACACATTTTTCACAGTGTACAAAGGGATTGATTATTTTACAATAATTATTAAAAAGTAATAAGTAATGCTAAAAATTAAGTGAAAACTTAAAAACAAAGTTTTAGAAAATAAGAACTTAGTTCCTGAAATTAAAGAATCAGCACACTGGTTAAAATATTAAGAGAAAGAAATGCTTTGGGAAAATAGAATAAGAGGATAAAAAGAAGGGGTAAAAGCATGAAAGATCAATACAGCAGTTCTATGATAGTACAAACACATCCCTCATCTACTATAGACAAGTGATAGATAATTCACAAATACACTATAGAGCAGGTGGACGGAAAAGTGTTTCAGGAAACAATACAGGAAGCATCAGTTAATGAAGGACATGGGTTTTAGACCAAAGGAACTATCCTTGTGTTCATCTCTCTTGCACAGACATAACACTGATGAAAAACAGCTTAGGGAAGGGACAGGGTATATGTTATCTCACAATTCCCGGGTCACAGTTCCTCACTGAGAGAAGTCAGGGCAGGAAGTCGGGGTAGGAACTGAAGCAGTTACCATGGAAGAACACTGCATACTGGATTGCTTCTAGGCTTATGTCCAGCTGTCTTTCTTATACAAACCAGGACTATATGCCCAAGATTGGCACTGCCCATAGTGAGCGAGGCCCTCCTCCATCAAGTAGAAATAAAAGTTGCTCCACAGACATGAATGTGGGCCAATCTGATGGAAGGAATTCCTCAGTTGAAATTCCTTCTTCCCAGGTGTTTCTGGTTTGTGTCAGTTGAACAAAAACTAACACAGGAGCCTTCTGAGAAAGTGGGAGAATTAATTTTGAAAAGGCAAAGAAGATTTACTCAAACCAGGAATGCCTTAATGATATCAGATCATCAAAATAACAAGGGAATTTCAAATTCTTCTCAGAGCAGAAGCATTTGCATGTAGAAGAATGGAATTAAAAACAATGTCAGATTTTTCAGTAGCCAGCAGAGCTGACTTTAAAATTCCAGTGAAGACAATTTCCTCCTTTTAGACTTTTAACAAGTTAATTATGCAAAAATTTGTGAGGTAAGCATACTATCTTCAGCCATGTAAGTGCTATCAACCTGTATTCCCCCAGTGTTTGAATGTTTTTGTTGTTACTCTAAAGTGGTAGGTAAACCAAGAAACAGGAAGGCAGGGGATCTGGCCACAGGAGATCCCACACAAGAAGTGAAAAGAGCCCTGAAGGTGCCACACAGACAAGCACCAGTGCAGGGCCAGGCAGAGAGTCTCAAGAGCAATGGGACAAGAGAGGCAGTTGACATCAGAGAAGGCACAAAACTGACAGACATTAAAAATATACCTTACAGTGTGTGAAAGGATAAAACAATGCCCTTCTGGAACCTACAAGAGGAAACATCATAGAAAATTAAAGTTTAAAATCTTTTTAAAAGATGAAAGTTGACTAAAAACATATAAGAACAGGTAGTCTGGCAGAAAACCAATTATTAGCTACACAAAGATTGTAATACTCTTAATTTCATGGGACAGGAAAGAATCCTACAGTCTTCAGACAGGAAGAAGTTCAGTGATTGAACTGATAAAACCAGATGTATCAGACCGGGCATTTTATTTTTCAACATTGAAGCTGCCAGGAAAATAAACCACATTACTGACGATGACTCTGGTAACAAGATCAGTAGCAGACAGGGGACTGTGACTTCTCTATACATGCATTAGTTTGGTGAATATGAAAACTAATTATCAGCTATCATTCTTTGCTGCTAAGAGAGTTCAGTCTGTTTCACCTTGTCATGTAAAGTATTCAAGAGTCTTTGGTATCCCAAAGGAACTGGGAGTTAAAGAAAGCATTCTTTCTCCCTTGACCCTGGAACATTCCCTTGTGTAGAAACTGTAACTTTTTCCATGTATAGTATTATCTCAAAGTCCACCCCCCAAAGACACCCCTTCTTCTTCTACATATTCCTGGAAAGGCAGCACTGATATTCTCAGATTAAGGCTCAATAGATCTGCTGTGAGAAATCTTTATTTCATCCTTTTCTAGTTTCACTGGGGAACACATTAAAACTTCAGGCATTCTCTTTCTCTAAAGGCTTCTTCTCTTCGAGGAGGAATCACAGTCTCATTATTGGCAGGCTTGTAGGAGAAAGGAACTAGGCATGTATTACTCTGCTCATCTTGAAAGCGTGGAATCCTGAGGATGTGTAACCTGAGTCAGGCCTTCTCTTCCATTCTGTACCATTCTGTAGGGACTCCTTTTACCGAATTTAGCCAGTGCTGGCAGTTCACAGTTAGGGAGCCCACTGTTGTCCCACACCTCTCTGACAGCTGCCAGTAGTAATAAAAATAAATGTACACACACACACACACACACAATTGTAATAATTATATATCATTGGAATATAATATATATATACATACAAACATACATATCATATCATATCATATATTCTATTAGACAAATACTCCTTTGTACTTATTATTAACAGTGTCAAATTCAATTTAACTTCAACTCTTACAAGCATCTGAGTAAGTATTGTGACTTCATTTTGCCCAGTTCTCCGTGGGAGAACTTGGTGCCATTAATACATGCAGCACTGTGATTTCTAATTTTCAAAGGTTTGTAGAAAATTATCCTTTGCATTTTGTTATTATTATAAGTGAAGTGTATAATGATCAAAGCAGCAACAAAAAGTTAAAATGTCTTCACTGGGGATCTTCTGTCTTTGACTTCAAGTGTTAAGATTACAGGTAGGCTAGCACTAGGTCCCAATATTTTGTGGGTGTTGGGGATCTGAAGTTAGATCCCCTCTTTTATAGCAAATATTTTATATCCTGAGCCATCTCTCTAGCCTTTATTATTTACTTTTATTTAGTTTTTCTCTTAAAAATGTAAGTCTACCAGTAGAAAAATATGTGGAAATAGGGAAACTGGTTTCTTGGCACACAATAACAATTTAATCACTATTGTGTAAATGCATTATTATATTATTACAAGGTTTTACTATTATTAGAATACTTTATGAAATTTTATATTTGTTCACATTTTTTCATGATTTGTTTGGAATACATTCTGTTCTGGTTAGGTTCTCAATACATACTAGAGTCACTTGGGAAGAGGAAATCTCAATTGAAAAACAACTGCCCTAGATTAGCCTACAGACAATTCTGTGTGTGTTTTCTTGACTTATTGTTGATGTGGAAGGGTCCATCCTGAAGCAGCAGGTAGTGCCACTCACTCCAGGGCAGGTGGTCTTGAGTTGTGGAGGAAAGGAAGCTGAGCAAGCTGTGGAGAGCTATTCAGTAAGCAGCATCCCTCTGTGCTTCAGTTTCTGACTCCAGGTTCCTGTCTTGAGTTTCTGCCCTGAGTTCACTCAGTGATGGGTTGTAGCACTGTATTTGTAATCTGAAATAATCGTGTTTTTCTCCTAAGTTGCTTTTGGTTGTGGCATTTATTATAAAAATAAAGGGTTTTTAAAAAGTCACATTCTTGAAAAGTTACTAAGAAGTCAAATTATGTAGTGTTTAAGGTTTGGAATACATTGCCTGATGTTCTTTTGAGAGACTGTACCAATATTTATCCTCACTATGTATCTTGGAAATCTTTATCAAAATCATGCTTTATGATTTAGAATATCCATTTAAATTTAGTGGTTGGAAAATATAATTTTAATTTTCAATGTGCAATCCTTGGATTTTGTGGGAGTTTTGTATATGTATAATTTAAACTCTCTCCTATTTCTATTTCTTTTTCTATTTAAATTTTGTCTTGTAAATCAGAATATGTCTCGTCTTGCTGGATGTTCTGTGTATTTTTTAAAAATCATGTGCTCTATTTGGGTGACATGCTGCATAAACAGTGAGGTCAAAGTTGTTTTAGGTCCCCTGAATCCTTACCAGTATTGAGAAACAAGTTAAAATCTCCAACAGACAATGTGACACCCATTCCTCTTTCATTCCATTTCATTTTTTAAAAAGATTTTATTTATTTGTTATGTATACAACATTCTGCTTCCATGTATATCTGCACACCAGAAGAGGGCACCAGATCTTATAATGGATGGTTGTGAGCCACCATGTGGTTGCTGGGAATTGAACTTAGAACCGCTGAAAGAGCAGTCGGTGCTTTTAACATCTGAGCCATCTCTCCAGCCCCCATTTCATTTTTGTTTTCCATTTTTGATGCCCTAATATTAAGCTCATAAAACTTTGGATATTATGTTTTTCCAATTGATTGGCATCTTCATTTCACATCTTTATCTGGGGCAATATTTCTTCTCAAGTCTGCGTTGATTGGTATTATGACAGTATAGAATTCAGACTTCCCTTATTGCTGTTGGCATGAATTATCTTCTACCTTTACACTTGTATTTTTATGTGTACAAACAACAGGCTTTGTATTTAAAGTAATTAACTTAAAACAGTGTTCATTTATATGCATTTTAATGTAATAATAATTTGCCTTTAAGATTAGTTTATTTGGATATTTACCTGCCAGCTGTTTGCTATTTCTTTTTTCCCACTTATCTATAGACTTTCTTATTATTGTTTTAATTTTTATTCACTTACCACTTATTCTTTCTCACTATTTTTAATGGTTGCTGTAATATTTACCTGGTCCATCTTTACAGACAGCTCATAATGTTGCCCTTTATACAGTAAGATCTTTGCAGCAGTGTAGTCCTTATCCCTCTGTCTCACTGTGTATGCTTCATACTTTTGCTTTTTGTCATATAGTAACCAACAAAACTTGGCTGCCTGTTGCCTGCTTTAGTTATACGGTCCTTCGCCTTTTGAAATATTTAAAACCAAGGGAATATTTATATTTACATTGTAACCCTATTTCTAGTGCTTTTCATTTCCTTCTGTAGACGCAAGCTTCTGATTAATAAAGTGCCTCCTGCCTAAATACTTTTAATAGACAATTTGGTGTGACACATCACTGTTGCTTTACTTGGAATAGTCTGTCTCTGCTGTCCACCATCTCTCTCTGAGCTTACGAGTCTAAGAAAGTCTTTTTCTGCTTCCATTTTTGGTAGTTATTGATACATATACTATAACATATATATTTAATGGTTTATAGAATTAGGGATTAATTTTTTGTTTCAGCATATGTAAGATTTCTTTTCTTCTTATTTTTCTACTACTACTTCCTTCTCTTCCTGGTGTTCTTTCTCCTCACCTTCTTTTCTTATCTTCTTCCTTTTGCATTGTTTCTAGTGAGAAATCTATGGTAATTCTTGTTCTCCTGTATGTCCCCTCTGAGCTATAATCAAACTTTTCTCTTTATCTTTGGTTTTTAACTAGTTAAAATATGACATATTGCTTTTTTCCATTCTTTTTATGTTTATCCTGGTAAGTATTCTCTGAGCTTCCTGTATCTATTGTTTTTAATTCATATGTAATTTTGGAAAATTCTTGGCTACTCTTTCTCTGGAAACCTTTTTCCCAGGCCCTCTTTCCTTTAACTTCTCCTCTGACATTTAAATTGTTAGTTCCCCCTCCATGGCTCTTGTAAGTCTTGTTTATTTCATCAACCACCTTTTATTTTATGTATCCTTTTAAAAATTCCATTATTTTATTATGAATATCACATATTCTATTCTCTCTCAAGCCAGGTCTGTTGCTTAGCTTAGTGAAATAATTCTTGTGTGTATTATATGTTAATTTCTAGCATTTCCATTTGCATTTGGTGATAGTTTTATTGCTGAAATTATCCATCTGGCTTTGTATGCGGTCTCCTTCCTCACTGTAGCCTTTTAATGTATTAATCCTAGTTATCTTTAATTACCAGTTTGATATTTCTAACACCTGTTTCATTGCTGAGACTGAGAATAGTTGTTGCTTTTTTCCTGAACAACATACTGTTTTTACTTGCTTTTCTGCATGCCTTGAACTTTTTTGTTGGCAGTTGTGCATCAAATGTTGGCAGTAAAGAATGAGATGAAGGCTCTATGATGGCGTTTAAGGTAGTTATCAATCAAAGTTTAGGGGAAGGGCATTTAAAGTAGCCTCTCCACTATTGCTTAGATGCTTAGTTGGGATTATCCTTGTTCATTCCTGGAAATTTCTCTATGTTCAGTTTCTTGTTAAGTCCATAACGCCTCCCTCTACTAAGGTATCTCTCTCCTTGTTCTTCTCTGTTCTTCCCTCAATCAGCCTTCCTGATCCCTCATGTTCTCCTCTCTCCTACCCATCTCCCCTCATCTTTCTCCTACCCCCCTCTCCCCTCCACCCATGCTCCAAATTTATTCAGGAGATCTTGTACATTTCTGCTTCTCAGGGGATCATGTATGTCTCTCTTAAGGTCCTCCTCATTTCCTAGCTTCTCTGGGGTTGTGGATTATAGGCTGGTTATCCTTTGCACTATGTCTAATAACCACTTATGAGTGAGTACATACCATGTTTGTCTTTTTGTGCCTGGGTTACCTTACTCAGGATACTTTCTTCTAGTTCCAGCCATTTGCCTGCAAATTTTAATATGTCACTGTTTTTGTGTTTTTTTATGATGAGTAGTACTCCATTGTGTAAAGTACCACTTTTTCTTCATCCATTGTTCAGTTGAAGGGCATCTAGTTGCTTCCCCAGGTTCTGGCTATTACATGTAATGCTGCTATGAACATAGTTGAGCAGATTTTTTTGTGGTAAGAATGTGCATCCTTTGGGTATATGCCTGAGTGGAATTGCTGGGTCCTGAAGTAGATTGATTCCCATTTTCCTGATAAATTACCATACAGATGTTCAAAGTGGCTGTACAAGTTTGCACTTGCACTAGCAATGGAGGAATGTTCCCCTTTCTCCACATCTTCTCCAGCATAAACTGTCATTGGTGTTTTTTACTTTAGACATTCTGACAGGTGTAAGATGGTACCTTAGAGTTGTTTTGATTTGAATTTCCCTGATGGCTAAGGATATTGAGCAATTTAAATGACTTTCAGCCATTTAAGATTCCAGTAGATGATGGAAGTAGAAGCAGAGATTCACAGCTAAGCATTGAGCTGAACTCCTAGAATCCACTTGTAGAGAGGGAGGAGTGATGAGCAAAGGGGTCAAGACCATGCTGGGGAAACCCACAGAAACAGCTGACCTGAGCAAGTTGGAGCTCATGAGCTCCAGACTAACAGCTGGAGAACCTGCATAAGACTGAACCAGACTCCCGGAATGTGGATGTCAATTGGAGGGCTTGGGAAATCTATGGGGCCAATGGAGGGATACTCTGTCAGCCTAGATACACGGGGGAGTGCCTAGGTCTTGCCCAAATGATGAACCAGACTTTGATGATCCCCCATGAGAGTCCTCAGCCTCTCTGAGGTGTGGATGGGGGTGTGAGATGGGGAGATGGTGGGGGTAATGGGAGGACAGGAGGGAGAGAGAACTGGGATTGGTGTATAAAATAAGTTTGTTTTAATTTAAATAAAAATGATTTTAAAAAGGATATGATGAGTAAATTCTGTGCTCAACACAGCTGAGTCCTTCTGCTTCTACTTCACCTTTCCAAGCAGAAGTTGCAGCAATTAGGTAAGAAGTTGGGCTCTCTGTGCAGTTTTCTCTACTATGCTAGCTCTCCATGTGACACTGCTTTCAGTACTTTAACATTACCTTGTGCATATGGCCCAGGCAACAAGAATTTCCTTAATGGGGGCTTCACCATCAGCCCTACATTTTGACCTGTCTCAAAAAAACTCCTCCCCTCATGGTCTGTTTCTTTCCTAAAAATTCCTAGCTGCTCATTCAACTTTAGTTGCATGATGATGATGAGTGTGTGTGTGTGTGTGTGTGTGTGTGTGTGTGTGTGTGTGTAGGGGGGGTGTTCGTGCTGTTGCTTGGGTATTCTTTGTTTTTCTGATAAATCTTCAGATGCAGGTAGGCAGTGTTTTCTGAATCATTGTGCCCAGCCAGTGTGGCTTTCCCCTCTTCTGCTGGTAGAGAAGTCATATTTTCTATTCCCATGGCTTAGGTAAAATTAATATTCAACAGTGCCTACAAAGAGCATGGGATTTTCTTCCTTCCCTGAACAACTTAAGGCCTTTGATCTGAGAGAAGAAGGAAGCAGGTGGAATTTTGCAGCTTTCCAGCAGAGGCAGTCCTCTTCCAAGAGGAGAATCTTAGGGGAAATTGTCTTATTACCCTGTTTATTGGTTTTGTCAGCACTGGTTGGGGCTGTAGAGGAAAGCCTGTTAGAGGGTGCAAATGTTCTGTGTGCAGTCCACAGAGCTCTGGATTCTCAGGCTGGCCAGTTCTTTAAATTTTCTTAGCTAAATTCTTTTGCCAGGTCAGTAGCATTTAAATTATCTTTACATGTACCTGGTTTTTCCTGGACTTCAAGCCTGTGGTTCTATTGCCACAAGTCAATGGTAGGCTCAAGTATTTCCCTACAATTTACTGCTAGCATTCAGTGTGAGGCTACATGGAACCTATTGCTGATCTGCCACACCTTGAGTGTAGACTTGAATTAAGTGTTGACATCACAAGGGCTCTTGCAGAATGGCCTGACAAGCCACCTTTTCTAGTCATAGCATTTTCCATCAAGGGCATCTCTGAAGCTGGAATTGTATGCCTTTTCTACTGGAGAAGCTATAACTTGCAGAGATTTTACACTTAGGAAGTCCTGTAGACAGAGCAACCGTTACCTCTTTTGAATTGGAAAAAGCGCATATTTTCATGATTTCAAACACATAAAAACATAGTTTGCATCTTACAGTCCTTATCTTCAGTTGCTACACTGTGCAGGAGAGCCTCAACTTCTCATGTCACAGTGCTCATTTTCCTGTGATCTTAAAGGGTGGTTGATCAATTCAAGATTATTCACAGGTAGTGAGATTACTGCCCTTTTTGGCCTAAGCTTCTTGTCATCTGGTTACACAAGAATGGACACCTGATGAACAGAGGAGGGTGCAGCTGTTATTCACTGTGAACTTCATCCATCTCATTTTAGGTGAATGAAACTCAAACTGTTAGAGTATCGAGTACAATAGGATTGTTATCTACTTTTCTGTCCTTCCTGCTGAATACATACTAAAAACACACAATGCACTTTAGGAACAGACTTTAAAGGACCCAAAAGTGAAAACTATCCAGAGGTCTCCAGTTTCGACAGTAATAACACACAATAGCAAGGCACTAGCTGATCAAAACAATCTTCAAGGTAACAGGATACTCTTTAAAGGCCTTGAACTGTGTCTTTCGGATACAACACTGGAAGACTGTTGCCAGAGAGGACGAGCCTATACTGCTTTTGTATCTTAAGTTGTTTTAAGACGAAAATTCATTATATATTTTACTATTTAATAAGGCAGTCCTTAAATCATGTCTTAAAGCATTTACCAACAGAATTCCATTTCTATTGACCACTACCATAACAGTGCTTAAATAGTAGTCTTCTTTGTTCTACTGTTCCCTGCTCCCCAACCCCTGTCCAGTGACATCAAGTCCTGTCCTTTGTGGCTTAAAAGTTCTTCAAAAAGCCACCATTTCTATGGAGCTTTCAGAGATAGATGTCCCTTCGGTAAGGTCTCTTGGTAGCGGAGCAGTGCTCATGTCTGACTCTTTTTAGAGCTGTAACTTGCTGTGTGTTCCATCCCATCATGTGTTTTTGTATACATTGTTCCATTACATGTTTATCCTGATTGTTGATGATACGCAATTTAAATTCAGAAAATACATGTACTTCACTTACAACTCTCTACAATGTATTGTACACTGTTCTGGTACCATACTGTCTTTCTGAATTATAAACAGAAAGGAAACCAAACTACAAAATATTGCCATTTTGAAAAATCTTACTAGCCAACTATAATTGTAATTTGATTGGCTGTGATATACAAATGTAAGGATGCTAATTTTAAGAAGTATTGGGTAAGAATAATAATCATTTAGTAAATATTTCTTTATTTTTTTCTATGTAAGTTTAGAAGTGTGGTGTGTGTGTGTGTGTGTGTGTGTGTGTGTGTGTGTGTGTAGGCTGATTATGCTAAATTTTATAGACAGAGGAAAAATGAACTAAAAATTTGGCTTCCAAGCTCACACTGGTTGTCTTCATCAAAAGAGGTTTAAAAGATAGGAGAACCTGCCTGAATAGACAACTCTTTAGAGTCTGCCTCTCCTAATAAATTTATTAGTGACTACCTTTAAAAAATATTGTCTACTTCTAGCCCCTCCTGTGGGCCCCCTTAATCTCTTTCAAATTCATGGCCTCTTTTTATTTGATTATTATTGTTTTATATATATGTACATGCATGTTTCTGTGCACATTTGTGTGTGTGTTTGAATAAACATACAACTACAACCTCGTGAATCCATTTAGTGTTGGGTGTATATATATGATTTCCGTGATGAGTACTACTTGGTATTAGATAACTAATTAGGAGCCTTACCTATGGGAAAGATGAATTTTCTAGGAACCATGTTTTCACAGAAGTCTTCCTGATCCTAAAACTTTTATAATCTTTCCATTCCCTTTTCTGAGATTTTCCCTGAGGCTTAGGTGGAGGAATTGTATTATAGATGCATCTACTGGGACTGGGTATCCTGCAATCAGTTGAACTCTGCATTTTGGCCATTTGTGGTTTTCTGTAAGTTGATCTGTGGGTATAAGAAAAAATCATTTATAATATAGTTAGGAATTATGCTGGTTTAGTAAAGTGGTGGTTGTAGGTTCTCCTTCAAAATCCAGGACCTAATTAGTTCTGGGTATTTGGCCAGCTTTCTATTACCAGACATGATTTTCTTCTAACATAATAAGCCTTAAGTTCAATTAGAGAGCTGTTGGTTACTGCTTACTAAGGAAGGATACAACTATTGAACCTTTAGGGAGATCTTGCCATGCTGGTTTTTGTTTTGGTTCATAATCATCACAGCTGGGTAAGATTGATTTTTCCCCCTCCTTTGGTAGTTTTAATAGCACTTTCTGGTACTATGGATGCTTGTCTTCAGGCAGGAGTCTTTCAGGTCAAATCCAGCCCGAATACTCTGAATCCTTTGTCCTAAGTATGTAGTGTCTTTGACTTCCCTTCTACTTCTATAATCAAGGACAATTGCAATATATATATATATATATATATATATATATATATATATATATATATATAATGTTTCTTGTGCCACCAACAACTTGAAAGGATATTTTTCATGCCCGGCACTGGAGTTGAGGGGAGCATTGTCAGCCCAAGTGGCAAAATCTTCATTTAAGATTGTATATGTTCTAATTTTTAGTAAATGTAAGTAATATGATTCCATAAATCTTTTTCAACAATTCTTAGATATTCAGTGACTATCATGATAGAGACATGAGTCTCCTCTCTATTTTTTAAATTAGCATCTCTCCAAGGTAAGATCTTGGAATCCATGTTTATATATTCATTTTGTAAGAAGTCCATATCATGGTACTAATTATGAAACAATCTCTTGTTATTTTTATTAAGATCTAATAGGTGAAAAAAAGTCACCTGGATTTAGAATATCTGCTAGAGATAATACTTCAAAGGATTATTTTACAGTATGGAAACAGAAGTAGTAACCAATAACAACTAACATTTATTTTCTAAACAGTTTTGTTTTTTGTTTTTTTTGGATATGCCATTTAAAGTAAGTGTTAATTACAGAAGCTTTTGCATGAAAGACATATTTTGGAGATGGCTTTAGATCCAGAAATGGAAGAGATGACAGATATGACATCCTCATCTTTCCCGTATTTATGGTCTAAAATAGACATTTGGAAGCAACTAGGAAATTCTAAACAAAAAGCTAGTGTCTGGTGCTGGGAACCATGATGAAAGGATTTGTAAATTTTCTTAGGTGATTCATTTTAGAGCCAGCTTAAAACCACTGTTCCTGGGTGCTTGTTAGAAATGTAGAGACTTAGGATCCACATTAGTGCTATATCAAAATGTGTATATTATCAAAATCCTCAGGTGACTTCTACACACATTAATGTTCAAGAAATTAAAGCCTGACAAATAACCTGGAGAGCATTTAAAACATGATGACACTGTGGCCTCACCCTGTGATTCATTTGGGGGTTGGGTAGAGCCTAGACTTCATTATGCTATTAATGCTTCCTGTGATTCTGCAGGGCAGCCATGATCATGAAATAGAGGGCAAAGCTGAGTGCTGAATAATTTATCATACAGAGAATCTGCCTGGGAAGTAGCAGATATTATAAAGCAAATTTGAAGGATGCTGATGGTGGATAATACATCAATATGTTGGGAATGTAGGCTTTGTGAGGAAAAGGTTTTCTAGCAAGAAACTTCCAAGGTGCACCAAATGCCATGGTAAAAGAAAAATCAAGAGATGACAAAAAAGCTTGAAAACACAAATATATAATATGGAGGGCCATAAATGCTGTAAAGAAGGAGAGTAAGAAATGACCATAATATCATTGACCCTAGATATTCAAGTGAGAAGTATAAAATTCCTCCCAAGATTGTAAAATAAGATGAAAGCATCATCTATTAACATATCCTAAAAGGATAGCAAACTCAGAATGCCAGAGGAGTAGAATCGAAGTCGTTTTGTCATTAGTTCACTGGAAAACAAACATATTATTATGGGATAGGCACTTAGATTCATAAACACACTTCTTCTCAAAGGTATCAGAAAACAAATCCATAAAGGAAAGTGGGTTTATTGATAGTTTGGCAAAAATGAGATCAAGTTTCCCTCGGTTTTCTCCTTGCCTGTAGCAGCCTTACAGTTTTATAGACACACACACACACACACACACACACACACACACACACACACACACACACACACACCAGGGCAGTTACAATGTCCCTCTTTTTATTTTCGGTCTTGGGGAGTTTGGGATGATGTGATAGTGTTGATGTGACATTTCCTAAATATGTCTGAAACAAATGTCCTAAACAGAATACAGTTAGGAGCCAACACTGAAAGATATTGTGTTAGTATTAGCTGATGCACAAGAACATCTCCTGATAAACTCTTCACCTTGGTTACTCTAGGGAGGACCGTCCCAATTGACTCCATTCAGTCCAGGCTCAGAATCTTCCTGTTCAGCCTCCACAGTGCTGGGTGTTCACTATGCATCCATTTTATTCTGACATCTTTTTTGTCTTGTAACAAGTCTCTGAAGCCACCGCTGATTAACTGTCTGGTTTGATTCCAACTGTTCCCTGAAGCAGGGACATCTACCCCAGTTTTCTGATCTGGTACCAAGAATATCTCTGTGTTTGGGGGAGGGTGGCAGAATAAGTGACAGATGTCAAGGAATTAGTGCCAATAGAACCTTTCATGAGCAAATTCAAGCCACTGCAAAACAGAAAGTGTAGCTCCTGGCCCTGCCTACCTGGAGTCCTGCATCTGCATAGGTCCTCTCACTTGGTCAGCAATCCTGTTAATGTCTGAACCATCTTCCCAGTCCCTTCTATGTCAGTTCTATCTCAAGATGTTACTATGAGCAGGATAATATTTTTATGAATGCCTTATAGGTTCAGATCCTGAGAATCAGGTTCTAATTTAATCTGTGTTAAATACTGACCTTAGAACACTACTTAGAAATTCACACTTTAAAATATTTTTTAGAATGTTTGAAAATGAGTGCATTTGATTGGCCAATTTAATTAGCACTATAATATGCTCATTACATGATTTCAATCTAATTAGAAATTTCTTTTAATAGTATGAACAACAGGAAAAGTAAAACATTGTATTTTTATCTTTTAAAGTTAGTCTTTTTAAATTTTAAAGTAGATCATTATTTGAAAAAGGCCAATACTCTGAATTCAAAATATTAAGAATCTTATGGTAATAGTCACCTAATTACATATAAATATTTTCTTGTAAGTTTTTAATATACTTATATAAATTTATATCTATTCTCCAGAAAACTCATACATGTCACTTTTAGATGTAAACATTGTATATTCACTAAAAAAAACAACATATCTGAAAACCATGAAAAATCAACATCATTTAATTTCTTTCTAGAGTTTGTGTCAAAAGAAAATCTTTATTCAATCTATATAGACAACACAAAATTTTTTTAACTTAACAAACATTTTATGACTCATTTAATACTTTTTGCATAAAAACTAAACTTTCAATAAAGTATTTCACTATTGTCTCCCTAAAATACTTGCTTAAGGTGATCATATACCTTAATACCAATCATAATATTTTATGAGGCATATTTAATGGACCCAAATATACTGTTTCAATAGGCTTTCAGAGGCTAAGAACAACTAAGTTTCACAGTATATATTTAGCAGTATAGGTTTAATAGGTCTTTAAACATTTGAACATATAGTTGAATATAAACTACAATTAGAACAAATTAAGATTATCTCCTTTATTCTTGAGACTGGGTCTCAGATAGCACAGGCCATCCTGGCTTTCTTGAACTTCCTATATAAGAATGCCCTTGAACTTTGGTTCCTCTACCTTCTAAGTACTTGGTTTATCATTAAGTACCACAATGCCTTTTTAATTCTTTGAAGTAAATTATTATGTAATTTTTTGTAAACCCATATCAAGTCTATTTTTTAGTTCAATTTCAAGAATTAATATCAGTGGGAATCAGTTGGCCTGGCTGAGAAAATGCAGTCTTTAGTTTTAGGGACTCCTTACCAACATGTCAACAATGGGCTAATTTTCACTTTGACTCCTCTCTGGAAGTTTCAACACCAAGGAACATGGGATAGCTCTCAGTGTGGTGTCAATCACGCCTGTCTCCCAATGCCTTGCAGGTATACTGTTGGAGTTCTTTTGGCCCAGAACTGTTCTTAACTGGTTGCCTATGAGATTTCTACACATCATATTTTCATACACCTCTGACAAAATGGGCCAGGAGTATTTGTCTCTTTTCTTTGAAGTTCAGATGACCATCATTCATACATATCAATCTTTAATGGGACCATTTACACAAATTTTCAGCTTCCATTTAGCCAATTATCATAAGCACAGACTAATACATAAAGTTACATATAAAATATTTGCATTAGTTTGGAGTGCACTCTGAGATTGTGAAAGGACAAACTAGCAGGAATTTTCCCTAGAGGCCACTGGGATAGCACTTACATAATATTTTTCATTCAGACACAGAGCTCCCAAAGATTTACTAACAAATGTAAGGAGACTATTTTTGAAGCCTTACTCTTTATTCCAGGACAATGGTAGGAGCCAAATGACAATTTAAGCTTCCTCACGAAGAGACATTGTTTTTCTAGTGAACTGATGTTATAAAGAGACTCAAAATGAATTCAGAACGTTTTACACTCCAATCATGTAGACAAAAAAAAATAAAACAAAATCCAAGACTGAATGCCAAACCGGGCTACTCAAGAAAGTAAACAAGTGAACACTTTACCAAATAAAATCTGAACATTTCTGTCACATAATTAGTAATATTATTAAGTATTTATAGTAATATTCATTATTATTATTAATTATTATTGGCAAAAGGTTCAATGGAAACTTCAAAATGGCAGGCATTTGCAATACACCATCACAAATCATGACAAATTGGAAGTATAAAATAAACCAAGGTGCAGAACATGAGAATTGACCAGGAACCATGAAACTGAACTGTCATGGACTGAAGAGATAGTTCAGCAGGTCAGAGAGCTCAATACACAATAATGAGGACTGCAGTTCAGATCCCAGCACTGGCATAAGAAACCAGGCATCCTGTGCTTTTTCATGACTCCAGCTCTGACAGTAGTGGAGACAAAGGGTTTGTGGAACTTGCTGGCTTCCAATCTGAGTAAACAAAAGCATAGGTACAGGGAGATTCAGGAAGAGACTCTCCCTCAAAAGGTATAAGCAGAGAATAATAAGTGAGGACACCCAATGCCTTCTTCTGGCCTCCTCATAGGTGCAAACATACACTCACACACATATGTACATATATGTGCATGCACACATTGGGTGGGAGGTAGGGATGGAAGAAGAGAAAGAGCAAACAAATAGACGTAAAAACAAGACTCCAGCCTCATATGAACTTCATACAATTTGTTACTTAGCAGAAGCACATTTCTCTGTTTTCCTTTGTGTGTGTGTGTGTGTGTGTGTGTGTGTGTGTGTGTGTGGTGTGTGTGTGTGTGTGTACTAAATAATTAAAAATTAAAAATCAAGAACAATTTTCATTGTCAGCCTTTCCTTCATTTTAGGTTATAATCATAAAGTAAGTAAGGAGGTTTGGAGGAAACCAGCATGGGGACAAAGGAAGATACTGGTTTAATATGTGAAGTAGCAGAAAATCCAAAATCATTTATTCTAGCAGCCACCCTCCAAACTGATGAAAGCACAGCACTGGGGAAAAAGATATCAAAAGCTGGCAAGTAGAATAGCCTGGTGGCCAGTCCAAGGCCTCCATCCTCAATGGTCTTGAGATAGCCAGAACGTTAGCATGACATCCAGAATGGAGACTCTGCTTTCAAGAAAAAGCTAAATGCTTTGTTAGAATTCACACAAGCAACAAAAAGAATGATACATATCTGAGATTTGAACCAGAATGGTTATATTGTTTTGTAGTAGGAGTTTAAAGAACATGCATTCTTTGGTTTAGAATTTTATTAGTACTTCTAAGAAAAGCCCATCAAATTCCTGGCACAGCACCTTGGAAAAGTAAGGTGCCATGATCTAAAATCTTGGTCCTCTTAATCACTATATAGCATGTTTCCTTCTCATGCACAGGTTCTTTGAAGAATGCATTGATACCTTCATGCACAGCTAAAGTCATATTTACTTGGTTTCTTATAAAAAAGTGAGGTGGGCTTCTGTCCCTCCCCTTTCTTAATCATAAGCTTAGCCCACATTCCTCTCCTTACACTTTTCTCAAGTCCCAACCCAACATAATTTGCTCAAACTGTTTATCCTTGGCCCTCTCTAGCTGCGCCGCTGTTTCTCATCTCCTGTGTTGAAACTTAATACCTGAACAGTCTCTGTCATTGCTCACCTCTCCATCCAGCGTTTCAAATGGTATCACACGCCTCTCAACACAGACGCTACTCATTCAGCACTTGACATGTGACTCCTCACTTTATACAAAAGACATTGAAACTTTCACTTTTCATTTTCATCTGCATTTCACCCCTGGTTAGAAACAACCCCACGAGAGAGAGAGAGAGAGAGAGAGAGAGAGAGAGAGAGAGAGAGAGAGAGAGAGAGAGAGAGAGAGAGAGAGAAAGAGAGAGAGAGAGAGAGAGAGAGAGAGAGAGAGAGAGAGAGAGAAAGAGGATGGGTTCTGCTAAAGCTGCTTTCATCTCCTTGTGCTTTATTCCTTTCCTTTCCCTGTTCACTCAGTAACAGGAGACACTATGCCACTTATTGCAATACTTCACTCTTACTATTGCAAAAATAATGTAGTGTCTACACAAATATACTCAGAAGTGATATTTCTGTGCATGTCACGTACATGGATACACATGGTCACATATATCTGTATAACAGGGTTTGAAGAACAGCACCTAAACTGTCAGCTCCTGTCAGCCGGGGTTGGGGGGGGGCATTTCTTTTTAACACAAAACCACTGAAAAGTCAGTTATGTCTGGAAGTTGCTTTCAGGTGAGTAGTCAATTGTTTTCTGGTGTCCAGTTCCATTAGCACAATTTCTACTGTGGTCCAGGTATACTCCAAAGTCACCACTTATCTTTTCAAGATTCCCAGACTCTAACCCAGACCATGGATTTTAATCTTACGCAGTAGTGTCTCTTTCACTCAATGTATCCAGGTACTAATTTTTTGGTCTCTGTTTCAGCTTGAGAATTCACTCAAGTATATGTAAGCGAATGCAAATGATGCTGCCAGCAAGAAGACAGGCTCTTTTGGTCGCTAAGCAACAGGCCTAGAAGTGATAATTTATAATCTACATTGCTTTGTGACCCTCAGACACTTTTTGCTTCATTTCTGGTAAGATGGGACTAGTAGGCTGAGTATTGACATGACTCATAATGCATAAATAAGTAAAAAAATCTTATGTACTTCTTTAATCACAGAATCCTACTTTCTTCTAACCTTCAGAGAAACTTTCTGAGGTAGCTTGGCATTTATATTCAAGGTTCTCTTGTGCTTGAAGATCTAAGAGCTATACTGTATTGAATGTTTATTTCATCTGCAGGATTATTAAGGATTTGTTTTACTGTTTTTGTGTTATCTGTGCATTTATTATGTAGCATGTGTATGTGTGAGTGCATGTGTGTAAGTGTGTAAGTGCATTGTGGGCCCACAGAAGATGGAGGTTGACAGTTGGTATTTTCCTAAAATACTCTGCACTTGATTTCCTGAGTAATGGTGTCTTAGTGGATCTTGACAATTCATCTACTCTAGTTTCTGTATCTAACTCCTAAATGCAGAGATTGCATGTACACACTGTTATATGAACATCGCTTCTGTGTAAGTGCAGAGGATGTGAACTTTATTCTTCATATTTGAGTGGGAAGACTTTTTTCCACTGAGCCATCACTTCAGGTTTTATTTATTTATTTAGAGACCATGTCTTTCCTTGTAGAGCAGACTAGCCTTGAACCCCAGATCCTATTGTCCAATATCCTGAGTGCTGGGATTATAGGCATATACCACCCACATTCTACCCATACTATTCTTAAACTCATTTATATATTTCAGAAAATGCATTAAGTTGCCCAGTCCTCTGAGCTGCTATTTTTCCACTGAACAATAAAACACACACCTTGATCTATTTCTCTATGTGTTTGGTTTCTGTTTATTTGTCTTTCAAAATTTCTCAGGCTTTGTTACCTAGATCTGTGACTACTTAGAGCACAGATTACTGCTTGTAAACAATCTGTTCTCCTTTATGGACTATGGAAAGCCTCTAACTGCTAACATAATCTATTAGTAATATTTAGAATATCAGTAATATTTTATGCAACAAATATCAGTCATACATGAACACTCATTGGTTTAGAATAAAGTTGCATTTTGGGAAAGCAGGCATCTAATAAAGGAGGAATTTAGTGAATTTGTGAACATTTCACAGCAGTGATTCAAGTAGAGCTTGGGACCACCACCTCAAAGAAGTACAAAGTCCTCTGATGTTGTATGCCTGCTTTCTCAGTGTGGACCTGTGTAGGCTCATAGTGCTTGTCAAACAAGATCACATGTCCATAAACATGGCCTGACAGAAAACACATCAGTTAATCAGCAGCTTCAGTGAATAAACAAAGCTGAGCCACAGAGCACAATCCCCAGAAACCCAGAGTAGCTCTTGGAGGTATTTTTGGGAAAAGCATATCACTAGCAAGGAGCCCCAAAATGCTTCTCTCTGTCCTAGATTTGAAACTGTCTCTCGGTCCCTTCTGCCATGCTACAGCTTCAAGTACTGACTGAGTCACTTGATTGATTATTGGCTGGGGAATCCATAGCCTTAAAAATCCTTTCCACAAGTCTCTCTCCATTTTGTGAAGTTACAAAAGTGAAAATAAAACAAAATGAACACGCATAGAACTGAAGAGAATAGTAACAAAGAATTTCAAAAAAATGTGGCCATGGTCACATAATGTTTTTGACGTACATCACAGATAAAGCTGGCAGTCTTCATTGACCAAGGTAAATGAGTTTTAAAGAGCTATTTACAGACACGTTTCTAAAACAATACATACCTTTGTTTATACATATTCAAATAATATGAATGACAGTCCTGATGCTTAGCCAATTACTTTCTCACTTTCCATACTTTGGTTACCCTGTCTCTTTCTTACGTTCTTTCTTCTCACATTTATATGTGGCTCATGTTTACTCTTTGCCAACTTCTGTCTTCATATTTGCCATTTTCTCACTTTGAACACATGAACATAATCATTTCAGCTATCTACCAGAAAGAACACCAGAGAAAATTTCAGGTACTTTCTTCCTGGAAAAAGCATTGCAGTGATACGTGAGTGCTGTGACTTTCACTACCACCATTAGACTATTAAGCCCACCCAGCAAAGGATGCTAAGTTCTTGGCTAACTCAAGGGTTTAATAATTCTCTTGGGAAAAATGTTCCCTTTGTGGGTTATAGCTAAACTTTAATCACTGAATAATTTTGTGTTTCCTTCAGTTTTGTCTTTTTTCCTCTGGCAATGGATACAATGGTAGTTTCTTACTTCTCATTGCTCATATTAAATGCCAATTTGGTATCCGAAAGGCAGGCCCTCTGAACATGCCTGAGTATTGTCTAGATTAAGTTTAACCTCTGAGAATTTGGTGAAGGTTTCCCTAGTATAAAAATGGATTTTGGGAGCCCATTCCACATAGAGGGATACTCTCTCAGCCTAGACACATGGGGAGGGCCTAGACCCTGCTCCAAATGCTATGACAGTCTTTTAAGGTCCCCCATGGAAAGCCTCACCTTCCCTGGGGAGCAGAAATGGGATGGGATAGGGGATTGGTAGGGGGCAGGGGAGGGAGAGGCAACTGGGACTGACATGTAAAACAAGGTTGTTTCTGATTTAAATTAAAAAGAACAAAAGATAATTAATATGAAAAACCCATTTTAAATGTAGATGAGACCACTTGCCTGAGTAGGAAATCACAGACTGTACAAAGTGGAGAGAGTGAGCTAAGTATTAGCAAGCAAGTATTAACTCATGGCTCTCTGCTTTTGACTGTTGTACTGTGACCAGTTCTTTCAAGTTCTTGCTGTTCTGACATACCTGCTATGATTGACTTTAGCTTGAAAGTGTGAGCCAAATAAACCAGGTCTCAACTAAGTTTTGTAAGGATATTTCACCATTAGCAACAGAAAAGAAACTAAGACAGATATTGATGCCAAAGGGCGAATAAACTTGACCATGTGGCTTTTAGGTCTTTGAAGCTGGTTTGTGGAAAGAATGTGGAAGAGTTTGGAGTCTTGAATTAGAAGAGCAATTGAATGCTGGAAGCAGAGATTAATGGACCATTCTAGTGGGAACTTGAAAGACAGTAATGCTGAGTGGAATGTGGACACTTGAGGTCCAGCTTGTGAGTTTCCAAGTAGATCAAGATCTGTTACCATGAATTTGTCTAAGACCATTCATGTGATAATTGTTCAAAAATATGACTTTATTCTGCTTGTGTCCCATGAACTTGAGTGAAGTTAGAAGGAAAACAAACAAAGAAACAAACCAAAATGATAATGAACTAATTTGATAAAGGAAAAGATTATGGGGAAGTTTAATGTTGCAGATGGCTATGCAGACAACAACGCAGCTGTAACTGCTAAAGGGTCAGTGCCATTAAAGAGAAACCTAGAGTTTCTAGGAACTGGGACAATATGAAAGTGTTTCCTCTGGGTCAGCCCAGAGAAATTGAGATATATGTACTCAAGAGGCAACAGTGTATCTCTAGTTGATGGCAGAACCTAGGAATGACACTCACATATTACTAGTTTTAAAGCCTGAAAGATACAAAATTATTGGGGTCAAGGAGAGCAGGTAAGATCAGAAAGTATGTGGCAGAGTCAGAGTCCATGGAAATTGTCCTTGAAAGATAATTATGTGATGTTTTGAAGATGAAACCTAAGTTGTATTGGAGACTCCAGACTATTGGAGATGTAAGACCATGGGAAATCTGCCAAGGAGGCCTATAAGTGTGGCATGGAATTGGTCAACCAAAAGACATGAATCTGGTAAGGGACTATAGAGATTAGTGTTTTGTGGGGATCTGTGCGTGTGTTGACGATGAGAGGGGGTAATATACAGTTGAGGGAGAGAGTAATCAGAATACAGTAAATACATATACATGAAATTGTCAAGGAATAAAATTAATATGTTAAAAAAGAGATAACAGAGATAATCAGGATGACTACATGAGAATGGTTAGAGGGAGGGAAGGGAGAAATGAATAGTTATATTTTAACATTCAATAATACAATTAAGAAAAAATCTTAGGACACACATTTCTCCAGGCATCTCCCTCTATGATTTTCAGTTCACTTACTGTAATCCCATTTAGATCAGAGTTTGCTGCATTCTTCATAGAACTCTGTTCTATCCTCTTTGAACAACCCTGTGTGGTTAGTCTTTAATTACACTACAGTTCAGTATTATCTGCTCAAATGGGTTTAACTTGTTTAAACGGAATAGTCATGGCTTTGTACACTTAGAGCTCGTGTATTAGGGAATTCCCTATTGTGGAAATCTCCTTGCCTGGAACATCACAAATCAGTTCCTTTCCAGCTCTGACTCCAGTTTGATTCAACACCAATGCTCAACTAGACAACTCATCCTCATATACTATATCTCAGCTTAAAAGTTGCTCACAGTGAAGAATTTTCTTTGATGCTCCAAGTCAGACAGCAGTGTCCTTACTACTTATCTTATTGTCTTAACTGTTGACCTACTTATTTGCCTCCCTAGTGAGATGATAAATTCTGTATTGGCCATTTTCAGGTTGCTCTGCAAATGCCTGGTATAAAATCTCTTCATAGTTTAAATAAGATCTTTACATGAGTGCTCAGACTGAAGAAGCTCTTAGCTCTCTCTCTGCCAGCAATCTTGTAAAACATCTCCCCACCCCCCACTTTTCCCTTACCTAGACAGTTTCCTCCAGCAAAATCCACAGAAAGGGAAAGTTGTTT
Organism: Cricetulus griseus; assembly: GCF_003668045.3. Lineage (NCBI taxonomy): Eukaryota > Metazoa > Chordata > Mammalia > Rodentia > Cricetidae > Cricetulus > Cricetulus griseus. The sequence continues at coordinate 44,085,662 of NC_048597.1, read as the reverse complement.
TGCACTTAACCAGTTTATGAGTTAATGTGTTGGACACCTGCTCACTTTAACCAAGAAAAGAAATCCTTTCCCCCCATTGTTAGCTGCTTTTATTTCTCTGTAAAACCCTAAGTTAATGAGCATGATACTTACTTTGCTACAATCCTTATATTACGGAATATAATACATTAAGCGACATCTATATTTCAGTTTAAGAGATCTGAAATAACGCTGATAACACAATCACTGACATCTCCTTTGTATAATATAATAGCATTTTTCTCCTAGAATTTCACATGGGCTTATCAAAACTAATGAAGACATAGAAGAAAGGTTCCATGTGCACAGGTGAAGACGGCATCAGTAGCCCCTATTAAATTCTGAACTAAGAAACTAATAGCACGTTCCTTTCCAACAGTGAGAAAGTGAACACTGACAACTGTGTTAGTTCAAGGAATTTCTTTGCCCTGAACACTCTGGTGTCCTTTGTTAGTCATTTGTATATAGATTATCTAGGGAGCAATATTTTGAAACTTTGACCCCTGAGTGGATAGATATGCTAAGCAACTTTTTTTTTTCACTATTCTTTCCCTTGTGGCTCTTTTATATTAGAGAGAAAAAACTCATGACTGACAGCAAACAAGTAAAGAACAATCTGAATGGTAGGACACCGACTCACATTAGACTATAGCTGATATTAATATAAATTCAAACTGCTAAAAATTACTCCCACAGGCAGCTGTGTAAAGTCACTTTTTCACACATCTCCTTGTAATATGTGAAGTCTTGGAGTAATGCCTTTAAATAGTTGTAGAAGAGAAAACTGAAGGCGAGGTGCCAATTTCTAAATTAGGAAGCATCACCTCTATGGGTGTGTATTGGGTGAAGCTCATTTCCAGGAGCTGGCTCTGCTTACTGTGTGGAGTGCCACTCCTAAAGTCCTCAGTGGCTCCCACTGGTGCCATTGTGGTCTTCCCACAACCACAATGTGGAATTGGTGCCATGCCTTACCCTGGCAACGGTGTGGTTTCTGGCTGTTCTTGAACAGATATTATATCGCTTGCCTCAAAAGATGGACAGTCACTCGAAAGATGGACAGTTCACTCTCACCTTCTAGCCTTTATAAAATGAATGGAAGATGTCCTGTACCCCTGCTATCATTTGGTAGTCACTCAATATGTGCTAGTCCTTCCCTCTGTTTATTTTATATTTTTACATTCCCTTTCTTTCTTGCTGTCTTCTTTCCTGCTTTTTCATTTCAAGGAGTTTCACTTACAATGCTTATCCTGAAAATTTCCTAATGGCTTCAGCCGACACTGATTGGCAGCCCACTTTAAATGTTTTTATTTTTAGTTGGCAATCATTATTTTATTTTTGCTTTTTTCCAAGTTATCTGTGTAAGCCTATCCAGAATACTTGGAATAAATATCTGTGAACTTGTGATGATTTATTTTTATATAGTTATCATACTATGTATTATTGTATGTTGTAACCAGAGGCTCTAGTAACCATGAAATTGATTATTATTGTCTAGAACCCATCCGGATCTATGTCTAAAAGGCCAATCTCTAATAAGGCAAACAGTGGCTCAGCCACTTTGGCTTTTAAGCTTCTAGTTAATTAAACAGCCTTTCATTCTGTGAGCTGACCTACTTTTTAAAATAAACCATCAGCTGGCTGAGTTTTTTTTTTTTTCAAATTTTTTTCTGTAAAAATCAAAGCAAACTCCAAACTTCTCATCCTATTAATGTGTTTGAATTTCAGTGAGTTTGGATAGCTAAATACTTACTGTACAACCCGTTGAATCCTTAAGGGTTTAAATGGTAGCTTTAACTTCAGAAACATAAAAACAAAACAAAACAAAAAACCTCACAAGAATCAGAAAAGTTATAGAGGATCATTCCAACCAAATCAGTCAAGTTAAATACAAAGAGGGAAAACAGTTTAGAGACAGTTCATTTGAGAGCACCTACCTACCGAGTGTACCACCAGGAAAGAGTTTCACACTTAAAGGCGGTTAAGTCTTCTTGAAATATGTGTGAGAAAATTCACAGCAAAAACTAGTTGCAGAGTTTGAGGTGAGCTTATAAATAATTTATTTTTTTTCAATTATCCAGCATTTCTCTAAAGAAATCATTACCCATCATTAAATCCATAAATCCCTGCTCCCTCCAACTCAGAGCATGAGATCACCCTTTGAAAATGCAACTAGAATGCAAAACAATATTTCAAGTTCAAGGCTCTATCTTGTCTTTTTTAAGGCTATGTTGTAATGTATTATTTTAATTTGGCAAAGATGTGTTATATTTGTTTATACTGTGGACTATTACTTGAACTGTAAATGTGTGGTACATTTGTTTATGCTGCATTTGTTTAATGATGTAAGGATGTGTGTTTAATTATGTAAAGATGTGTTGCATTTGTTTCACCTTGTCTGCCCTAAGCACCTGATTGGTCTAATAAAGAGCTGAATGGCCAATAGCTCAGCAGAGAAAGGATAGGCAGGGCTGGAAGGCAAAGAGAATAAATAGGAGGAGAAATCTAGTCCCCTGGAAAGAGGAGAAGAAGAAGAGAACAAGGGAGAAAGAGGGAGACGCCTAAGACCAGCCAGTCAGGCAGCCACCAGACAGACAGAAAGACAGACATGAGAAATAGTTAAAGTAAGAGATACAGAAGGAAAGAAAAGGTATGAATTCCTGAGGCAAAAGGTAGATGAAGAGTAATAGGTTAATTTACGTTAAAAGAGCTAGCCAGAAACAAGCCTAAGCTAGGCAAGTATTCAAGACTAATAATAAATATCCATGTCATGATTTGGGAGCTGATTGGTGGCCCAAAAGAAAACTCCTGGTACAAGGCTAAGGTAGATTAATAATAGTCTTGTTTATGTCTATCATCTTGATATAGTTATTAATTGCACCCACTTACACTAACAAAATAACTCAGTTTAGATAACATTTAAAACAGCTTTTTAAAGTTCTAATCTCAGCTTCAGTTGTTTTCTGTATTTATCATATTTTACATCCTAGGATCTATCTTTTCATTGGTATTTAGTATCTGCCATAAAGTTAACTCTAAAACTGTATTAGTTAAATGCTTCCTGCTGTCAGTTGAATTGTATTCCCCACAAATATACCTGGAATGTTTGCTGTGGTTTAACTGTGAAATATCTCTCATAGGTTCGTGTGTTTGAATACTTGGTCCTCTGATGTTTATGCCATTTGGGAAAGAAGTAGAATCTATAAGAAGACTTGGGGAAGGAAGTGGAAAATGTATTCCCCAAATACATTATTTTTATATCAAGCCACTCAGATTGTGATCACCTGTTATAGCAGCCCCAGGAGGGGAAGGAAGTGGAGCCTATAAGAAGACTTGGGGAATGAAGTGAAGTCTATAAGAAGAAGACTTGGGGAAGGAAGTGAGTCACTGGAGACAGGTCTTTGGGTTTGATAGCTGGCCATATTTCCTGTCTGTCAGTTGCTTCCTGACTTTAAAAGCAATGTGACCTGCTGCCATGTTTCCTCCAACCATGAAGGATTAAACGAAATCTCTCCTCTTAAGCTGCATTTTGTCAGGAAATTGCTCATAGCAACAAGAAAAGGAACTAACACAAAGTCCTCACATGCAAATGTGACTTTAGGTAGAGACTGTGTCTGTGAAGATGTAATCAAGGCAAGATAAGGTCTGACTAGATTGAATTGGGCCCCCAATCCAGCAACTGGGGATGTTAAAGGAAAGAAAGACTTGAAGGCACACAGTGGCTGCTCACAGAGGACCAGAAGCCGGAAGAGGAATAATGCAACTTTTCTTAGAAGTTTCCATGTGAAATGTGATCATTCTGACAGCATATTGATTTCATATTTTAGTTTCCAACACTTTACAAAATACTTTTTTTTATATCAAGCCACTCAGATTGTTACAACAGCCCCAGAGAGTTAATAGAGTTCCTTAATTGTCTAACTGGTTTTGGAATATAATTAAGGAGTTCTTTGAGGCCCACAAAGTGAATTTTTGTATGCCACAAAACAACATTTTAAATTAATGCTTACCAAAAGTCCACCTTCAGTTTTGGCCACCTGAAAAGGCTCTCAGATTAGATTTTGCACTTGACACAGCCTCTTTATATCACATCAGAATATTTCCAGCATACCTTTCAAATTTGCTGAAAATCTTCATAGCTTGTCATGTACAGTATAACAATATAAGTGACAAATTGTCAGAAACTCCTTTATATGCTTTTATAGATGGATGGAATGGCCCCATTCTTGAAGCAGGATGTCTATACAGTTATTAGTTTGAAGTTGTATATCTCTATTTCCTACATGTAGCTCTGAACAGATAGCTACCTATTCTGTCCATCCACTTGTGTCTCTCTTTTGTATGTGTGTAAATAAATGTATTTTTAAAGTTTCTGTTCAACCATATTTCACTATTTGCCATCTATCTATCTATCTATCTATCTATCTATCTATCTATCTATCTATCTGTCTATCTGATAGTACATTCATGAATTAGATAAAGATATAGTTATATAGAGAAACACATATGTGGATATATATGCATCCAGAAAGCATTACAGGTAAAAACCAATTTTGGAGGCATTCTGTAATTGGACCTCGTTTCCATGAATCTTTCCTAAAGCTCTCTTCATTTGCTAGATCAATTTCTTCTATGGGACTGAAATCTGCATGAACTACTGAATTGCCTTTTGGATGTGGGGAGGACCTTCCAGGCTTGATTACACTAATGGTAGAGGGATCAGGAAGGGGTGGATTCTGTGGAAGCCTTGCTGGGGAATGAGGAATGAGCCACCTGGACCTCTAGCTGGGGTCTATTGGGTCCAGACAAGAGCAGCCAGCAGGACAGCATAGGTCTGGATGAGAGCCATCCCTTCCTAAGGAAGTGGGATGGCCCTGGAACAGAAGAGATGGAGGGTCTTTGCAAGGGAAGGGCTTGGAAGACATGTTCTTTCAGAGTTCACAGTAGGGACAGACATGCTGTAATTATTATCTTTGAATGAAGGCCAGAAAATGATGACTACTGTGGAGAACACAGCAGTATTCTTGATTTCTAGCCAGGGGATCATTGGGTTCTGGTAAAGAGGTCAACTTTTTGGTGTTTCTGTCCCTATAGTTTTTCTCTATAGAGGTGTCAATTATCTTGACTCAAAGAGACCAAGCATTTGCCTTTATGAGCCCTATCCAAGACATCATATTTAAATATAAAGACTTTCTTTTGGTGCTGCAGCACTGGTGTCTTTACTCTGGAAGAAACGAAATATGTTGTGGATCACCACACTCCTTCTAGTAGTAGCTCCAAAGTGCTGTGGCTTAGTACAGTGATAGTTACACTTTCATAGATTACCTAAATACTAAGTTTGGTAAGTACCTTATGATTTCCAGACAATCGGGAAGAACACTGGAAGAATCTTATCTTCTGTCATTCATTCAGTGAGTTAAAAAATGAGTTCCTGGCCTGGGGATGTGGCTCAGTAGATAAGGCGAAAGCTGTGCAAGCTTGAGTTTGAAAAGTCAGATTCATTAGCATAAGTCTGTACTCCAATGTTCATACTAAGAGAGAAGGCTGAGAGATGAGGCTATCCAGAACCTCATGGTTGGACTAGCTTTACCTACTCATGGACAGCATACATGACACACCAACCATCTTGAACAAGGCAGACAGTGAGGACTGACACCTGAAGTTGTCTTCTGATTTCCACACATGAAACAATGCAAACAACACACACACACACACACACACACACACACACACACACACACACACACTCACATAAATGTGAACATATATATACCAGTTAGTTCCTGGTGAAATTTTTATCCAAATATGTGATTCTTTGTGACATATACTTGTTTCCAGATCTATTGAAAGTATAATCCATAAAACTAGTATACAGTTATCCCTTCGTATCTATGGGGAGTTAGTTTTAGAATCCCTAGAAAGTATGAAACTCCTGGAATGCTCAAGCCCTTTATATGAAATGTGGCAATATTTGCATGTAACTGAACCTTCCCCTATTTTAAGTACTCTATTGTCTATGACAATCAATGCAATGTGAGTGACAGGGAAATAGCTGCCACATAATATTGGTTAGAGAACCACGACAAGGAAAGGTCTGCGTGTTTAATGTGGGCTCAGTTTCCCCCCGCAAATACCTTGAATCTTTGTTGACTTCGGGGATGTGGAGCACTTGGGTGTTATAGTAGGCTGGATCCCCAAGGTTTATAGTGTAATGATTCCATGTGTGTAATAGTGAAGGGATGATTGCCACAATCAAATTAAAATACACATTGCCACACTTAGTTTTCATTTGTGACTATGGGACAGGGAGAGGATATTTTTTTATTTGCTCTTAGGCAGCTTCATCTAATTAACAGAGTTCTCAACTGTAGACTGAAAGTCAATTGTAAAATCTCAGGATGCTGTTCATCTTTTTTTGTTTGTTTGTTTTTGTTTTCTTGAGACAGGGTTTCTCTGTGTAGCTTTGGAGCCTATCCTGGCACTCGCTCTGGAGACCAGGCTGGCCTTGAACTCACAGAGATCCACCTGCCTCTGCCTCCTGAGTGCTGGGATTAAAGGCATGCGCCACCAACTCCTGGCGCTGTTCATCTTATAACTAAAAGTTTGTATTTCTTTTTAAAAACAGAATACCTTGTATTTCCAATCCTATTGTCTTTTGCAACCATTGTTTATTATATAGTTCTATGATATTGGTTCTTTTTAGATTCTACATATCACTGAGAGTATGCCATATTTACCTTTCTGCTTGAATTGTTTCACTTAGCCTAGATTCTCTTAAGATTTACCCATGTTGTCTCCCACAGCAGGATTTCCTCAGATTCTCCATCAGGTGTACATGTAAAAGAGGCATTTTCTTTATCCGTGCACATCTCACATATTAGAATGATGCCGCTAAGGACATAGCACTCTCTGAGGTGATGATTTCATTGCCCGAGAAATGTACTCAGAACCGGGTTTGTTGTTTTACATGGTAGTTTTATTTTTGTGGTTTGGAGTCAGTTGTGTAATGATTGGTCAATTTACATTCTCACTAATAGTGGATATGGACTTCTGCCTCTTCATCGCCTCTACCATCACTTGTCTTTTGTATATCAGCCATCCTCACCAGTTAACGGATCATAGCTCTGCATGGTTTTTCAGTCTAGGTGAATAGTGAGCTGCAGTGATTAAATGCCTTCTGTTCTCTGCAGCAGTACCATGGAAACTATGCAGTACTGTAGCTGTGACCACTGCAAAGAGGAGCAAAGGCAATGGCCTGCCAATGAATGGTCCTTTAGCTATGCCACACTCCGTTTTCATTGATTTACTATGTTTTGACACAATCCAGATAATAATTGAACGAAAGTTTCTTATATGAATATGCACCAGACCCACTTGGTGAGTTAATTATTTGTTTTTTAAAATAGTTTTGTTAGAGTCATTATGGGAGAGTTTTGATTTTTATTTTTGATAAATGCTTGCTATGAGTAGTTTTGCAAAAGAAAAAGAAAAAAAAGCAAGTAAAAGTGACCCTGGTGTGAATCCATGCTTGCAATCTCAGCATTCAAGTAGATGCATTAGGAGAGAATCAAGAGTGCATGGATGTTCTCTAGATCATACATCAGCAGCAGAGCACTCCAGGGTGACTCATTTCTTCCTCTCTCAGAATGGTGATTGTACTCCAAGTGGTACCAAGTTGCTCAGTTGTTTTTGTCCATGTGGATTTTTAAACACTAACCCATCAATCCTCTATTCTGGGTAGTCTGACTTTTCGACAGTTATAGAAAGCAGGAATTTAATTTATAAATCTTAACATTTGGCCCAATTTCATCTGTGATAACAAGTAGGATTACCAAATCTGGAGTATATCTTTTTGTATCCCTTTCAACTCTTTGCTGGTGGTGATATTTCAATAATGAATGAAGTAAGAGTTAGCTTTGTCAGATGAGACAAATATCTCTAAGACAGTTTCTGGACAACCTCCTCATGTATACTAGTGACTAGACTGAGAAAGCCTAAGCCAGAAACACAGAGAAGAATTAAAGTGCCTCATACAATCTGCCACAGCTAGACACATAAACCCAAATAAACAGCATCAAATGATTAACAAAATAATAGAGGGTTAAATAGTATTGTGATAGACTATATTTCATTTGAGACCACTTCTACTGGAACATATCACAAAATAAATTGGAAATAAAGGCTATTAAGTTTCAGTCAACCCATGAAATTATGACTGCAAACATTCATTATTTCTGGAAGCTGCCTATTGACAGACCCTTGCCTGCAGAAAGAATTATACACCCTGGTCACAGTAGAACACAATCACTGAGTTTCAGATTATAAATTTATCATGTACTCATAAGCCTTTGCCACTGTCTTTGAGTAACATTTAGGTATATGTGGTATAAAGTCATATAGGTATATAAGTGTAAAATTATGTATATGGTTTTTAAAAATGTTTTTTGGCAAGGTAGAAATCATAATGCTGAATATCAAAATCTGTGTGCCAGGTTTTGCAAAAAAAAAAAAAACAAAATTAGATTATCTTTGTACATAAAAATATAGAGCAGGGAGTAAATAGAAGGGTCCAAGGATATAATTTTGCAAATGTACACAACACAAAATGAAATGAATTTCTTATTTTATGAACAGATATCATTTGCTTCTTATTTACTCATTTAAACAAACCTTTATTGGGCAGGTTCTTTGTCTCAAATATCCAAGAAAGTAACAGAGTTGAATAAGCCATGCTCCATTTTCTGAAGGGTGAATAGTAACTCAGAGACAGTGGGAATGAGTCTATGAATGTAGCTCTTGAGTTGTGCACAGGAATTATGGGAGCATATGAGAGAAACACGGGAGTGGACCTCAGCAACACAGAGGACTTGTCTTAGAAATGACTGTCAAGACTTGGTGGAGGCTGTGCCCCCAGCCTGGAGGCAGGAGCTGACTCAAGACAAATGATACTACCCTGCCTTCATCAGAGATGGCTCTCTTTCCAGTGAGTGGTGGCGAAGTATGAAACTCCTGGTTGCTCAAGGTACTGAGATTAATGAGAGTTGACTGCTCATACTTAAGTACCTAATTAAGACATTTACAAGTTTATCTCTAAGGCTCCTGGTATAGTGAGGGAGAGGGGTAGAAAGAATGTACCAGGCAGACTATAGAGAGAAGGGCTATGAAGTGCTATCTGCAGGGCCTGAAGCAGTCACGAGTTCAGAGTAGCTATGGTTATCTGCAATGAGCCTACAGGAGACTGGTCTTGTGGCCAGTCAAGGGTGGGAGATGGACTCACAAGTCCTTCCCCTCCCTGCTGAACTACTAGCTGCTGGTAGATTCTAGGATGGAGAGAGCCAATATCCTCATTTATGTGCCCACCCTGTAATCCCACAAAATTCTGGCAGACAGGTCCAAACCCAACGGTTACTCAGACAGTTCTAGTTAAAATCAATGCGTCAATGGAACACAAAGAGAAAACATAAATGTGGGAAAGGGTTTTGAAGGGAGGGTGAAGAGAGAATTGTCAGGGGTGGGAGGGAGATCAGAGTGCATTATATACATGTATACATGTATGGAATTGCCAACGAATAAAATTAAGATAGCATAACATATAACAGCATCAAAGAAATGATACTGAGACTTCTCCTTGTAGCACTGGAACTCACTTTGTAGACCAGACTGGCCTTGAACTCACAGAGATCCTTCTGCCTCTGCCTCCCAGGTGCTGGAATTGAAGGCACGCATCACCATTGCCCGACAGTACTCAAACTTTTAAAGGGATATCTTACTCCATATTTTGTCTTACTTGAAGATAGAGTAGCAGCAGCGTGGGACAAGGGAAGGGTTACTTTGGAAGAATGCTAATTAACTTTTAGATTTGGTCCTAATCTTTTATTAAAACTGGGGTTTTGACAGCATTGTTTATCTTGATAAATGCCATGGCATTGTTGAATTCTTGGATTCTTGAAATGCAAGGTTGTATTAAGTCACTTTCAAAGTTGCTTGCCATTTTTCACATCTGAGCAATGTAGTTTTCAGAAAAGTTCTTCCATAAATTATGTTCTTTTTAAGGTTTGTCTTCAGAGTTGTTAATTTCATAAGATTAAAACATTCCACCTTATTTGTTTTAAGTTTGGTGGGGTCCCATGGGCTGCAATGCAAATCTGGGCAACGACTGACTCTCTTATGCACTAAAGACTCTATTGAGGAGACCTGATACACTAGTCTGCTTAGAACATAATGAACCAGTTCAAGCCAGATATCACCTTACATAGGGCTTCTATTTACTAGAAGACACACAGTTTCACAGGTCAGTGTACTTTCAGACTACAACTTGATACATTTTCAGCATCAACAATCATAAATGACTTTGGATTACTGTCTTTTGTTTATTGGGTCAATTAAAACCTGATAAATTCATGATTTGTCTCAACTTTATAGGAAATATGAGTAAAACTTTCTATCCGATATTGTATAAAGATAAAAGAATATTGTATTCTGGTTGCAGTGAAGTAATCTTGAGAAAAAATATTTAGTCTGAGTAAAAATTATGACATTGAGGAAGAATAAAATTCTTAAATAGTTAGATTATTTAAAGGAAGGTTTTGTCCTGTTGTAAAAATATTGTGGAGCAATCTTCACGCAATAGCTAAGACTATATCTTAGGAATACAGCCACATTTGTTGTAATCAGAGCATGAGTATAAATTGAGTTAGAAAGCAAAATATTTTGCAAAGCTTAGGATAAGGGTAGATTGGAGGAAGGGGAAGATGAATTGCTAAGATACCAAAGAGATTTATTTTTTATGATTTTTTTGTACAAATTTTGTAGGTCTAATGAACATGAACGCATTCTGCCAACCACATTTCTAAAGCATTGGGAATAGCTCAGTATGTGTCAGTGACAGAATTTCAAGGTCCTTGAAGATTCCATAAGAACAATGGCATTAGAATAACCTGTGTGTATTCTTTTGTAAACTCTACTCTCCCATTCTCATCTTCCTTCTCGACTTCTTCTAAGTCATATGTTATACTTCAAACATTCCATTCATTCACTCCTCAAGTGACTACTAAAAAACAATAACAGTTTAGTTATGTAGTAAATATTGAATACATATGACATGGCCGGATTTTCTTAAATGACGGATCACTGACAGATGGGGACTTCTGTCTCTTTCAGCTTAGATTTTTTAGGTAAGTGATTTTATCCCTTTGTGCCCTAATGTCCTTGTCTGTAAACTGGGATAATCAAAGGTGGTTAAGAGGGGCCAAAGAGGTGGCTCAGCAGTTAAAAACTCATAGCATTTTTGCATAGGACCAGAGATTGGTTCCCAGCTTACATATCAGACAGCACACAGGGGGCTGTAACTTCCACTTCAGGGGGATCCCACGTTTCTGGCCTGTGTTGGCACCTGTACTCCATTGCAAGGTCCTCCCACACATGCATAAAGAAGATTTAATCTTTTCTTTCAGAATGCCAGTTTGTTTAGAAAAAGCCCTGTTTCATCCTTTTCTGCTGCTCACTTGAAGCATCCCCTGACTGTGGAAGCCATCACTTCACAGTTCTTCTCTGTGTGTTATTCTTGTTACCTCATTACACTTCACTCTGTTTTACTTGGTTGCTCATGTACCCATTTTATTTACTAAGCTGAAAGCACTTTAAGGGCAAGAATGTTATTTTGCCTAATTCTCAGTAAAAATTTAATAAAACTATGATGAGATTTAATTAAGTGGGGATCAAACAATTTCTTTCCTTTCGTTTTTTTTTTTTACTTAAAATCATCTTTAGACATTTTGTAATATCTGATGCTATAAAAATCTTTGTGATGCTAACCCTGTAACAGTGTTATAATATCTACTTTCTTTCTCTGTCAGGTGGTGTGTTGGGTTTTGTTTGTATTGAGATGTGCTAAGGGAACTTGTTCTTTTGCCATTACTGCATTACTGAATGTCTTGGTTTCTTGTTTAGCTCTTCCAGCATGCCCACCTACAGGTGGTACAATGTTAGGTTAGGGCTCCAGTGACACAAAAGTACAACTGCTTTTTCCTTGTGCCTTAGTTTATGTGGAATTCTATGTAAAGCACAGGGTAGAAGTGTAGGAAGCAACCTTCCTCATCACGACTGCCAAAAATCCAGGGCAGGAAAAATGTGTGTGTGTGTGTGTGTGAGAGAGAGAGAGAGAGAGAGAGAGAGAGAGAGAGAGAGAGAGAGAGAGAGAGAGAGAGAGAGAGAGAGAGAGAGGAGAGGAGACAGGAGAGAGCACTTTCAGGCAAGCTGAATGATCTTGGCGACAGAACACTTGCCTTCCGCATCTGCTGGATGGAGCCAGCCAAATCACCTGTTGTATTTCAATTCCCCATTCCTCAGGGACCTGCTGCTTGTAGCAAAAAGTTTCAGATACAGAAATTCACAAGAATAAAGAAGTTAGAGGTCAGCCTGTTCTTCCCCGCCCCTGGGGATTCCCACCAGGTCCTTTGCACTGCCTGTTCTTCACAATGCAGGATGTTAGAGGAACAAGGCTGTCTTTGTCCTGCTTCTTTTCAAACCTTCCAAGGGACAAAGGTTCACTTTTCTCTAAAGGAGACAAGTCGTGAAATTTCAGTGTATGCAAGGTCAAGAAGTGTGCTCCCAAGTGTCAGCTGACACAGTCACTTTCAGGACCTTCTGGGATTTGTCACTTTGTTTCTCTCACACACTGAGTCCTGAGTGGAGGAGCCTGTTTCTTATGTTGGGTTATAAAGTATCCAGTGGGATGTTTTACACCACGAGGAATGGTTTAATCTATTTCTTTGAAAACCTGGAGAAGGTCCTTCACCTCTAACTCTGTGATCCTGGAATCACTCACACACTATCTCTGCATAAAATATACTAACATAAAAGCAGTGTTTTCAATTTTCTCAGTGCTTTTCCTAATTTAAAAGAGAGATTTACAGGTAAGCTGCTCCAACTCCTCATTTTATAATAAGAGAAACTGATGCCCAGAGCAAGGGAGGGAGTTTCCAGGAAAAAATCTGGAAGACTCAAGTCTCCCAAACTCTAGCCCAGGAAGTATCAGCACACAGAGAGGACCCTGTCTCTCTCTGCCTTTGTCTAAACCAGAGAGATATAGTCTTCCCAAATGTGTCATCTAACCTCTGAAAACACCTGCCACGAAATCTCAAGGACAGTATACTCACAGCTGCCTTAGCCTGTTTGTCTGGATGGCTGACTGCCTGCCCTAGGACATCCCTTTATAGGCTCTTCAGACTATGTGGCTAGTTTCACAGAGTAGAGTCCCAGTATGTCTAGTTCTAGTGAGTACTCAGCTAATGTTTAATAGCCACACGTATTATGGCCCTTGTTGGAGCAGGGAATCTCTTCTTGATGTTTGCAATAACTTCTTCTCCCTTCCCACACAGTGGAATCAGTCTGCAGAACTCATGGTTAGTTTCCGGGGAGTCTTAGGGATCTTAAAGCTTGAGTTCAAATCCCAAGGCTACAACTGGTCATCTTTTAGCCTTAGACCAATTACTTCATCCCATAAAAACTCAGTTTGTCTATCTGAAAATGAAGAAATATTACTACTTGCCTTACAAAATTAACTACTAATTAAAAGATTCCAGAATGTCTGATGGACATTAATTGTGTGGCTTATCTCAATACCATCCACCCTGAGTGGAAATGAGGTCATTTCAAGAGCTGCTATTATACCTCACTGGCCATGCTGCTGTTCTAGCCCTTGAAGTACCTTTACTTCTGCTGAGATATAAAAGAAAGACTGCCATGTAGTCATCAGCTTGGTTCACACAGCCCTGCTGGATTCTTTGCCCTGCTGTCTCTGTTGTTAGGGACTGCTGCTGTCATTGAAATGGGTTATTCTATAATGAATGGTGTCAGGAGAGCTCTCTACTTTCATGTTTTTGGTTTTACTGGAAATTCTTTCAAGAGAGTAGTAGCCTTCATTCCAATGCCTTCTTTTTCTTTTTCTATCTCCTTGTGGTCTAGATGAGAGTCTCTGGAGACCCTGAGTGGTTCATACCAAGCTGATTTCATGAGATGGGCTGTGAGCCTGATTCTTTCTTTTCATAGAAATTGTCTTTCCAGAAGCTCTAGAAGGCATGGCCCTTGGGCTAGTAGCCAGACCTTGCATCTCCCCAAGGCTGAATCCCAGTGGTAGGATCCCTGATAGTTCTCATTAAGCTAAAATGGAAGAATTCATATCAATTATATTCATCCGAGAGAGGTGAAAGATGTTAACCATTTAAGAGAAGGAAGGTAGCCACCATATATGAGCCAAGTCAAACTTGCTCCCTAGCATCAAAACCTGCCGCCCAGGAAAGCTACGGGACATATCGTTTTGATCTTACCGGCAGAATCTTATATCTGCCTGAAAATAGCCAATTTAAAAATCTAGGCTACCTTGAACATGTCGGTCTTGAAATGACTGGTATTTGTTCTCATTTTTTGCTTCAACTCTCAGCATCCTTCAGCACTGCCACTTGCTAATGGGCCAGGTGTAGGAGATGCCAGCATTAACAAGGAAGTGATTTGTCATCTTAAGGGAAGTCACTGGTCATCAAAGAGTCTTTTTTTTTTTTTCTTTTGGTATAAGCTGTAAAATCTATGTGAGTCACAAAGCCATGTGGTGGCACTTGATACATCTAGAGACACTGAATGATTATGCTAATTATAGGTTGCCTATGGGGCAGAACAGAGCTGACTTAGATGCTGGACTAGAAATCCACCTAGGGAAAGGAGGTTTTTTGTTTGTTTGTTTGTTTGTTTTTTGTTAAGTAACAAAGTAGAAAATAATTTCAACCTGACTACTAGAAATAAGCTGACTTCACTCCATGTTATCAAATTTGGTAAATTTCCCCCAGATTTGATAACTTTATGAGTCATAAATATAAATCGTTATCTTCACATACAATATAAAATACTCATAATGTGGTGAATATTAATATATATTTAACAAGGCATGTCACAAGGGGTTCACAATACATATAGTTTCTACAAAATGTAGCTACAATTTTTTGCTTACCGTGTGTGTGTGTGTGTGTGTGTGTGTGTGTGTGTGTGTGTGTGTACATTCCCATATACTTACAGAAATTCTACTAAATAATTTTGTACTGATCAAGTGGTATAAATATATGACATTTATAATGATCTATCTTTTTTGTTGGAGATGACCTTGACAGTTTATTGTAGAAGATGAAATCTAACCTGAACTTTGGAAGATACTTGAAAGGTTATTATAAATAGATAGCAACAGAGAAGGAACACTTTTGTTAGGGAAATGAAGTGAAAGTTTAGCGACAGGAAAAACAGAGTGTGTTTTAATGTGGCAGAGAGTAATCCACTGACATCAGAGTAAGGGGGTGAATTCAGGAGAACAGGAGTCTAAGGCAAGCAGGAAATGTATTAGAGCTTAGCTGTGAATTCTTCTGAGCTCTATGCTAGAGATTTATTGTGTATGTGTTCTTCCACTTACGATGTAGTGACAGTCCAACTGACACTGCATTGTACTCATCAATTTCAGTGGCCCCACTTTTTGACTATTTGAGAACACAGAAGATATTCCTGAATAATAGTGAGTTACATCCCAATTGATGCATCATAGATTGAACAGTCTGCAAATTGAAAATGTTCTACTTATTTAACTTAATAAACAGCATAGCTTAGACTGCCTTAAGCATGCTTGGAACTACTTAGCTGGTAGTTGGGCAAAATCCTTTAACACAAACTCCATTTTACAAGAAATCGTTTGAAGTCTCAGGTAACTTATTGAATACTTAGGTTTAAAAAAGACCCTGGTGACATGTTAGAGTGATGAGCCACAGTTGTTCACCTGTGGTTGCCTAGGAGCTTAATGCCACTTCCTAGACTCATGGAAATGCCTATTGTACATAACCATGTCAAGAACCGATGGAATCCAAGTCTAATTTATTCTGAATATGAATACTGCTACACCATTATAAGTTGGAAAATGGAATTAGCCATCATCAGGAACCAGCCAACAGCAGTTACTGTGTAGGGTTTTGTTATCTGGTTATGCTGGACAAAAGCCTCAAGTGGTAACTCCCAGTAAGCCACACAGCCAGAAGAGTAAACAGCCTATTGTGTACTGGGTTAAAGTGGTTTTTTTTAACACAGAAATATTTATATTTCTTCATGTGTGTAAGATTTTTGTCTATACATATATGCATATGTATGTGTGTATATATACATATCTATGTATGAGGTATTCAATATTTTATTATAAAGTAGGTTGAATGTTAGACAATGTTAGATGATTTTGTTCTATTTCAGGTGACAGCAAATGTTGTGAACATGTTTAAGACAGGCTATATTAGACTGCTATGCTTGGTAGGTTAAATATACTCAATATGTTTTCCCTTATGTCGGTAGGTTTATTGCGGTTTCACTCTTATTGTAAGTTAATCATTTGTATCTTGGATTACCAAAGACGCCACTAGAATGGGTGTATACAGGGTAGTATTTAGAGGAGCCATTTTAATGATAGTGTGGGAAGGTTCCAGAGGGAAGGGGATAGGATGGCTGAATTAGAGATTTTGAGTATGTGTGGAGATGGTCGTTGGGAGAATTGATATTTGTAGGTAGTCTAGAAAGCAAATCCTCCTTTTGGACATAGGATAATTCAATAAGTAGTAAAGAGTGACAGGCCCTAGTGTTTCACTGACTAAAATGATGAAAGAAGGACAAAGACAAATAGCCTCAGGGTTTTAATTGGTTTAAGCAGAGCATGTGAGACCAGTAACAGAAGTGGGAAATAAGGAGTAACACATTTTTTTAAACTTGTACTTTTGCTAGTGTTTCAAAAATGTTCATTTTACTTTTCAGTAATAAACCTTTTCAAGCCAGCAAGATAAACTTCAATTCCATTACATTTTAAGGCCTGTAAGGTCAGTTATTGAGAGAAATTAAGGTAAGGTACACAGTATAAAATGTGTAGAGAGGTAAAGTATGAAATGTATTGACAATATCATTGATTACTCTCAGAATTTGCTAGAAATAATGCTCTGAAAATATAATTTTTATATATAATTCCATTTTCTATCTTGAATAAATCAATACTATTTCTCAGGTAGGGGTTTTAAGATATTATTTATATAACATCTTACATGAACAGGGCCTTGGTTAATTATTATTTCCTATTCTAAGTGGATTTCATAATACCACTTGAAATTTGACATTGTTAATACGAATTTTCTTGAAAACTGTTGGTACATTGGCCATGGTTTGACTCCTTGCTCTTTACGTGCTGTCTCTTTGATCTTTCATTGAAGTAGCCCCCAACATTGTACATTAAAATATGGTAAAGATTAGGTGAGATAATATGTAAATTGCTTGGCACAGTGTCTTACATAAAGTATGTTTGAGTAAATTTCAAGTGTTAGATGATTTTTGCACAAATTTAACAGCATTTATAAACTCTAGTAAAAACAATACAAGACCATATGTCCTCTGTATTCAATTTGGCATGTTTTGGAGCAGCAATCTTGGCCTTCCAAGAATGTCTCTATGTTGGCACAGTTTAGTAACCATAGATCCTATGGTTAGTAAGAATCAGAGTCAAATTTTGTCAATAGGGAATCAATTGGTTGCATGGCCACAGCCTTTGACCTCACCAAATGTCTTGGCTGTTGAGATGATGCCATAGTGTTCTCCCACTCTGCCCTGATGAAATTCAGGGCAATGGAGTTTTCTCATCCAAGGTCATCCAACGCTAGCAGACAGAAGGATCACTAATATCACTCAGCCCTTGAGCTCATGCACTCTCACACAGCTTATTTAGCTCTGTGAAAAAACCCACAGTGGCAGGGTGGCTGGTTTAGGCAAGTTTTCTTCATAAGTAATTATCTTGGAAGATAATCCATGTCTAGCCTTCAACCTCGATCTTTGTTGTAGAATTTGGTTTTTGTGGTAACTTTTCTTTCTGAGTAATTCGTGGGATCCCAATCTTCTAGCCAACCCCAGGCACATCAGCTTTAGTCCTCTGGACATGCTTGAGTAACCTGTAATTTCAGAGGGAACAAGGGTTAAGGCTTTCCAAAAGTGCAAGCTTTTTTTTTTTTCTTAGAAATTACCTGAGAAACTTGCTCATACCCAATACTGTATATTGGAGCTCTGTATACCATGGCAGACAAAATGGATCAATTTCTTCACTGGGGGTGGGGGTGAGAATAGAAAGGAAGCCTACTGTACTTCTATCCTAGAATAATAGATGCCTATTTATCTCATATTTATTTAATTAAAATATGTTCTTCCCACAGCCAATTAATGTTTCCACCAGAAGAAGGGAAGGGATTGATTGTCAGGTTTTAACAATATGTTGTCTCTCTTTAGAAAATTTCAGATTCTGCCTCAGCAGCCATCCTTATGCATTGTTATTTTTATTCTTATTATTGCCATCATTTCAAAACTGAGGAGCTAAAAATGTCCCTTGAGAAGAAAATCTGAGATAAAGAGGCATACAGGATTCTTTTACAATCCTGTCAATTATTATTCTGGCTTTGACTTGTCACATAAAGAAAAGATGCCTCCCATCATTTTCTTGTATGTCTTTTGCATATTATGTATACAATTTTAGGTCTATTTCACATTACTTTTTTAGGTCCACAACTACTCTTAATTAAAATCTCTTAGTAGATTATTCCATAAAAATATTTGAAGATTCTCACATGAAAACCAGATGACTTTCTTACATTGGTTTCCTTCATAAAGTGAGGAAAATGTACTAGTTACAGCAATGATTGTGTTAGCCTGACATCCACATCAAAGGAAACAGCTCTCCAAGAAAGACTGTCCTTAAAGGCAGAGACAGAGGAGTCAGTAGCTCAGAGCCAGAAAAACCTGATTTCCAAAACTAGGATCAAACTGTCTGTTGAGACAATGCCTCCATGGGAATCAAGACAAGCCCACCCCCACCCCAGACATAACTAAACTACAAAGGTGAGGCAAGCACCTGAGTGAAAGACATCAAACAATTGCATCATGATTTCCCTTGGGGGATTTGGTCCAGAAGACTGAGATTATTCTTTCAAATGAGCTCTAATTAAATACTACTACTCTCCTCTTCCACCATTCAGAAAACAGATTGCCTCATTTAAATATTTTCTTTATGTGACAGAGAAAGTGGGAGAATTGAGATGCTTTTAAAAATATTAGAAGCAGGGGAAGAGCAGATGGAAGTAGGGAGGAAATAAGAGGTAAGACGAAGGCTATTCTGCATGTGTTATAGACAAATGACCAGTGGCTGGTAGTCATTCAGTATGTATAGATGGAACTGGCTTATGTTAATCACCCTGGTGGCATGGTGGTCATATTGGTTATTAAGCAATGCACACAGGTTAAAATTGCTGCCTTTCATACTCCACTGGCTGATACAAGGTCAAGGTCAAGTCATTTAATAGACTATTCTTTGGGCAGTATGTGGGAAGGTGTAGCAAAGGGGTCTCACACACTATGCTTTGAGTTATGAAAATCTAGTTCCCTCCTTCAGTGTGTGTTCCCAAAGCACACCACTCCATGATTTATCATAATTTTATCTGCATGTGCCAGAGATGCAACCTCTGTGTAAACTATTTAAAAAATGAAATCTGGGAAGAAAACTGTTTTTACCAAAAAAAAAAAAAAAAAAAAAATTGGTCCCTGACTATCTATTGAGTGATAAAATCATTAATCTACATATTTTATAAAGACTTATCTGATCGAGGATGCCTGAGGAATTCGTCCTGTCTTCCTGGCGATCACATGGCAACTGGGTTCCGGCAGATTGGCAGAAGGATTTATCATCACATTCCAGAAGTGTAGCTCACTGCATTTAACTAGGTTTGCTGGGTTTGCAGTTTCAATATTAGCAAAGCTCTTGAAACACATCAATAATGCAAATCTGTGAATGTTCCCTCTTTGTTTTGAGGAGAGAGAGGTAGACAAGACTAATTCCATGTTTGGATGAGTCTTAGGAGTTGTATTGCATGGTACCTATATGCAAGTAAGAAGATGTTCCTGCCGGTATCTAACCAGGGAAAATCATGGTGTTGTATTTGTCTCTTCTCAGTATGACAAAGAGGAACTGAGCTGGATAGAAGCCTTGACTTCTGCTTGCTCAATTGCATACCTTTGTTCAGGCAGAAGAGCAAGCAGATAATGTATGGTGGTTTACAGAGTATTGCACATGTAAAGTGTTTTATACAAATGTGCTTTTCTTGGATGTGTCTATCTATGTCTGTTCATGGAGAAGAACAAACATGGTAATCATTTAGCTAACAGTAGATGCTGAAAATATAGCAGAGATTATAAGGAACTGTCTTATTCTTCAGTGCTTTTGCATATCAAATTAAGAGGTTAATTGAAAGTATTGAATTTTATCCTCAATGGACCATACAGACAGCTTCTATATGCACCATTACAAACATTGAGTCCTGGGAATAAAAATACTTATACAGTTTTTTCAAGTACAGGCCCCGACTTGACTGACTGCTGAAATCCTTTGCACAGAGGGCCAACATTCCAAGATAACAAAGAGGTATAGGTACACCTGCAAAGAAGAGAGTATGTTTTCTCACATGAGTACAGAAAGATGATTGCAAATCCATTCTTGGGAACTGGGGTTATGGGGAGAAAAGGATGGGTTTCTGCAAGAGGGACTGAGTGACCCAAGATAAGAAAGAGTAAAGCCTTTGTGCTTCTTTACAAGATTGCCTTCAAGTAACCCTTCTTGGAATTTGGTATTTGAGGAACTGAGTGTTCTCAGCCTAGAAAGGGCAGGCAGGACACTGTAATGTTGAGTTGTTCTTGATTTTGTATTCATTTTCAGCACAGCTCATTATTAGTTATTATCACTTCCCAGATGTAATGAGCTGGGGTCTGCCTAACACTCATCATTACATATTAAATCCATGTAATGAGAACGATGCATCAAGGCATGGACTTTAAAAACAACAGATCCTCTCTAGGCTATGAGAAATTCTTGTTTATATATACTATCCTAAGTAATACTACCACTGTCATAATTAGGAGCTATAGGAAGAAAGGAAACAAGATATTGTAGCCAAAGTTAAAGTCTAGCTTAAATGGTATCATTAAAACATAATACAGAAAATAAGATTTGGAAACCAGTTTTAGAATGCCACTTATGTTACAAGATGTCAGAATCATGCATAATGCAGGAGAGGAACTGCTTGCATAGACTGGGCACAAGAGGATTTAAACTTGATTCTTGGCTGTGAGGAGCTGATCTCTGAAGCATGAGGTCTGATAAGATTCTGACTGGCTCCGACGACATTCCAAGGAAGTGTTCTCTCTCCATCTGATGCATATTTATTTATTGGGTGCTGAACGAAGGAGCGTTCTTAGAACATGGCAGATTGCACCACCACCATATTTTTCATTAATCACCTTTCCTTTGGCATCTTCACCACTGCTTCATTATTGATCTGTTTTTCTGAACCCTCTGTGTGAATAAACGTATGATCACAAAATTGCCCATTGATCAATGTCAGCAAACACATTCCTGCAAACACAACCTTTAACTCCTTTCCTGCCAGAACCTTTGTTTCATTTCATTTCTCAGGCAAAAGCCTGAAAAAAAAAAAACAAACCCACATGGTCCTTGTGGGCAACAAATTGAGACCTCATCATATTTACAGAACTGGGTATAAAATGTCACAATGAGAATCCTCTTATATAACTACTCAACATTCAAGCCAAAAGCCCTTTCCTACTTTCTCTAACAACACCCCCTCCACTGTGAGTTAAGGGATCTATTGGTCTTTGTTGCCACATACAGACAAACCACCATCTTTGAATACATGTACTGAGTACAAACATATTTATCCCCACACTAACCTCTCTAATTTGGACATAATTAGAGAAAGGGCTATTTAATTACTGAAAAGTCTTAAATTATAGATGGCTGATTACTTTTGAGTACATAAAGTAATAGCAGGAAATGACTAACAGAGTGTTGCCAAGTACAGGACCTGCCAGGCCTGTTTTAATGAATAGCTAAAGATCACTGAAATTAGCACATTAATTGTATGCATGTAAATTGCTTCTGCTAAGAGCATTAAAATGTTGTTCTCTTTGTAATCACATTGAAATTATTTATTTGGTGAGTAGACCCTTTTCATAATTATTCACAATAGACAAAAAGTGACCTCAGTGTAGCTCTTACCTAAATCTTACTACAGCCAGTTCTACCATGAATATCAATACACTTAGCCCATCTACCCATGGAGTCAGGTTTCTATAGGTTCAAATAGACTTAGATTGAAAATGGTTGGTTATATATATATATATATATATATATATATATATATATATATATATATCACAACCAGGCACATTTTTCTCTTCTCAGCCATTCCCCGAACAATACAAAATAGTAAATATTGTCCCATTTCACACAAGGGAGTTAGATAGCTACATCTCTTAATCTCTTATGTAAGGCCACCTTTCTCTTATGTAAGAAAAAGGCATCAGTTTTCTTACTCTTTTCTCTTGCACATTCTAGTGGGTAAGGTGGATAACTCCAGATAAAACTTCCTGAACATGAGTTTTGTTTGATCTATAGATGTGACTTGAATTTACTGCTGAGAAAGTCTGAGATACTGTGTTCTCATTTGCCCTACAGGGGTGTTGGAAGGATGAAATGAAGTGGTGTTTACAGAAGTGCCTTTCAAACCTTGTCTCAAAGTTTCCAGGGCTCCTCCTGTGAGGTCCCCTATTCAGCTGGGTCTACTGTCTACCCCAGGCAGTTCTTATGATCTGGGAACCATGTTTTGGAAGCACCTGGATCATAGTAGTTTCTCTTCAGTTACCATCTGTGCACTGTACACTCCAGAAATGATCCAAGAAAAAGGGAAGGAAAATAGAGTGACCGTACAGTAACTCAAAAAGTCATCACACCATTCCCGACAGTTTTCAGCTAAATGTGTCCAGTGTAGAGGCATTCACTAGATTACAGTCTGCTCTCTCCACAGTTGAGCAGTTCAATTGGTTCAAAAGATAAATCTTTTATTGTGTAGGGGCTTGTTGCTTTTGAAATTCTGTCCATTGTTCTTGCCTGTTATTTGCAGCAACAAGAAACAAATCTGTGTGTGTGTCCGTGTCCATTTGATAGCCTTTCAAACACTGAAAGAACTCTCTTATCTTCTCTTGATGTTGTTTTCCAAAGCTAAACATACCAGCTCCTTCATCCATCATTGCCCACAGAATATGGGCTCTAAAGCTGTCATCAACTTGGTCACCCTCCTCAACACAGGGCTGTCAGCTTACTACTTAAAATGTGTTTTCTGATAGAATCAGATGAAATGAAAGCTTTCAAATATAGACAAATCTATTTGTATGAAAGATGCTTAAGGTAGATGTTCTGAAGTTATTTCACTTATTCTGTCACATTATCTGAGCTGCTTAACATTTCCAGAATATTAAGGACCCAGTCTCTTTGAAACTGGGTTTATTAGCTTCCTTTCTTGTTGCTGAAACAAAATACCTGACAAAAATAAACTTAAAGAAAGAAGGGTTTATTTGGACTCTGGTTTGAGGCTATCATGGAAGAGAAGTCATGGAGGCAGGGGCATGAAGTAGGGAAGGGGTATGAAGCAGGGCAGGAGTGTGAAGCAGGGCAGAGGTGTGAAGCAGAGAGGCTTGTAAAGCAGGGCAGGGGTGTGAAGCTGGGCAGGGGTGTGAAGCAGGGCAGGCCTGTGAAACAGGGCGGGCATATGAAACAGCTTCCACCCACGAAAAAAGGAAGGAGCAGGGAGGGGGAAAGGGGACAGACAAAGGCTCAGTTCTCCGTTTCCCTTTAGCTCCCTCTGGGACTCTAGCCCACAGACTGGTACCACACATATTCAGAGATATTTTTCCCACCTCACCTAACTCAATTTAGAAATTCCCTCACAGACATGTCCAGAGATTGGTCTCCTATATGATTCTGGATCCTGTCAAGTTCATACAACCCTAACCATAACACTGGGGTAGAGAACCCTCTGCCTCTGTACTGGCCTGATAGGCTTGTTTTAGAAGAACCATCATAAAGTGTTTGGGGTAGTTATGTGTTGATATTATGACCTAGTCAATAAATGAATCTATATTCTAGGTAACAGTTACAAAACATTATGATACATTCTCAAATTAGAGCCAGTGAGTTTTCTCAACGGGTAAAGGCATTTGCCTCCAAAACTTGTGACCTGAGTCTGATCCTGGACCCACACAGTAGAAAGAGAGAACTGACTTCTGCAAGGTATTACCTAACTTCCAGGCATGAATTTACATACACACACACATCCACATATATACATATATAATTAAATAAGGGAAGGTTTCGTTATCTGCAAAATTCACACAGGTAACAGATTTTTGAAAAGAACTATTTAATATTAATCATATGATTCTCACATCAGTGTAATAAAAAGCCCTCGTGTTTTAGAAGATATATATAATTGCCAAAATTGTTTGCTTTGTACTGTTTGTGCAAATACAGTTTTGAGCTGAAATTACATGTTTCTTCCTTATTTTATTTTATATTTTGGTTTTTCTAGACAGGGTTTCTCTGTATAACAGCCCTAGATGTCTTGGAACTCACTCTGTAAACCAGGCTGATCACGGAACTCACAGAGGTCCGCCTGCCTTTGCCTCTCAAGTGCTAGGATTAAAGGCATGAGCCACCACCACCTGGATTACTTCCTTATTTTAATATCCTTCAGGATGAGTCTATAGTCAGGATACTAGACTCTACTAGAAATCCTTAAAAGTTATTAATTCTTTGTGAACTTTGTAAACACATCTTGATAACATTTACCCCTACTTCTTCCCGTAAATATACCCCTAGATCCACCTAACACCAGTTAATACTGGCCACATACTGACAGGTGTGGACAATCTGTCATTAATTTACCAGGGACCACATCCTTATTGACTCTTACTGACTCCCTACTCTTTCTTCTCCAGAAGTCAGAAAGGGTCCACAGCTCCTCAGCCTATGATAGCCTTCCCAGTCTGAACAAGAATGTTGCCTGGCTTGCTTGTATGCAGATCTTACGCAGCCTACCAAATCTTGAACCTCAACCTGCTAGCACAATTAAGAGACTTGGGCTTCACCTTCTTACCTTCTGAGCTCATTGCAGTTCTCTTTAGGGAGGGAAGGGAAAATTTCATGGCACTTAATTCTTCTTTCAGCTATTTTATTATCAATGCTTTCCTCTCTTCCTTTGTCCATTCCTCTGGTGTATTCTCAAGATAAAATTTGGAGTAAATGAGAAGCAGATATACATATCTCTCTCATAAAAGATTGGAAGTTAAATTAATGGAAGAAATAACTTCATTATAAGTATGGGTACAACCTTTGCTGATACCTTAAAACAATATTTAATTACATATGAGATGGTCTTAGCCTAATGGTGAAAGACAAATGGAAAATTATATAGAGGTGGTATGGTCATAAGTATGGACAATGTTTACACATGTATGCATGTATATGTATACAGAAAAATAACATGGGGGTATGGTGGTTTGAATGAAAATCTGGCTCCTAAGGCTCAGATGTTTAAATGCTTCGTTCCTAGTAAGTGGAACTTTTTGAGAACGATAAGGAGGTGTGGTCCTGTTGGGGTAGGTGTGTCCAGTAGGAGGTGCCTTATTGGGGATGGGCTTTAAAGTTTCAAAACCCCATTCAAGGCCCAAGTCTCTCTCTGCCTGCTGCCTGCAACTCAGGATGTAAAACTCTCAGCTTCTGCTCCAGTGCCATGCCTGTTTCCTTCCCACCAGGACCATCATGGACTAGCCATTTAAAAGTGTAGGCAAGCCCCCAATTTAATGCTTCCTTTTTTAAGAGTTGCTGTGGTCATGGTGTCTCTTCAGAGCAATAGAAAAGTCAGTAAGACAGGGATAGATGTAAGTATTAAAAGTGAGGACCACCGGGTATTGAGATTGCAAAATGTTTTCTTAGGCTGCAATTTTTTACAATGAGTATGCATTGCATTTATAAACAGACAAAAAAGCTGAAACTATGACAGTGTCTCTCTGGCACTGGGTAAGTTAATGTTTGTACCAGAAATATTTAATGACTTCATTAGTAGTACCTATGTTGAGAGGTGGGAAAGGACTTCCTCTCATTCTCATTCACTTCTTCTGACATGTAGAATGCTGTTTAGTGACAGATTACAATGAGTGAAAGGCACCTGGGGAAACAACGGAGGCAGATTGCATTACACTGTGACAAAATCCTACTGAAAGTCTTTCTGTCTGGGCCCAACAAACAGAATGCGACAGGTGTAAATCCTTTTCTTTCTAAAAAGTAAACTCTCATGAGACTATTTCATATAAAGATGTATGTTCATTTTAAGAAAACATTTCATAGCTTCTTTGAAAACAGTTTGTAACATTTTTCACTTTCCCATTACTTTTTGGTGTTTTGTTTAAACATCAGAAACTGGTACCTGAGCACTAGAGTGAAAGATCTGTGTCACTAGGAACCATGTTTGTTCATTTGTTTTTAATTCATTTCTTATCTTCATTATCTAGTCCAAAGCCTGCCAGACAGCATCGGTAGAACACGTGCTTTCAGCCATCTGCCTAGGATTTCTAATACCAGACCCTTTACTTCTCTCTGGTAGCAGTTCTGAGCAAAACTGGACTGTGTATGCTTAGTAGGGGCAGACAGAGGATGGACTGGTGGAGGAGGGCCTGGGATATGGCTTTAATCTCCCATTGCTAATGACTGTGGGAGCTTTTCATTTGGGTCAGTAAATTGTGAAAGGTATGACAAAGTTCTTTGTGTTGTCTTCTTTTTATTTAAGGGGCTTAGGTGAGTTACAAAGAGTCATACACTTATTCTAAAATGCTCCAGAAAGGAGGACTGACAAAATGACAAATGCCACAGCCAGGACACCCTATATCCTCAAGACATGAAAACAAGGCCGTTGAAACACAAAGTGAATGACAGGTGAGGACAGCAAAGAGGGACTAGGACTGAGGCACAAGAGAATCTATGTGGCTTTTAGAGCTCGAAGGCATGTTGAACTTGTGATCAGGGTTAGGAATGACTTCTGAGTTTGGGTGAGGAAGACAGAGGGATCAACTAGCAGAAGCTGTTGGGATATTTAGCCTGGGAGGAACCGGGAAAGAGGTGGATGTTGGGTGTCCATAAGAATGGCTCCACTTCATCTTGACTTAAGGTCAGAGAGTTCAAACCTACTATTGCTCTTTCAAGGTTAAACAACAAAATATTTGGCCTTGAAAAAATATGTCCTGTCTTGACAATAGTCTATTTGAATTAGGGTGTGGTTACTTGATGTTTTGGGTATTGAGAAGGTGATTACGTTTGCTTGTTTGTGGTGATACCTTGCTTGTACAAATAAAGCCTGTCTGAAGGTCAGAGAATGAAGCTTGCCACTAGCTTACAATAGAGGTCTGGAGGTCTGTACAGACCAACAGGAAATGAGGTGGCTGTGCAGAAACAGGATATAAACAGGGAGAGACAGGACTTACTCTCAAGTGTGCTGAGATGCTAAGGAGGTAAAGTGTGGTGATGGCTTGTTCCTTCTCTCTGATCTTTCAGCATTTTCCTCTATATCAGACTGGGTTTTTATTATCTAGAACAATTAAGAACTCCATTTACACTTATTCTTTGTATCTTGTAAGGAAGTCTTTTGCCTCCCCCTCTTTCTATTAGGGTATATAAGATCTTTGAATAATAAACTAGGGGTAGTTCCTGATATTCACCAGATGCCCTCCCGACTCTATCCTGTGTCTCTATTTTCTTAATATTGTTAATTTCTCTACTTGCCATTTCTTAATCCACGCTAACCCTTGAAGGTATGGACTGAACAAGTCAGATGGACCCAGCAAAAGCCCCTCACAATGTGGGCTACGACCTTACGACCCTACGACCAGTGAGTCCTGTGGGATGAATGCTGAGAGGCCTTGCCTGGGTGATCTGAAACAGTGAAGCAAAGTGGACCCTTGAAGGGGAGTTGGAATAGTTGGCTTGGAAACAACCACATACCTTCCAGCTTATAGACAGGCATATAACATTCTTTTGCATGCAGTAAAGCTGGCTCCACTGGGTGGGGCCAAATGACTCAGAGAGCATTAGGGTCAAGTTGCCACAACTGGAGTTTTAGGAGACTAATTCCTTTTGTATCTTGCTTGTGGCAGGTGGAGCCAGTGTTTCTGAAGTACAGGAAAATAAATGTTGATATTAGCAGGCTTTATGGGGCCAGTTTCTTAACTAAAGAGGGGTCTCAAGTGGTTGGAATTTCAAGTATTGTGAGAAACTTGAGAAGTATGATTGAAGGTTCTGAGGAGCTCAAACCGGGTAGACAGGACATCTCCATGCCAGGGCCAGAGATGATTTTCTGTAGGAACTCAAAGATGACAGAGCTAAATAACCCTCATCTAACTCAAATTCCATTATGCATCAAGAATATCTACAAGTAAAATCACTAGATAGACATTCTTAGTCAAGTGCATTCTTATTTGACATCCCAGTCTGACGGCAGTAACTCTGTGGCTTTCCAAAGGATAGTGAGTCACATGGCAGGTTTATAAAGCAATAGCTTTATGTGTAAAGTCAGGAAAATTTTAAATTGGAGCTGTACCCAAGTCCACTCTGCTGGTTTCCAGAGACCTGTTTTTTTTTTTTTTTTTTTTTTTTTTTTTCAAATTCTGACTCACATTGGTATTTAACAACCAGTGCTATGGAACTCTTGAAGTCCAAGTTCCAAGCATTCTCTTCCCAGAAGTGTTATGACATCTGCCTCTTTTATTTGGCATATTTTGCAGTCTGTTATTTTTTTGTTTGTATAAACCAATATCACCTTCAGAGTTATAATCTCCTGGATCCATGAATTTTTAGATTTGTTAACTTCTAAAACTATAAAGTTAGAAAGGACCCCAGGAAATACATATTGCAATATCTTAATTTCATAAACCTTCTAGCAGTACCGCTTGCATAGTGGACATTCAATTAACATCTGTTGAATGAAATAGCATGGCCACAAGGGATCGTGAATGTGAATTAGGACTGCTGAGACCTCATGTCATCACCTTAATTTAGTTTGTCCCTATTGCTGCCCTCTAAGGGCTGGTGAATGCCTGTGGGAAGCCTTGGATGCCTTTGCCAGCCTTCTCCCCATAGCCCTCTGAATGGGCCATGAAATTTGTATTTTGAGATGCAGTTGGAATTAAGAACAGTTGAATTAAGAATAAAATGAAAATTCAAACAAAATAAAAACATTCATGCTCTTGTTGCTACTTTGAGGTTGGACATGAAGTATGAATTTGTCATATACAAGAGATAATATCTTGCCTGAATATCTGAAGCACTAATAAAATTTAATTGTACTACATAGCTGTTAATTATCAGGCTTTGGAGCATTCCAGAGTATTTGCTCATAAATAGTTAGCTGAAGAACTTGTGCTTATTAGAACATGCTGACATCGACTATGAAGGCCAGACATTTGCCAGTTGTTGCTGCTTATTGCAGCTGTATAGTCTGTGGATCCCAGATGCCAGTGGTCACTGCTCTGGTAAAGGATGGTACAGCCACAGCAGAAAAGGCATGCTGGCTTATTTACATCTAAGAGTGTTCTCACTCAAAAGAGCAGAATCTCGGACTCCCAAGGGTGGCTGTGTGGAGATTATTCCCCTAACATAATTAGGTCATGGGTGTGTTAAACATTTGCAAGTGGGTGTGTGCCACTTAGAGGTAGAGTCTATCACAGTGATATGCTAGATATGTAAATAGCTTTTATATGGCTTCTTAAAAATCAGGATTCCATGTTTTAGGGCGTCATTCGAAGTTTTTGCTCCCAGAAGAATAGAAAGGGCTTGAAAAATGTAGTGTTCTTTAGAGAAAGAGTCTTTATATCCCAGAAGTGAGAAGGCATTCTGCAAGGTAATTTGTTGTCATAGGTTGAAGTTACATAATACTGAAAAGGTGGGGAGAAAACAGGAAGTGGTTTGCTTTCTTATTAGTTTAGGTTTATTAGTTTCTCTATCATAGAAGCAAAGGGTTTTTCATGGTACTTACACACACACACACACACACACACACACACACACACACACACACACACACACTAGTCCATGCACACTTACACACATTCATTGGTGCACACAACTTTCTATTCTGGTAATGATAGTACTGGGATCTGGTGAAATATCAGTGATGCTCCTCATTTTGCAAGTTTCATGGTAGTGATGACACTACTGCTCTAGCTTGTTTGATCTTGTCATGGTTAGAGACATGTGTTTTCATTCTTGGATTCAGTATTTCCCTAATGCTACAGGTCTTAGAACTTCAATTTTGTTTCCTGACTCAGGACTGAGATCTGGTCTTTGGAACCTGCCAGGTTTGTCCAGGTCCCCAAAAGCACTGAGGTCAAACTTTGCACTGGACATTCCCTCTCTTTCCTAGTCATCCCAGTTCCTGCACCACAGGAGACCATACCAGGTTTGATTATGTTTTTTATGCCACCTTTGAGAATCTGGCACTCTCCTTGTGTCTTGCTTCCTTGGCAGCTTTCTGCTATTTCATACTATCAGAACATCCTCTATTTCATGCTTTCCTCATGATGCCAGTTTCCTGGGTCAATTAAAAACTCTTACATTTAGCCATATTCTTCAGACACGTTGGTCTGTCTGCCAAACTGGACATTCTCCGAGTACTTGCCGCTAGACAATCCTTTCTGGACAGGAGGTCCACTTTGAGGTTCCAGGTTCTTCCATTTTGACCTCTATAACTTAATTGCTTAACTTAACAATTCAACTTACAAAAAATATGCCCTTCAACATGTTTGCATTCAGTTTCTGTTTAATCATTTTTCTCTAATTAGGTTGAATTACATTTAAAGAATTGTTCTCATACTATTTTATTACTGTATGTGGATTGTGAAAATGGTTTTCTTTCTTATTTCAAGTTAATTTTTAAGTAACAAAATGTAGATGAATGTAATTTTTTTCAAAGTCTAACTTTGAAACTTCAAGGGGTACTATAATTTAACCCTATTTGTAGGCTGTGTCTATTTGTGTCTTGGAGTCCATGATAAAAATATATGACATAAATGACATAATTATCATACTTGTTTACTGCTTTTAATTTGAATCTAGATAAAAATAGGATTGAAGAACAGAGAGAAAGCAATGATTGTGTGTGTGTGTGTATATGTGTGTGTGTGTGTGTGAGAGAGAGAGAGAGAGAGAGACAGAGAGAGAGAGAGAGAGAGAGAGAGAGACAGACAGACAGACAAGCAGACAGACAGACAGACAGACAGACAGACAGACATTGGGAGCACAATGTCAGGAGAGATCAAGTGTGGCACTTATGACAATCAGACAAGAGGGCTATAGGATCTGCTTATGAACAACTCTTACACAGAAATGTGAAGAAAATTGGAATACAAGTTTTAGGTTTTAGACTTTAAGGGAAGAGCTATTTTGATTTTTATACTCATTTAACTACAAGGACGCTTAGTTTCTGTGACTTAACTTGAGAAGAGAGTGAGGGACCTAAGACAGGAGAAGTCAGATCTTCTGGGAAGTCCTATTTGGAGCTGGTGTTATTGCTATTAGATATGTAGGTACTTACTATGGTATAGACAGCAGCATGCCAAGTGCTTGGTTTGCTCCATGTATGCATTCTTGAGTGGCTTCTACCTATGCCCAATTGACATGTGAGAACCATGAGGTTTAGATGGGCTAATGAACCCAAGTCACCTAAAAAATAGTTACTGGTTAGACTTACGGATCTTGGCAACGCAACTCCAAGTTGGTGTGCTTCAGGTTATATTGTCCCGTTTACTGTGATGTCTCATGATTATTCTCTAGAGAGTCCCGAAGGAAATAGCTAGCACTTAAGTTACAGTAGTATTTTATGGTTACCATTGCAACAGATTTTTAACATACTATTTTTTTCATTCTCAGGGGGAAATGGGGCGTATAGAGATTAACACATCTTATCATCCCTCTCAAACAAAGTTTTGGGGATCATGGAAAAAGAGGAAGAGGAATAAAGATAAGAGCCAGAGGAAGGTGAGAATTACTGTGAAGCCTGGCCTCTGGATGTGATAAAGCTATTACACACATGAACTCAATGCATCAGTAGTTAATTGCATAAGTCCTCCACAATATCAAGAAAGTTAAAATTCTAGCATGCATCCAGGAGGGTCCCAATTCTTCACCCTCTAGCTGAATTGCTAATAGTCGTTAATGGCTACCAAGGGAAGGAGAGTCATTTTTCTTTTGTTGTGTATGTGGGATGGTCTCTGGCAGGTTGTTTATGTCCCTCATACAAATGAACATGTGAACAGCACACTAATTGGACTTAATGGGATATTCGTGTGTGTGTGTGTGTGTGTGTGTGTGTGTGTGTGTGTGTGTATGTTTGAGATATCATTATAATATATGTGTGTCATATAAATATATGTGTCACACACACACACAACACACACACACAATATATATATATATTATATATATATATATTATATAGACATGAAATTGTAAGATAGTGTTGTGGGGCAGCTGGATGGAGGGAATGGGAGATAAATATGACCAAGGTACATTGTATACATGTATAAAATTTTTAAAAAGAAGAAATAAAATAAAAATAAAGTGGCTAACACAAAGACTTGAAAATATAAAGTAAATCCACAATATTGTAGGTAGATGTACTTTCTCTACTTGGCTTCTATTTATTATTACCTTGGAAGATTCTTCTACAGTATCCAGACAGTGGACATATGCACTTTTTTCCAGTTTTTTTTTCTGTCATTAACAGAGTCTATATGAACACTTACGTGAATATTTTGCAAGCTCTCATTTCACATGCAATTTTTTCATGTATTTGCATATGGATATTGGTGTTAATAATATTCATTTAAAGAGGGTGATTCTCTGATAAATGACTGTCAGCAAGCAATGATTTAAATGAATCCTGTAAAATTGTATTTTTTTTTTAAAGAAAGCTTCTGTATACATGAAGTTAAACCTCCTACGCCCCACTAAAATGATCACCTGTTAGGGTGACTTGTTTGGAGCAAGAATAAACCCAGATCAGTAATTACAGTTCCCATGCCTGTCTTAGTTCCAACACATGAACATTATTCTCACCAGTCTACTTGGGTGGCCTGAGAATGCCAGCTTCACACGTTCAGGGAGAGATTACACATCACTGAGTTTCATGTCTGTTTTTGCAGGGGAGATTTGGTTTTAAGAAATTACTCAAGAGTGTTTTTATTGCTTTACCCATGGGTCTGTGTGCTGTTAAGCTTGAAATGAAAAGAATGGCTTTGTGGTTTAGTTTTATGAGGGAAGCAAAGCCATAGAGTTATGATCCAGTACATATAACACTGAAGGATCACAGTCTAAAGTCTAATAACTCTTGCCATTTATCTTCACTAGAGGATCTCAAAGAATTTTATGAGAAATTATAGACTAAGAATCCAAAAGAGTTATATGCAATTTATGGTTAAAAAGGAAGTGCTAAAGTCTTCTGGAATGTTTCAAGACTGCCATTAGAGAACTTATAATGAGAGTGTAAGACTATGGACATTGTAGCTAGGAACTTGACAGGATTGGGTGGGACTAAATGATTCATTCAATCTGAATGGCCTTAGCTGGCTTGTCTAGGGATGCTTATGTTTGAAAGAAGGTAAAAAGGAGCCAATATGGGTCAAATCTCCAAAATATCTAAGAAGAAACTGCAGTAATTATAATAATATCACATATGTAATTTCTTTTGAGCTCTTATTTCTTCTTTTGGAGATATTAAGCACCATAGTGCCAAGAGTTAATAGCCAATAGAGATGTGGCTCCAATATAGATGGCTATTCTAAATTACTTAGAAACTCTACTGGAAGTATTTGGGTTAGTAAATACACCAAGTGAGTATTTTAAGACCAAATAAGAAATATTGTAAAACTTTGAAGCTGTGTATGCTTTCTGGATCCCAGGCAATAGGATTTTAATTGAATTATTATGAAAGAATATCAGCAAAAAGTTATCAGACTTATTATCAGACTTAACCACTCACTGAGTACTTTATTTGTTACACTTTCATTATACTAAGTCAAGGGTTCAAATCTCTCTTCATTATTTAATTACTTCATTTTCAGTTGAGGGGGGTGAACGTTTAAAATGAGATGATGAAATTTTGGAAAAAGTAAGACCTCACTCATTTTATTCAGAAAGGTAAAACTAGGCTATGATTCTTGAAAAGTTATTTTCTAGATTTTAACATATGAGCCCTTCTGAGGCATTCTGAAGTTAGAATTGAATTGAAAGAAGGATGGTGTGTAGTGGTTGCCATGGGAAAAAAAAACCTTCTTATAATTGCAGAGTCGATTAGTTATCTGCATTTTAACCATATCATCTACCTGTCTACCTAAAAGTTCTTGAGGCAGTTAGGAATGGGGTATAGATAGAGCCTACAGACTAGCAGACAAATCTTTGGTCTAGACGTGTTAAACTTGGTCAAGACAAGTGGTCATATCCCTTTCTCATCTCTTTCAAGGGAGCATGCCTCCTTTTGCAACAGAACAATCTAATCTGATGGTTCCCTTAAGTCAGCCTTCAAGCCAGTGATCCCTAGACCTTGATAGAGATGTACATATCTTGGATCAAGACTTCCCAAATCAGAAGCCAAGAGGGACCAGTCCAAATGGCCTATTTTAAAAGTTCTCCTTGTGTTTCTAATGCCTGCTAATGCTACATTTGACCAGTATATATTCCTTGGTAACCATGTCAACATGCTCCTATTCTGGTACCTTATTCATATTAAGCTTCTCAAGATGACCCAGAAAGTGGCAACTATACTTAATTTGTAATGCAACACACTTTGATGTTTACTATAACATTTTAGTGTCTCTTTTTATAAACACTATGTATTCAGGAATGAATAGTTGGCCTTACAGATTATTCATTTTCTTTCCCTTCGAGACTAGCCCTTCAGCTTTTCATTTAATATGAAAGGTCATTTTCAAAGAAAATTGTTTTCTGCCACTTCAGTTATTCAGTTCTCTAGAGAGTCCCTGGGAAGAAAAGCTGGTACCTGTCAATCATTTTTCCTTATTTTTAAAGAATAGTCATATCAATGTCAATAATGATTAGTAAAATTTGTCCTGTAGTTCTTCATGCAGGAGTAGCCATTATTTGGCAACCAGGGGCTTGTTGTTTTAAGAAGTCTATGATGGCTCCAAGTGGGTGCTTGAGCCACAAATTCATGATTCATATTCTCAGTTTTGCTTAAGGTAATGTGAAAATGAGGGCAAAAATGTAATTATGGAGAAAGCTGAGGTACAGCAGGCCTGTGGAGCAAAAGGGCTCAGACCCACACATAAAAATTCATACATATTGCAGGCCTGGTTATTTGTGACATGTGAGAATCAGGGGAGAACCATGTATTCTAGTTTTAGTGAGGCTCACATGGATCAAACCTCATTTACATTTTTTTGGCAAAAGGCCACACAGATTAAATTTTAGTATTGCATGGATACATATCTAGTCCCTGTGGAGTAAGTTCCTTAGGATTGTGACACTGAAAATAAGAGTCAGGACATTCATTTGGGAATAAAACTGCTGGTTCTGGTACTATGGTTTTTATATGGAACTTATCCTCCAAAGAATTGGATATGGAAAGCATATTCCTAATGCAATATTATTCAGAGGGCCTGGAGATCCATTGTATCGTGAGAGCTCTGGCTTTATGAGTAGAAAAACCCATGTCGGGTTCATATAATGATGGAATTATTCTGGCGTGGAGGAAGAGAAGGTAGAACATAAAAAGGAAACATACCTTGTCTTCAGGATCTCTTTTTTTCATTTCTCAGCTACCATGAAGTGACTCTGTTCCACTGTGTCTCTTCACCTTAATGTTCTCTACAGCAATGGGTGAAGAGACCGTAGACTGCAATCTCCCAAAGCAGGAGTCATTAAAAACATCATATTATAAACAAAGTGGAGGGCTCTGAATTCCTGTCCATAAATGCTCAGCTTTGTATTCCAAACTCTCTAGTGTGTTTATTCATTCAGAAAGAAGACTCAATTAAGGGGAGAGTTTACCTCTAAAATACAGATCCTGGAAGACATTCTATAGAGAGCTTCTTTCTGCATGAAAAACTGGCTGAGTGGATGAATGAACCAAATTCAGTGAGGAAGTTCCTTGAATTTGGACTGTAGAAAACTCAGGCTTCCCGGGTCTCAGCCCAGGACCTTGGTCACCCCAATCACCAGGCATGTTCGAAAGCTTGCTGCAAACTGCATGAGTTTAACGAGCTAACCCCATGTTAGCTTGGGTCTTTCACCCACCAGCCATGGCGGATGGCTAGCAAAGACAGCTTGAAGCGGCTGCATAGAGATCTTATATGGCAGAGTAAGGGGAGTGTCTATGGGTACACACAGGCTCAGTATTGGTGTGGCTCCAGGCTTGGAGGGCTTGCCCTGTGTTGATTGGCCAATTGGTTGTTATGGCCCATAGGCCCTCCCAGGGTGGTTGCTATGCTCTGTGTGTCATTGCTGTGCACTTGTTGGTAAAGCACACCCAGAGCTGTAAAGCATAGTGCCACCAGCTAACTTCTGATTGGTTCCTTGCCACTAGGCAGGCATCTGACCTCTTAGTGACCAAAGCAAGGTTATGGTGAGCACGTGTTACTGTCATGGCTGCCAAAATGGGGAGCTGGTCCCTTCAAATGCCAATAAAATATTTTATAATGAAGTCCCATATCTGAAGTAAGCCACTCAAATTATATGCCAAAATTAAAGATCATTTACTTTTTGGAAGGGTGATGCTTAGAGACAGAATTTACTTACCAGTATATTAATGATGAGTAATGAGTTTTGTATAATGAAGTTGAATTGGAAACTTGGAAGAGTTTTGAAAATTTGGGGGAAGAAAAAAGCTCTGTATTTTAAGAGAGAAAGTATAATATCAAATTTGAATCCCCCCCAGAGTCACACAAGGAGGTGATAAAAAGTCAGCACAAACACTCCAGCCTTCTATAAGTCAGCCTTATTTCTCTACTGTACTAGATATTGGTCTGAGCAAGTCCTGAAGCATGCTTTACCTGCCCATCCCAAGCTTCTCCTCCTGTGCCTGCATGAGTTCTAATGCAGTACCCATAAGTAAGCTAGGATTTTCTTAGTAAAACCTATCTGATAATGTCACTCCTACTTAATGCTCTGTACTGACTGGACAGCTGTCCCCAAGGATCTTCCTTCTCCACTTTACCCGAAAGAATTATAGGCATGCGTTGTTATTCCAGGCATTTTTTTTTTTTACATGGGTACTGGCAATGGAACTCCTGACCTACTTACTGTTTGCACAATGAGCACTTCATTGATATAGCTACCTCTCCAGCCTAGGAACTCTTCCTTGCTTATCACTTGCTCCTTGACAGTTCCTTGACACCCAGAAGGCATTTGAGCAATGTTTTGGGAGATCAAAATGAAGCCAACAAATATTTGCTAAGTGCCAGGGTCCAGCCTGTATCAGTCCTATGCTACAGAGGCCATCTATTCTGGACTGATGTCTTTGGGGCTGCAATCAGAGCCAGCGGAACATCCCTGAGTGGGAGAGTGTGGATCAGGAAACTCCTAGCTACCCTAGTAGAGTCAGAGACATCTTGTCATCTCAGGAGGGCTCTCAGTCCATTCTGGAGTCCACGATTTATTCAAACATCCTCTTAAATAGCTTTCCAACAGTGGGGGTCGATAGCGGAGACATCTATTATCATGTATAAAGCTGATATCAAATATTTCCTTTAATCCCAGAGAGAGTCTTAAAACTGCATGTCCTCACCAGTCCCTAGGCATGTATACAAGCCCTCTGCCATTCTACAAGGGCATGTCTTACTAGTTTCTAGGCATGTTCCACCAGTCCAATGATGGGTGTGTGTCCACCCAAGGGCCTAAGCCTATTGTTATATAAACTATGTACAATTCCCCACCAAGGCCAGGCATCCAGAGGTAATCAGCCAGCATCTGAAAGACAATGGGAGATTCAAGCTTTCCAGTTTGGACTCTTTGCCAAACATTGACAAAAAAAGAGTGAACAAGGGAGTTGTATAACCTGGGCTAAACTGAGGAATAGGAGGAAGAGGAGAGAGAGGAGGGAGAAATAAAAGGAAAAAGGGGAGGGGGAATGAATGGAAGAAGAAAGAGAGCATAGTTGAAAAAAATAATGCCAATTGTCATGATGAGAGGTAAAATTTACCAGCTATTTTTTTTAATTATTTCTCCTACAATGCTGATAAGCAGATAATGGAAATTTGTTGCCAATAGAAACAATGGGCAGGTATGGAGGTACACACATTTCATTTATTCAGTCCATTTCTTTGAGTAGAGATCTAAGACGTAGGTCTAGTCAGCTGGCAGGTATTTCCGTACTCACAGTGGAGCTGATTAAGCTGAGATTAAACAAGTCAACATAGACTTACCTGGGACTTTCCTGAACTTATTCATTTAATCTGATAACCAATCACAATTCGAGTTTTTTTTTTTTTTAAACAGGCTATTTAACTGGCGTATGATTTTAATCCTTAACCGTCATGCTTCTTGTCCCTGCAAGACCCCTGGAATGCTCAGGCCTCCAGGATCTCAGCCCAGGACCTTGGTCGCCCCAATCACCAGGCAGATTCGAAAGCTTGATGCAAACTGCATGAGGCTTTATTGTTGTTGTTTAACGAGCTAACCCCATGTTAGCTCCGGTCTTTCATCCACCCACCATGGTGGATGGCTAGAAAAGACAGCTTGAAGCGGCCGCATAGAGATCTTATAGGGCAGCGTAAGGGGAGTGTCTAGGGGTACGCACAGGCTCAGTATTGGTGTGGCTCCAGGCTTGGAGGGCTTGCCCTGTGTTGATTTGTCAACTGGTTGTTATGGCACATAGGCCCTCCCAAGGTGGTTGCTATGCTCAGCTAGTCATTGCTGTGCACCTGTCCGTAAAGCACACCCAGGGCCATAAAAGCATAGCACCAGCTAACTTCTGTTGGTTCCTTGCCACGAGGCAGGCATCTCTTAGTGACCAAGGCAAGGTCAGACAAGCATGTGTTCCACTGTTATGGCTGCCGAAAAGGGCAGGCATCTGACCTTAGTGACTAAGACAAAGTCAGACAAGCACGTGTTCAGCTGTTATAGCTGCTGAAATGGGGAGCTGGTCCCTTCATCCCAGCATCCCAAACTGAACTTTTCTGCCTGACTACTTTCTGTTGTTATATCATCTTTACATTACTGTCCAAAGTGCAGCTAACATCATCATTATTCTCCAAAAATAATAATAATAATAATAATAATAATAATGTAAAAAAAAACCCTGGCTAAGGCAAAAAAATCATAGAAAGATAAATTGAGGCTTTTTATTTACCAACTGGGTGGTTGGTAACACTCTTTATGGCCAACATAAAGAGTGGAAATTACTGACCTCTTGATTATCACAGAATCTAAAAAGAGAAATTAAAAGTAAGCTCTTCCACTGTAGCTGTTATTGGCAAGGCTAAGACAAATAGTAATTGACACTGGAGTGAATATTTTACTCTCAAGCTGTGTCTATAATCTTTGAGCAACTGGTGTGGGTTAGTATTCATAGTTTTATTTCACAGATGAGATTATTTATCAGTGAAAGGGCCCAGGATTTCTGATGTAGAATTTAAACCCAGATCTGGTCCCTAAAAGCCTGTGTTCATTCCATTCTACCTCTAAATATTACATTATAAAACCTCCACTTTTACTATAACTCTGTAATATAAGGAACAGGCAGTTTCTCACCAGCCGAAAATTAAATTTTAGTCTTCACACAGATAATAAAAATCCAGTTAAAAAAAAGACTATTTCTTAGGATGAAAATTCTACATTGGCATGTAAATAACTAATACAGTTAGCTTCTTTTCATTGCTACCAATTAAACTGAGAAATGTCTTAACTAACATTTAATCAAGGAGAAGGAGATAGCACATAATCAAAGCAGGCACCTGAGCTGGACAGGGTCACAGGACAAAGCACAGCCAAGATGAATTGGCTCTGTGGAAGGCTAATCAACTTCAGAGAGATTGTGAATGGTTTTCAGGTGAAGAGCTGCAGTTGGGGAACAGGAAGACAGACCGGCTCTGTTGTATAACCCAGTGACCCCTGGGGTAAGGGCTGCACACACCAGCTGATGAACTCCAGGCTTTAAATGGGAAATTTGAATTTTCTCACGCTCCAAACTTTCTTTTCATTCTGGCTTGACAAGGCCTCTTTCAAGACAAAAGAAGAGGACAACAAAATTGAAAGACTCAAACCACTGCACCCTGTGGTCAAGGAATGTGGTTCTTCCTTTTTGAAGATATGGGACAGGAGGACAGTTGAAGTAGACTTAGAGATTTTTGAGCTATTTCTACTGGCTACAAAGAATTGCAGCACTACTCCTCCATGGCAACTTTGTAATAGACACAAGAGTGGTTACCTTAGTTCACAGAGTTGAAATAGAGAGGGACTTACATTCCCATCTTTCTTTTCTTTTATCATCAAAGAAAAAAACAACTTTTTCATTTTTTCTTGTTTTTTCTATACCTGTGCCTTTGCATCAGCCCTAAAATTGTGCTAAGCCCACAGCTGGCTCTTTTGGTAGGAATCATACTGATGTTCATGAAAAGGAAATCCCAAAATAGATGATAGAATTTTTACAAGTTACATAATTTTGGAAACAGTTCAAAATTCTGAAATCCATCAGCAAATTATTATTAATACGAACTTGACTTTTCCTCTGAGTATTTTTTCACTGTCCTTATGTTAGGATTTCTGTAGGAATGCACAGTACTGGATCACTGTGATGGTAACCCTTCTGACGAATGAGACAGTGGGCCCATTCATAGAAGAGCCATGGATAGCAACTGGGATTTTTCAAAATTACTTTAAGAATGATCCATTTATATCTATATCTTTCCTTGACAGAAAGCAGATTTATAATGCCTGTAAATACAAAAACTAAAACAGATTTCAGACAGCTATCAGTACTAAAGTCCCCATGAGGGTTGCAATGCTCACTTAGCATCTTGGCCTAAAATTGTACACAGAGATAATAGCTTTACAAAATCAGAATCTTTCCATTGCTACTTCTCTAAGTGCTACCATTCATCTCAATGGAATTTTGGTCTTATTTTTAAAGCTGAAATCATGAGGCAAAGGTATGTATCTGTATGTAACCATTAGTCCTCTACTTCAAAATCTTATGTAACACTGGAAGCATTTTTGAAATATGGTCCTAAGCCTAGATGTAAAAGTCAAAATATTTAAATACTAGAATTCATTTTTGTCATTTAGTACTGTGGAACTCTTAATATATGAATTTGTTAATTTTTGGTTTATATATATATATATATATGTGTGTGTGTGTGTGTGTGTGTGTGTGTGTGTGTGTGTGTGTAGATTTTAGGTAATAATGTCTCTGAAAGTGTCCAGTGTCTATTTTTCAGAGTGGAAAGCCTTTGAAATTTGAATGTATATTGACTTCTTATAAACCAAAATTTATCTTCATTAAATGTTATACAGGACAAATGTACTCCTGCTTATCTTTATTTTACATTTGTATATAGGAGCATCACATGCAATAGAGTAAATATCTACTTATTTCTAATTTGTATGTTCTGGGGCATATTTTCATTCCAGAATTTGACAAGTCAAAATTTTTTCGTTGTTAGAACCTGCAGAATCAGTATTATGCAGACTTTTGTCTTTGATTTGTTGG
Organism: Cricetulus griseus; assembly: GCF_003668045.3. Lineage (NCBI taxonomy): Eukaryota > Metazoa > Chordata > Mammalia > Rodentia > Cricetidae > Cricetulus > Cricetulus griseus. The sequence goes on along the minus strand of NC_048597.1, from coordinate 44,043,942 downwards.
ACTTAATGAATACTTATCTTGTTCTAAATTGCTGTGATTTCTACAACTTTTTTCCTTTAATAAGTCATTAGCATTTTCCAAGGGATCTTAAATGCAAAGGCAACTTATTCCATAGCTGTTAACAAAGTGGTGGCTTTGGCATTCTTTTGCTTCAGCTCTCTTGATTCATAGGGCAAATCCCACATAAAACAATGCCTCATGGTGGCAATAATTATTAATGAAACAGTGATTTAGGCATGACTCAGATATTGTTATGGCTTGAATATTAAATGTCCTCTATAAACTCCTGGGGTGGAGATTTATCCCCAGTTCGAAGGTGCTGGAAGCTTTAGAAGGGGGATCCTAACTGGAAGAAGTAGGTCACAGAGAATGTGTCCTTAGTAGCTATACTTTGCTTTGCTGCCCCTCCTTTCCCACACTCCCTCTCTTCTGTCTCTGGGCTTGCAACTTACTGATCAAATTTGAACTCTCAGCTACTGCTCTAGCAGTAGGCCTGCCTGCCTGCCTCTGTGCTCACTGCCTTAAAGTTCATGAACTACTCCTCTGAAAAAGAAACTTCAACTAAATGCTTTCCTCTATAATCTGGCTTGGTCATGGTATCTCTTTACAGCAAGAGAAACTAAGACAGAGTCCATTTGTACACACAGTGTACTGGGAAGAATGTGGGAAGTTCCTTGACATGGTTTCATATTCCGCATTACTTATTTGTTTATAACTATATTAATTACTTTATGTGTTGCTGGGATAAAATATCTGACACTGGCAACTTATAGAAGCAAGGGTCTATTCTGGCTCACAGTTCAAGTGCATGTACCATCATTTCAGAGAAATCATGTCAGCAGGATCTTGAGGTGGCTGGTTACATTGCATGTGTTCAGTCAAGATGTCAAAAGAGATAAATGTTCTGCTTATCTTGCTTTCTGTTTTTCAGTCTAAGAACCCAGACTATAGAATAGTGTTATCCATATTTAGGGTTGTACTTCCAACAATTAATCTAATATAGAAACTTCCTCCCAGACATGCCCAAAGGTTTGTTTCCATGGTGATTCTCAAGTCTGTTAGGCTGATAATCAATATTAAAGACCACAGTAACACAGCTATACAGATTAGCATTGAACAGTGCTTTCAGTAAACTGCTTCTGGGTTCAATTCCTGGCCTTTTAAAATCAATCCATAACTATTTTTGACAGAAAAACCTTTCCTGTGCTGCAGTTTGGTCATCTGAGAAATAATAACAATGCCTACATTGTAGAGTTTTGGTGAGAACTAAGAATCTAACACATTTTAGAAACATAATAGAACTTGGTATAGAGAATAAGAACCAATAAATATTCATCTTGTCACTCCCATAAGGAGTTGGTGTTTGCTGCAATATTGATTTGTATGTAGAAAGGTAATAGGGTGGTTTTGTTTTTTAATTGTTTTTTCAAGACAGGATTTCTCTGTGTAGCTTTGTACACTGATGGGGAATGTACTTCTTTGTATGCTTATCTTGTTAATTATTGAATAAAATACTGTTTGGCCAATGAAACAGCAAGTGAGACAGGACTAGGAGTCAAAGAGGATTCTGGGAAATGTAGTAGAGAAGTGGTGATCCAGGCAGGAACTGACATAGCAAGGAGACTCATATTTAAAGAAGGAGAAACAGGAAGCGTCCCTTTTTCCCCCTTCCTCCTCCAGTGGCGGGATGTGAGCCACCAGCAAGAAGGGATGTCAAAAAGGCATCTGATAAGATAAGTCTTATAAAATATATAGATTTATGATAATTAAGACTGAGCTATCAGATGAGAATCCTAGTCATTGGCCAAGCAGCATTGTACCTAATATATCTCTGAATTATTTTGTCCATCCACTTGGCGGACAGAACTCAGGCGGCTTGTGGAGACCACCTATGTGGCGGTAGGGCTCGGGCGGCTTTTGGTGGAAAGATTTATCGTAACAGTTCACCATGCTGGCCTTGAACTCACAGAGATTCTCCTGCCTCTGCCTCCCAAGTGCTGGGATTAAAGGCATGTGCCATTATGACCTGGCTGGTAATAGGGTTTTAAATGGGAGTTTGTAAGAGGCACTTGGGAAGCCTGGCTTGAAGTGTCAGAGCTCACAACTTTGCTATTCTGAGCATGGCTCAAAGTTTGTTAAATCACAAAACTTAAAGAGATTCTGTGGTTATCTCTGTATACAGAGACCCAGTGATTCTAAAGCTACAGGGCATGTTCTTAACACCTATAAAATTATGTAGGAGTCTAATTCATCTATTTTTACTTAATGCTTAGCACAGTGAAAAATACAATGAGTATATAATAACTTCTCAGTAAATGTCTGTCACTTCAATGTATAATGAAGAGTTCCAGTATGTATAAAATTAGATATACTGCTCATGGGAATAGCTTGTTTCATCTTCAAAAGCTATCAGATAGCTTTTGACATCTTTTAGATAGCACAGAAGACAGATCTCAGACCATGGCATACTGGGGGAGAATCCCCAAAGGAACCAAATATCACCAGGTTGATAGGGTGTGATGGGGCTGTGGTAGGCTAAATTGAGGTATTAGATTCAGAACTGCTAGATTCATCAATTAAAAGAAGCAGAGTATTATCATTTAATATCTTCAGTTTGTGCTTTAAAATATGTACATGTGCTCAGTAGCATAAACACAAATGCAGAGTTTAAATACATTAGTATGTCACCAAATATCTACCTAAGTTTTGTTAAAGGCTACATAGCAATCCACCTGAAAACTCAGCAGCTCAGAGCCATGATAAGTATGTATCTATGCAGTATAAATGCCTGTAATTTTGTTGGTGTACTCAGTAAAGTCTCATCTGTACTTCATGATTATCTGAAAGAGTGGCTCAATTTTTGACTAGAACTTTCCCTTTTAAGATGTCCCAGTCACAGAATTGGTACATCGGTGACAGTTCTTAGCTGAGAGCTCAGCTTGTCTATGCATGGACTAGGGACCCCAGTCTTTTCCTTTCTGTAGATGAGCCAGGGGCCTCAGTTTCTGTCTATAGGTGGTCCTTTATGGACCATATGGGATTCTTTGGGCACATACTGGCTGTCTTCCAAGAGTGAGCTTATCAGAGACCCGAGTTGGAAGCAAGGTCTCATGATCGAGTCTGAGAAAGAACCAAGTGCCACAGTCAAAGTTCACCCAGGGTCAAGGAAAGTCCCATTTACTGGCTTGCTTCCTGATGGGAATGCTTCCATATTACATAAGATAGGCACATAATGGGATAGTGTGGAAAATTCAGACTACCAGGGCAAATTCTACATTTCCCAGTAGCATTTAATTCAGGTACCGCTGGAGTTCCCTACCAAGTCAAGGGCATTGTAAGATATAGGAAATACTTTCGAAAAGTGACACAGTCTAAGGATGAAATACTTCCAGGGAGATTTGGGAAGAGATGAATTCAATGAGATCTAAAAGCTGCCATGAATAGAATGAAGAGCTGGGTAGTTAGCTGACTGAACTACTTTGGTAGGAAGAGCTAAGTGTCAACAATTTAAAGACTGGGTTTAGGGACCTTTGCCTTGCCTGTTGATGTCTATGGATGAGAACAGTCTGAATAACCAAGGGCCTCAAGTTGTGGCTCCTTTTACATAGCATACAGTGTGTTCACAGCTAGGCTTATTTTTTCTGCTTCTGTGTTGGAACAGATTTTTAGAATGACCAGAGGCTCAAAAAAAAAAAAAAAATGCCTACATGTACCTGACCCACTAAATTGAAAATCATAGGAAAATCTATATCTGACACATGTATCAACATTTTGTGTATAAGTATATTTTTACTCTCTCAGGTGAAATAGAAATACTGATGGTAAGCCGGGCATTGGTGGCGCATGCCTTTAAACCCAGCACTCGGGAGGCAGAGGCAGGCGGATCTCTGTGAGTTCGAGGCCAGCCTGGTCTCCAGAACGAGTGCCAGGATAGCCTCTAAAGCTACACAGAGAAACCCTGTCTCAAAAAAAAAATTACTGATGGTAGTTTTCTTTCAAGAGGGATGATAACTAGGCTGAGAAAAGCAGACAACAAACCAAGTGCCAGAAGGTTGGACCTATCTCAAAGGAGAGGTGTTCAAATGGTTTTGTAAGTGTTCTATTTTAATACTTTGTGTGGACCTCTACTAAAACTAACCAGCTGGCCTAGGATGCTGTGCGTCTTCTTGGCTACATCTGTTTTATCCAAGACTGAACCACTATTGCTATTGATTATATAATGAGGCAAAACAATTGATAGCTTCCCCCAAAGCCATGTCCTTCCTTATCCTGTCCAGGATTTGGAGCAGGAAGGGAGAATGTAAACAATGCATTTTCTCCCCCCAAATACATTTACCACTTTCAGAAGGTTTCCTTCTATGCAGCATACTATCAAAGCCAAGCTGTGATTGAATGGGGCAATTCTTTCCTCTTCCTGGTGGAATGTTAATCTGGCAAGCCGACTGTCTTGGCAGGAGCTACTATCAACCAGGCTAGTCCTTGACTTTACCACCCTCTGGGAAGTACTTTGATGCTGATTTTCCACAATTATGCAATTTAAACTAACCTCACACATTTCAGTCATACTCTTTGTTGAATAATTTAGCTTTCTGATGACAAACAAGGATAATTAAATGGTTATATACTTTTGACAACTGTATGTTCCTATGTCAGGGCACTATGTCAGGATTAGGAGTCATTGGTAGCTCTATGCAAAATGTTAAAACTCAAGATATTGGAACACTCAATATCGAGTGGGGCTTTTAACTTCTTATCTGGACACTTAGGTTGGAGCTGTGGGCTCATTTTCTTGTAGATCTGAGGAAGAGCTGTAGAAGAGGATCACAAGACTACAAGGCCCATTTCAGGATTTCTGCCCCATTGATACGAAGCAGATCATGTATGGAATCCAAAGTACATCAAGTTCAGGATTCAAAGCATTTCTCTTGGTGGCAGTAGTAAAATACCTTCCCTTGTAGTAGGACACAGAGATCTTGCAAATCCTTCTTCAGTCAGGATTTTCTTCCTGATAGCAAGCAGAGACAGAAATGAACTATAGTCTTGTTTCATCTTCATGTAGTGATGACAGTTCATGGGGTTGAAAACTGCACATTTTCTGTGAGTTGTGGGAGCTCTCTAACCTATGGCTTGGAACTGACTGCATGCACTTAATACTGTGTTTGGACACATGTACAAAAAGGAGTTATTTTGAATCAATGTTGTATTTTTCTTTTTCAAGTTTAGTTCACTTTCTATTCTAAGTACCACTTCTGTGTTTGAATGAATAACAGTGTTTTCAGAAAATCCATCACAAGATAACATTAGTTACTAACCTGACAGAGATCATATCAACATTTGAGTCTTACAGAATATATGCTGCTCTCCTTTATGAAGACTGTTTGTTAATGAGCCTATTTCATTTTTCTTCAAGTAGCTGAGCTGAGGAATACCCTTCAAACAGCATGACTTCTTTAGACAGGTAGTAATTTATTGTTAGACATTAGGAAACTGTTTTCCTGGCAGAAATAAACATACAATAAAATTTTCTGAAAAGCATTCAGGTGAGTGTTTTGATTGAAGAAATGACAAGAAAGTTTGGAATTGAGTATTTTTGTAAATTGTAGAAGCTACTTTGGTAATTGAAGGGATGAAGACAAATCAAGTGGAAAGAAATATATTTTAATTTCAGAAATATGTAGTTGTGTAGAAGATACTAAAGGTAACATAATAAAAGATTCCAACAAAGATAGAGGAATTACATTTAAAAAGTCAAAAAAGATTAAGAACACGTGATGATTGACAGGAGTTAATAGAGCTATTAAGGATTATTTTAAAGAAAGTGCACACGAAATATTTCAGTATTTCTCTAATGATTTTGACACAAATTTTCTTCTGTTGAGTTTTAGCAATGAGGTGTAAAATCCAAGCAGGATACAGGATAAAAAGCACTTTGTAATTGTCTAACTCCCAATCTATTTGAAGGTCTGTATATTCAAAAAATATATACAAGCACCTACACCCCAGAAAATAAATTGACATGATGAATTGTGGTTTTTGTACTGGTAGAAAAGACAAAGACATAACTGATTGGATTTCACATATAAGAAAGGACCCATGCACTTATGTATATCAAAACCAAACTCTACTACAATTATGGTTTTAATATTTTGTTTTGTTCTAGGAAAAGTTGTTGGAAAACATACTTCTAAATTGGGTAACCTACACCATTTCTCTCTGCAGAGAGATATTTAAGTAACAGAAGATGAATACAAGTTAATATGAACAGTTATGCTGAATTAGAGATATATATCAATCGGTTGAGATGTGTTTTGCATGTACCTATTATCTGATCTTTTGGTGCTGAGAGTCAAGTATGTCCCAGTGTTTTTCAAACCTTGTGGATCTCAGCATTGTTAGAAAAAGCAAAACTTCTTAAAAATACTTTTGTTTATGTTTCAGTCACAAAGATCCTTCTCAGTGGGATTAGTCTCAGCTTTAGGAACTGCCATTTCTAGACAGGTTCTTTCTGCATATGTGTGATGTTGTATCCCAAAATTTGAGAACTTTTGCCATTGATACCATATATGCAGCTTAATAGCATACAGTAATAAATAGGCAGCAAAGCATTTCTGTCTTTAAAATGCTTGTGTATGTTTTCAGTCTCTGACTCACAGTAAATAACACAGTCTGCAGTTTGCTTTTGGATTTTTTTTGCAGTTTATTTTTTCCATAAATATTTAAAAATATTTTAATAATTTATATCTCTTATGTTCATTTGTAAAATAACCAAATTTTTAGGACTGAGAATTAGTTCAGTTAATGACTTCAGTCTAACCTTTTCTGCATAATTCTGTAGACTTTGGTGGAGATGGTTTTTCCAATAATACACAGCACATAAATCTATAAATAAGGCAGGGAGGTATTTAAATAAAAATAAATTTTATTGAAAGACATAAGGTATTATATTTGAAATGCTATGACTTCTCTATGGATGTGGCAAGTTGTAGAATATTATTTTAAAATGTGTTCCATTTGTTTATGCCATGGAACATTTATTTTAGTGATTCAAAGATGTGTTGTATTCTTTTATGTTGCATTTGTTTAACTCTGGGAAGCTGCGATTCTTTGCCTGTCTAAAACACCTGATGATCTAATAAAGAGCTGAACAGCCAATAGTGAGGCAGGAGAAAGGACAGGCAGAGAGAATAACTAGAAGGAGAAACCTGGGAGAAGTGTTAGTTTCACAGCCTTATATGGAAGCAGGAGTTTCAGAGACTGAAACACTACTATTAAAGCAAGAAGGATTATATACCTACCACTATATGTATTGTGATTATTTTATTCATTGAATCTATTGTTTATTTGATAGGCAGTTACTGGACATTTGAGTATATGTTCATTGAGCTTGGCAACATGCTAAGCACTGGAGACAAAAAGATAAATCATATGCCCATGCAATAAGCAGCTAGGTACTGAGGGCCCTATCATTTAAAGCTGGCAATTTCTGTGAATTAATTAACATTTGCTTATTAGTGTATATTAGAATCTTTAAGAGTGCTCTACAATTTACCCTGTTTCCCTTCTGGGAGCAACAAACTAATCAATAGGATGAAGGAATACAACTTGGGAAAACAAAGCAGCCTGAGTAACTTCTGAAGTTAAACAGTGTGCTTCTGTCTGTAAACAAGCTTCCTGAACTAAACTCTGGAGTTACTGAGATTCACCAACCAAGTAATATAGTAAGTGTTGGACCATGTGTGCTTTCTGTGGGAACAAGGCCTCAAACTTTGTCATATAACTTAGAGAGACGGAGTCTTCCCTCAGCAAGCAAAAAAGAGGTGGCATGCTCCCAGGCAGCTTATGTCCTCAAGCCATGGAAGGGCTGGAGAAAAGTGTCCTGTGCTAGCCTCTTTTATTTTAACATTTATTTATTTTGACATTAATTTTCAAACATGCCCTGTAATTTATTCTCCTTGATATACATACTTCAATGAGAGAATCTTTCTCCCTCTCCTATCCCTATTTTAGAATTTTACAAAACTGTGACATATTCCTCTGTATCTCTAACTATCAAAAAGATCTCTCTCCCAATGATTAACATGCAACGTAACACTAAGCAGTATAAATGCAAGTAGACTGGATAGAGGCCTCTGGACTAAAAAGATAGTCTGGGTGAAGTCTAACACATAAGTATTATGTTTACCTTTTCATTACCTGCCTTCTTTTCCATCAGTATATATTGTCAAGTCCCAGGGAAGGGAGCCATCTACTTTTCCTGCCAAGTGAGTATCAATAACACAGTGGTATCCCTTCTTTCCCCACCAGCTTAGTGTCAGCAAACACTGTGAGATTGAAGCTTGTAACACTGACAAATAATTCAGCCTTTCAGAGCACCTTCTGCTTGTCACTGAGGCAAAGGCAACTCCAGAAATCGGTGTAGAAAGTCTCTGACCTGCCTTTCTCCTCACCTCTCTTCTCCTCTCCCTTCTCTCCCTCTTCCAGTCCCTTCCTTTAAACTATCTCTTCCCTTCCTTCTCTTTCATTTTTGTCTGTGAAAAAGGAGGTGTGCAAATCAGAGTGCACTTGTGGAGATCAGGGGACAATTTCCTGATACATCCTGAGAGTGGCCTTAAACTCTTGATCTTTCTGCCTCCAGACCTCTTAAATGCTGAGATTACAGCATTACACATTCATGCATCACTATACATGGCTTATGCAGTACTAAGGATTGAACTAAGACTTTGTTCATGTGAGGCAAGCTGCCTACCAGTTGAGCTATACCCCAGCAGGACTTTCCTATATTTATAACATGAAAACTAGGAAGAATAAATCATATAAATAGAGTGGGGAAATTGATAATGGAAAGTAGTCAGAAAAATTGCCCCTTTAAGTCCACTTTTGTCTTAAGCAAACCACTGAGTTCTTCATTCACAAAACAAAATCTCAACAATACTTTATAGCAATAAATTATAGTAAGAACCACCATATGTTTTAGTATGAAAAACCTGGGCAGACAAGATATCCCTGAAAGTCTTCTGAAAACAGATGTTGTGAAAACTGTTAACTAAGAATGAGTCAGAATGTGCATGATTGTTAAAACACAAACCAATATTCTATACACAATTTATTTGGGATTGGTAATATAGCATTCAGAATGTCCAGATATAATCCCTAATGCACTCAACACACAGAGAAACAGGATAACCCAAAGAACTATGAGGGGAAAGGAAATCAGATGGCATCAACCACAAGAAGACCCAAAAGTTGTAAATAAAGAAAAAGTCTGAAGAGGTTGTTTTACACATGCATGACAAGCAAGGGAAAAGTGATCTAGAAAAGAATGGGAAGAAATTTTCAGCAAATAAATGTGGTATACAAACTATTAAAAATAGCAATAAAAGAAAGAAAAAATGAGCAGGAGACCACAGCAACAGTATTTTAAGATGTCACTAGGGGATCCAAAATTAGAAACCGGGGGAAGGAGAAAGAGCCCCAGGGACTTATAGAGCATCATCAATTGTAGTATTTGTGTTAGGAAAGGAGAAGAAAAATATTGACAAAAGCAAATAAAAATTCAGACAATGTGTGTAAGATTTGAGCAACATCATCAATCACTTTTGTAAAATGTTGGTAAAATATCACATGTCAAAATAGAAGAGAACATATTCTTTTCAGGTTTGGATGTAACATTCTTCATCATTGTCTACAATGTTAAATCACAAAGACATAGCCATTAAGTTTAAAAGCATTGGAATTATTTGAAGTACATTTTGTGCTCATAAAGTTAAATGTGCAAATGATATCAAAATAACGAGGGGGAAAACCCTAACATTAGAAAGCTAAACAAAAATAGGTGCTAGAGAAATGGCTCAGCAGCCAAGAGTACTTGCTGTTCTATCAGAGGACCAGAATTCAATTCTTAGTACCCACATCAAGGGATTCACAACTACCTCTAACTCTATGTCCAGGGCATCTCATGCACTTTTATGGCATAATCAAAAGCACCCACAAACACATGCATATACTCACAGATGTGGATAAATAAAAAAGAAAAATGTTAAATAAAACATTATTAAATAATTACTCCAAGATGAAATGTCAAGGACTATTGGAAATTATTTTTGAGTGAAAGGAAAGTGAAAATATAAACTACTAAAATTATGTAAATCAGTTAAGCAGTGTTTGAAGGAAATTTCTGACTTGAAAAGTTCATATGAAAAAATAAATAAGTGCCTAAACTAGTCATTTAAATGATGAGGTATCTTTCTACTGCTGGGACAAAACACTATGACCAAGGCACCTTATTAAAAAAATATTTAGTGAGCTTTGGATTCAGAGGGTTAGAGCCCATAATGGCAGAAGCAAGGCACAGTGGCAGTAACAGCTGAGAGGTGACATCTTGCTCAACAAGTTGAAGGCAGAGAGGGGGAAAAAGAATGGTGTAAGTTTTTTGAAACATCAAAGCTTGTCCTGAGTGTCACAGTTCTTACAACAAGGCTAATCCTTCCCAAGCAGTTCTACTAACTGGGGACTAAGATTCAAACATACAAGCCTTTGGGAACCATTGTCCTTCAAATCATCATATTAAGTTTCAAAGAAATGTAAGAAGATAAAAAATGAAAAGCAGGAATAAATTAAACTGCAAACATAAAAATCAATTTTAACTAAAAGCTACTAGTGAGCTCTTCTCTGTCTGTCTCTCTCTTGTTTCAGAGAGGGTCTTCCTATGAAGTTCAGACTGGCCAGAAAGTTGCTATGTAGCCGAGGCTAGCCTTGAGTTTGTGATTATCTGCTTCTACTCATCATGACTGATGAGATTATAAACATAAGCAGCCATGGGCATCCCCAAACTAGATTTTTAAAACAAAAAATAAAATTAATAATCATTGATAGCATTAATTAGTGAAATAAAAGAAGAAATAACTAATCAACATTGACAAAGAAAGAGGAAAAATTACTATGCTCCCAGTTGACATTAAAATGGTAAGCTAACATTCTATGGACAACTTCATATGCATAATTTTATAACATAGATTAAATAAAAATTCCTGTGAAGACAAAACATTAAAAATTAATTTAAAAGGAACTGGCAACATCTCAACTTACAGCTACTTAAAAATCTAATTCATTGTTAAAGATATTCAGGAAGTATTTCTAAGCCCAAAAAGATATTCTGGAGAAGTCTGTAATAATTAAGGAAAAAATAGTATCAATTGTTCCCCAGCTTACAGCTTATTTAAAATGCTGATATTAGAACTAGATGATAACAGCAAAGAAAGGAAAAGAACAGATCAATATTCATCCTGAACAGGAATAGCAAACCTTCCATAAGCTATCAATCAGTAAGTCAGATTCATTAATACATTAAAATACAATAATTGTAAGCATGTGATGGCTATACTAGGAACATCTTTGAATGTTATAAACACCAGCTCATTCCTGAACCCCTCCGGGCTCAACACTTTAAAATCTACTTGTGCACATCATCACATTAACAAGCTTAGTAGCAAAAAGCCTGCATGATTAAACCAAGAGACACAGCAAAAGCATTTGACAAAATTCAATGTCCAATTCAGGATGCAAACTCTCAGCTCACTTGAAGTAGAAAGAATACCTTCAATCTATGAACACTCTACAGCTGACATCATGCTTGCTGGTGAAAGACTAACTGCCTTCTTCCTAAGATAGAAACTAGTCAGCCACTTCTACTCTCCTCATTCCTGTTCAATCAAAAACATTTGAAGTCTATCAAAAGCATTTGCTCTCAAAAATGAAACAAGGGACATTTCCCCTTTTGTTTCTTTTCTTCCTAAATTATTGGACAGGAAAAATTAAACTATTTTTATTTGTGATATAATTTTCTACATGGCAATATTCTAAAATCTATTTAAAACACTAGAACTAATAAACTGAGTTTAACAACATTGCAGTATTCAAGTAACGTAGTTGGAACTCAACTATAGTTTTTAGACAATACAGTGAACAGTTGAGGAAATGAGATTTGTGATCATTCCAATATGAAATATTCTGAGATAAATACAGTAAAATGTGTGCAAGATTAGTATGCTGGTGATAGTGATGGAAAAACATAACTTATTTCTGGGTTGAAAGATCCTATTCTGGATAAAATGTCAATATTTATATTTAATGCCTTCTCAATATCACTGGAGAAATTATTTTGAAGATACCAAGGAAGTGACAAAATATGTGGAAAGACAAATGTCTCCTTAAAGCTATAAAAGTTGTATCAGAGTTCAAACACTACAATGAAATACCTGCAACATTAAGATATAAAGAGAAAGCGTTGGCACCAGGGATGTCATTTACTTAGTAGAATGCTTGCCTACTTATTGTATAGCAAGCCCAGGTTCTCATCCTCAGCATGGCATAGATTTGGTATGTAATTCAATTTCCTGTAATCCCAGCACTTTGGAGGTAAAGGTAGGAAGATTAAGAGTTCAAGGACATCCTTGGCTTCATAAAAATGGTTAAGGCCAGTTTTCTATACATGAAACATTGTTTCAAAGAGACAGGGACAAAGGAGTTGAGGGAGTTAAAAATATTTGTTTGGGTTCACTAACCTGGAGGCCCCAGCTGGAAACTGAGTGGACCCATCATTTTGGAGCTCTGGGAAGGAAACATCACAGTGGTACCAACTGCTTGAGAGTCAGGAAAAACATAGACAAGACCAGTGGAAATTCCCCAATCCCTTTTGAGGATGTACTCCCAATGACCTAAAGATTTCCCAGAACCTTCCACTAGCTAAAGATTTCACTGTACCTCCCAACAGCACAATCTTGGGAACCAAGCTTTTAGCACACATACCTTTGGGGTCCACCCACCCAAGTATTTTCAGATGAAAGCAATGTAGTCCTTGTGAAAACACTGAAGTGTGGAATGCTAGAACAAGAGAAAAATCGGGCATAGATTCAAACAAAAGTGTTTAACAGACTGTTTTCAAAGTTGCAAAGGCAGCTCAACAGGCAAAGGGCAGGGCCTTTTCAATAAATGGAAGAGGAAGCTCTTTTGGAGGACAATTAATTTTCATCTATATTTATTGGTGTAAGGATGTCTTTATTCAGATAAACACCAGCCAAACACAAGCCTGAGAGAGAGTGCCCTCAGCCAGCAGGATAGGGAGCCCAGTAAGAGAGCGCTCCCAAGTCTGTCCTCTCCTTAAGAACCTCCCATGACCATGCCCTCAAGGGCATAATCAAGCATACCTGTAGCAGCTCCTAGGAGGCGGGGCTACAGTGTCTCCCTACATATATTTGACTCCATAAATAGAAATTAACTCAAAATGCACTATAAATGTAGAGGGAAAGCCAAAGCTTTAAAAATTCTTAGAGAAAAAAAATTGATTGGGAAAGACTTCTTAGACACAACACCAGCAACATTTCACTAAATAATGAAAAAAGGTAAATTGGATGTTGCCAAAATTAAAAACATTTCTTCTCTCTAGAATACTTTTAAGGGAATAGTAAGATAATACAGAGGAGAGATGTCTACAAATCCTAATTAGACAAAGAATTTGCATCATAATTTGTTTAAAAAAATCTCCCAAGACTGAGAATTAGGAAAAAACCCAAATTAAAAATGAACAGAATATTTGAACTTACTTTATTTCCAGTCCCACATAATACAGATTGAAATGAAATAAAACAAAAACAAAAACATTTTTCATTGTTAGTCATTAGGGAAATGAACATTAAAGTTACCAAGAGATGGAGAGAGCCTCATAAACTTATTTGCTGTCCTAAAATTAAAAAAAAAAATTGTGATGATTTCCAGCCCCACAGCTACAGAGTGAAAGGGACTCTTACTCACTGCTAACAGGAACACAAAATGGGCCTCCAGTCTGGAGGATGATATGGCAGCTTCTCAAAGGGCTAAACATGCACTTGCCAGGTACTCCATCAATTCCATTTGTAGGTATACACTGTAGGGCAATGCAAGTTTGTGTTCATACACACACACACACACACACACACACACACACACACACACACACACAAGTACTCTTAGCTCCACAGATAAATATTTTTAGTGGCATTAACAGTGATCACCTAAACCTGGAAACATCCCATTTGATTTCCAATGGGTAAATGAATACACAAATGAGTACATCTATCCAATAGAAAATTATGACCAAATAAAAGGAAAGAACTTCTTGAAACACACAAAGACTTGAATGAATCATTAGAGGTCTGCTAAGTGGTAAAACTCAAACACCAAGGCTGTATACTCTATGGCATTATTTACAGGTGATTATGAAAGTGCACCTCCCCAACAGAGAGAATGAATAAATAATAGAAGTTTGACAGGCTTATGGACAATACAGGGTATGAACCTGCAGTGACAGCCCCAGCACCATGTATGAGTGGTAGGCTACTCTGTGTCTCCTCTGTGGTTATGGTGAAACAAGCTATGACTGTTGAAGACTCAGATCTATACATCAAAAAGAGCAAATTATATTGTTAGCAAATAACACAGGGTTCCATCTGAATCATTATCACTGTTCCATGTACAACCCTAAAATGACTCAGTATGCTGCTGGCTGTCAAATCTGTAGCTTTGTGCTAAATAAAAGGGTTCAATAGTTTTCTCTATTGTTAATATATTTTAATATTCAGCTAGGAACTTAATAGATGGCCCTAAGGTTAATATTAAAGTTAATAGCTTTAAATTGGGATATTTTCAAGGATTTAAGCCTCAGTAGTCCCCTTTACAGACTTAGTACTCAGACCACACTTTAATTAAAATGAGAATTTCTATAAAATATTTGATCACTTATCTTCAGTAACACTTCCTCTAAAAATGCAATAAAAATATTCTCCCCTATTCTCTTCAGTATTCCTTTCCCAATCTTTCTCCATTTAATGACATCTGAAATTTCTGTTCCCAGAGAGGAACCTCAAGATGGGAGCTTTACCTAAAGCAGAGGTAGTGGTAATATTGCCCTGGGGGGAAATGAATAAAATGGTTAACTAGAATGTTTCATGCTCTTTCAAAAGTGGAAATTAGCTTAGTGTATATTTTGTTCTTTCAGGATCTTCCTATAAAAGGATTAAATTCAGTTAGGTATCAAAAACTGTAAAGACCTTGAAATGTCACCCTACGTGCAACTTGTTAAACTGTTGAGATCCCAAGAATCCCTTTTGCCAGACTCTCCAGTCATCCAAATCATCAGTCATGGAGCCCCATAGCCCATGGTGGTTTTGAGGAAACTGTCCACTTTGATGTTTGATCCTCATTGAAGGGATTTCCATTTGCAGATTAGTAGATGAAATTACCAAGTGAGTGATATTCTCTATAATAATACAAAGAAACATTAAACATTGTGTCTTCTTTTTGATAGTGAGGAGATAGGTAAAGAGATAAAAATTTACTTTCATAGATGGTGTTATAGTTAGGTTATCATTGTTGTATTGAAACACCATGACCAAAGCAATTTTGGGAGGAAAGAGTTTATTTGTCTTAAACTTCCATATCACTGTTCATCATGCAATGCAGTCAGAACAGGAACTCAAACAAGATGAGAATCTGGAGGCAGGAGCTGATGCAGAGGCCATGGAGGGGTGTTGCTTACAAGTTTGCTCCTCATGGCTTTCTCAGCATGCTTTCTTATAGAACCCAGGACCACCCGTTCAGTGATGGCACTACCCACAATGGGCTGGGCCATCCCCTACCAATCAGTAATAAACATAATGCCTTACAGCTGGAACTTATGAAGGCAGTTTCTAAATTGAGGTTCCCTTATTTCTGGTGACTCTAACTTGTGTCAAGTTGCTATAAAACTAGCCAGCATCCATGGTCTATGCTTTGAATCTTCCAACTTAGTCCAAGGAGAGTTGACATAATGGAGGCCTCTAAAATCCCTGGAGTCTATTAACCTTGCCTCCTTACGGAATTTGATAACATTGCAGTCAATTCAGTGTTCTAGTTTCCTAACCTAATCATGTCAACTATTTGATGAAATCTTTGGAGTATTTTGGAGGATTACCTGCACTAACTTGGCCCACCCATGGGTGGCAAACCACAGTAAAGATTAAGTAGTCTGTCATATGTATTTGGGGACCATTTGGTGATCAATTGACCCTAGGTGATTAAGTGCTTGATAATGACTAATGAGATAAGCTCTGTAGGAAGTAGTTGGAAGCAACAAGGCATTTTTTCTTCTGTCTCCATGGCTTTCCTCTCTGGGTTAATATGGAAATAATATTCTGTTCTCATCTTAAGTCACCCAAAATTCTGTTTAATGGAAATCAGTAGAAAGAAAGAAATTTGTGTTTCAATTTCTAGGAGGAAGATTTCACTTTTACCTAAAATAATTTAATCAAGGGAAAGTGGGAAGCATTAAATGCATGCAACTCTGATAAGAAGGGGTGTAGGTGTAGGTTGGGATACTAAAGCCTAAGAGAAACTTAATAGTCTCTAATTGGTCCTGAGATGTCTGGGTGACTTCTGATTAAATTTTCCGCAGGTATATGCATCAGTGGGAGAAAGCGAGATATGAGAAGAGGCATTGGATATGTTACAAAGAAAGGGTAGTCTCTCATTTCTATATATTGTCTCTGAACATTTGAAACTCATGACATTAGTTTCAGCATACCAATATGCTGTGGAATGAGAACTCAGCTGTGGGAATTAAAGAAAGCTGAGAGAACATCACTTGATTCTAAGCAAATTCCTCAGTTGTTTTGTGCCTTAATTCTTTTACTCTAACTCCATGACAGCACAGCATAATATAGTGTGATGGCTACAGGGTTAGATGACATATGAAAACAGTAGGTAAACATCACAAATGCTTCTCTTTGGTATTATGGGGATGAGTAAACACAGGGCAGGATAAGCTAGTGGAATAACTAGTTATGTGGCTTGCTACATACCTTTCAGGTACATTCAGATGCCAAGAATTCTCCTTTAAACAACTGGAGTTGACACAACTTTTTTCCAAAGATTGCATTCTTATGATTTCATTACATTTGGATTAAAGTATCAAAAATGTTGCTGAAATATAAAATCATCGGCAAGTAGGGGTGTATCACCCTCCACCATCTTAATGGTATAGAACTCTATTTAATGCAAACCGTTCCTGAGTGTAGCAGGGCAGGGAAGAGGAAGGATAAAAAGGAAAGATAAAAGTAAGAGTTGGCCCAGAGATGAGAAGACAGAGAACAAGGCAGTGATGTTTATTTGAAGACAAATTTTACTTTCATAATTTAGCCAAGGTTCAGCTCTGTTTTAGAAAAATTAATACTCTAAAGAAATATGGTTGTTAATCAAAGGCTTCAAGCATCAAAAAAAATCCCATGGGTTTTAAATTCACATTTAAATATTTTAATTCCACATAAGTAAATGCAGATTTTGAATGGAATTTTGAGCTTAAACATTTGTGGTGTAATAACAACTAATGACAGTATTCTACTATGGTTTTCCTTAATGATCCAAGCATGGGATTTTATTATCTTCATGACTTATTATGAATGACCATAACCACATTAGAAAACTTCCAGTGTTTATTTTCTGTGAAAGGCTATCTCTGTCTGCCTTTCTTTGCGATATATTGTTTCTAATGCACACAATCCTTCGTATTGCAAAGCTGAGATTTTATCATACAAGTTTGTGAGGATAGCTGTTTGTAAATTATAATATGTAAAAGGCAAGGGAGCTATGTATGTAACTGCCCACTCACTGCACAAATATTCCCTACACCTGTGAAAGGACCCCATTGGTACCCAGCATGTACGTTTTTTAAGGCAGGAGAGCACTCTAACATAGCAACCTCTTACTGTTGTTGGGCACTTCTGAGGCAATGTTCTTTATATATTGAGTCTGGGTCAGCGTCTTGGTTTTAATTTTACTGTTTTGTCCACAAGTCAAGAAATGTTTTTCACTTTGCCATGTAATGGCCTTTGAGTAAGTTTATGTTGCCCTTCTTTGGCCTTTGATTCATGTAAGTACACATGTGAAATACACACACATACAGGTCCTTGTGCAGTCAGGCTTTTTTTTTTTTCATGTGTCTCCAGTGTATTTGTATGGGACAAATTCCAAGCTGTTCACTGTTCAACTTCCTTCTCTGAATGGCAATGCACCTAGAATGACTTGTCTTTGATTTCCAGGGAAGGTGTCCTATAAATTGCAGTTATGCTCTCCACCCATGGAGGTGTTCATGTTCTAATGATTAATTTCAGTGTCTCTATTGTGCATAGATGGCTTTCAAAATGACTCATACAAGCCCAACAGAGCAGGGTTCTGGAAAATTCATTTGTACTGGGTTAGCAACAGACATGTGCTGTTCCCCTCTCATGCTCATTTATCTTAGGACAGTGTACAAGAATATATCTGAGTTCTGTGCATTGGAGTGTGGATATTTAGCTACATAATTAGCAAAAGAAATATTTCTCTGTGATTTAAACAAGAGCCTGCCAACAAAAACTGTATCTCCTGGCAGTACAGTAGCTGTCACTTTATCCTGCCTCTTTCTAGTGTTTTAGGTGTGGTGTAGTGCTGTATCTACCCTGACTTCAAGGGACTTAACTCAAAGCCTTATAGCTGACAGTGATGGATTGCCTCACTCACTGGGCTGCAGCTAGTTTCTGTAGAGCTTTGCAGGAGATCAGACCCTGTGAGAGACTAGCTTGCAGAGGATCCAGCAAGTCAAATCTTAGATCTCAGATCTCTTTTGCTTCCAGCCAGGAAGTCACTTCTCAGTATCATAATCTACAATCCACATTTCACCTGCAATATCACAATAAGGTATGTGGCTAGTCACTGGCTTATTGTGATTGACACTGGAGCACATTTGAACATGGTTGAGGAAGACTTGCCAGGGGAATCCATGTTCACCTAAACTAGAACTGAATGTGGCATTGACTTGACTAGAACTGGAGGTATCAATTTAGAAGGAGTAACTCGGCCATTACCTACACTTCATCATGGAGAATGAGAAAAGGCTAGCCATGATGGATAGTGCCACTTTCTGGTCTTTTACAGTGACCAGAGGCCCTCTGTTGCTTCGGTGCTAGAGCACCCTGGTTCCTGGTCACAAGGACATGGGGACTGACAGGTACAGAGTCATACACTTAAAGTCACTTAATTCAGAATCTGATGTATCATGCCATAAAAATATGGGCAATGAGGCTGCTGGTGACCCATTGCTCATTTTGCCTCCATAGTCTTCCCCAAGGCATGATGCTCCAGCAATCTTGTGACCCTGCTGTACTGGAAATTTTTCTTTCTGTGACAGTCATTGTGAACCATGTCTATCTATGGATCTGGAGGATAAAAGCAGGTTAAATGTAATGACTTTTTTTTCTTTTGTGGAAAGTAGAAGTTTTTCATACAATATAGTTTGATTATGATTTTACCTCCCCCAATTCTTCCCTATATTTCTTTCAGTCCAAATCACATCCTTTTTGTTTCTCCTTAGAAAATAAACAGGAATCTAAGGAATAACAGTAACATAAAATAGGATAAAGCAAAACAAATAAGAAAACAAAGTCAGAACAGAATAAAAACAAACAGAAGAAAAGGCAAGCAAATAAAAATAAAAAGAGCAGGAGACATACATATAGTCATAGAGACACTGTCACAACATAGGGATCCCATAAAAACAAAACTGGGAGCCACAGTATATACACAATGGACTTGTAAGGTTAAGGTTAAAAAAAAAAACAATTCTGTCACATAACAATGTTAGATAAAGAACCTCCAAAGATGCTGTTGAGTTTGTCTTTTGTTGGCCATCTGTGCTGGGCTTTTAGCCTACTCTTAGGAGTGATTTGTTTTCCAGGTTAGATTCCCTTGGAGAAAACCATGTTTTTACCTGTGAGTGGTTATCAACTGAAGATAGCTTCTGGGTTAGGGATGTGTGCATTTATCCCCTTCTCTCAGCCTCTCACCTCTGAGATCCCATTTGCTACCTACCACTCACTCTGTTCATGCTGCCATGGTCTCTGGGAGTTCATATGAGCATTTGTGTTTAGAAGGCTTTATTTCCTTGGTGTCCTCATCTCTTTCCTCTTCTTTTGTAAGGCTCACTGCTCCCTGAGGAGAGGGATTGATGGAGACATCCCATTTAGGACTGAGTATTCCAAGGTTTCTCACTATCTGCATAATGTCTGACTGTGGGTCTCTGTATTTCTTTCCATCTGCTGAAGGAGGAAATATCTGATGATGGATTAGCAAGGTACTAATGCATGAGTATAGGAGAATGTTGCTAGGAGTCATTTTATTACTATGTTCCTTTATCAGAAAAGTAGCATTTGGTTTTTCCCTAGGTCCTTGGCCTACTTAGTTTCAGGCTCCTGGTCATACATGCAGGGGCAGGTATGGGTTTCATCTTAGGATGTGGGCCTTAAATCAAATCAAATCTTGGATGGTTACTCCCACAAACTTGGTGTCACTCTTATCCCAGCTTATCTTTCAAGGGGGTCACTTTAGTAGACTGAAGGTTTTATATCAGAGTACCATAAACATTAGTCTGTAAAGATGAAGGCTCTAAGATAGGCACAAGTCAACTTCTCCATATTCAATGAGTTGTGCAGGTGTTGTCTATTACTTGTTAGAGTACTACTTTCAAACATTCTGTTACCTATGAGATGGATTTGTAGAACAATGGGAGATGATTTTCCAGGATATTTTTTTTAATTTAAATTAGAAACAATTTTACTTTACATATCAATCCCAGTTCCCTCTCCCTCCCTTCCTTCCATGACCCCATGGACCCCCCCATCCTATCCTATTCCCCTTCTGCTCCCCAGAGAGGGTGAGGCCTTCTATGGGGTATCATCAAAGTCTGTCACATCAATTGGGGCAGGGCCTAGGCCCTCCCCCATGTGTCTATGCTGAGAGAGTATCCCTTTATGAGGAATGGGCTCCAGAAATCCATTTGTACACTAGGGATAAATACTGTTTCACTACCAGAGACCCCATAGACTGCCAAGGCTTCCTAAATGACACACATGTTCAAGGGGCCTGATTTGGTCCTAACCACTGAGCCATCTCTCCAGCCCCACCAATCCATTCTTAAACAAAGAACCAAACAAGAATAGAGAGGGCTTTAAGTGACAATTTCACTAGAAAGAGCTGGTCTTGAGGTCTTGAGGCATTCATCTGCATCAGGATGGTGAAACACTTAAAGAAATTTCAAATTTTAACTTGATGCATGGAGTGAATTTAATAAGTCTGGAAATTGTGGACAATTTATCAGGATTTGAAGGATATATTCTGTGACAAAAGTAGCATGTATCTTTTACTAACATGATCTCAAGAAGGATTTCATGTTGTAACTATGTGGGAAAGTTGCACACATAATATAACAAATAAAGGGTAGACTATCTGGCAAACCTAGTTAAACCAGGGTTATTATGTTTTTTCATTGAGAGGGAGCATTTGCTTTTGAGACAGGGTCTTGCCTTGAGCTTATGCTGACATCAAGCATGAGAGTTGACTGGGCTTGGCTCCGTATTACTAGCAACACTGCTTCTTTTACTGTTAACTGTGCTTTTCACCAGTGGCTTAATCCTTTAAATCTTACTTCCTTTAATGAGGCTAAATGTGGCTTGCAGCAAATCTTATGTGACCAAGCAACAAAACAACAAACACACTCTTTGTGAATATAACAGCAACTAACCTTTGTTGTGTTTTTTGATGTACAGTGTTTTAATATTTTGCTTTCTTTGCCATTTTGTTTTGTGCGAACCTTTAACTTAGGCTTCCTGAACTACCTATAGAACTGGGAATAGCCCTGCCTCTTCCTACCAAGTGCTGGGATTACAGGTATAGTCAGCTTTCATTGTGTTTTCCCAGAAATCACAGATTTCCCTCCCCCACTCCTCCCATGGTCTGTGTTCTGAGTGGCTGATTTAATACCAAAAAATCATAGGCTGAAATCCTATTCCCTATGGGTATCATTAGCTTATACTCCAAATAAATGGAGCCTTTGAAGCTAAATCTTTTGGACCCCAAATCCGATATGAGCTGTGCTCTGTGAGGTCATGGATGGTGAAAGGTACTATTTCTGAACTAGGAAATGAGTTCTTACCTGATCCCAAATTTGATAATCTGATGTTATCTTTAACTTTCTAGCCTCTGAATACAAATGAGTTCTTACCTGATCCCAAATTTGATAATCTGATGTTATCTTTAACTTTCTAGCCTCTGAATACACACACACACACACACACACACACACACACACACACACACACACCACACACACACCACACACACACACACACACACACACACACTTTTGTTTTTTTGTAAGTCATCTATTTAATTGGTGGTCTTTGTTTTAGACACTTGAATGGACTATGTGTTATTGTCATTTGTATGAAATATTTTTAAACTTGAAGGAGTTACATGGATGCGAGTTATTAGTAGTGGCCGTATATTTCATCTAAATAAAAAGTCCATGCTTTTACCGAGTGAATCTCAACCAGCTAGGATACTGATATGCCTAGTAACAGCTTTCTAAAGAAAAATAGAAGTATAACCCTGGACTCTTAGGATGAAAGGTTGAGTATATATGCATATATATGACTTTTCTTCACAAGAAGATGTGTATGTGAACCTCTGCTTTTGCTACACGCTGATGATTATGATAAGAACTTATGAGTCAGTTCTGCATACTGAAATGTGAGCAGAATTAGTGTGTCCTTTCTGGATCAACAATTAAAGATCCCCCACCCCTATCCCTACCCTCTGCTCCATTTTTCTTTATTCCTGTTGTCAGAGTCTTGGCATTACAATGTTCCAGGTTGCATAGCAGCAGGATGGAGGTGCAGACCTTGACTTACGTTTGCTGGATTAACCCATGGTGTATATGTGTATGTCAGTGCCTACTTGGAACCACAGCATAACAGTGCTTAGTCTGGCTAATACAGCGTTCCATGCTTTACTATGACTTTATCCTCCCAAGGATATACCATAAAATGATAAGTGGAAAAGACTTCAGGACATTGGTAGATGTCCCATGCCTTAGTAGAGAGTGCATGTGATGTGTCGCAGCTTAGATGCAGCTGTCTTAAGTGTCTACTATCAAATTCTTTCCAGTCCCTGCTCACCAGTATGCTAACATGTGATGAGAGTATTTGCTTGGCACACCTAGTTAAAAAGCCACACTTGTCTAAAATCTGAGGCATCTGGATCAAGAGGTCAGCTGCCCTGGGTCTTGCCCAAGCATGCCAGCCTCTAGGATCAATATCTTTGTTCATTCATGCCATTCTGTTTAGGAAACTCTAGTCTAAAATCACTCAAGCCTAATGGCCTGGTGCACTATTTTAGAAAACTAATTGAGATGATTCACATTTCAGTATAAATTTTCCTCCTGATTTAACTGGGCTGATTCAATTGAGAAAACTCAATTTCTTCATCAGGAAAATGAGGCCCCTTCTAGTTGGAAAAAAAAAATCTGTAATTCTTTTTGAACAACAGCATGTATTGCCTGGGATGAGGAACTAGCACAAATTAAAATTAATTTTATTGTAACACAATGAATCTGATCAATGCAGGCAGCTAAACTGGAGTGCTCAAGCCCTGAAATGGGCTGTATTCAGGTTGGCTGTCTATATTTGTCACAGGCATGGAGTGATTAGGTAACCATAGTCCCTGTGTGAGTAGCCAGCAGTATGTACTCAAGCTATGGTGCTGAAGGGACTGATCCATGCCTCACATCAATCATATGGTAAACTATTATATAGGTAAAGTAATGCATGCCTTAAGTTTGGGTATAGAAGACTCTTATAACAGGATTTAAAATTCCATTTAAAATGTTGACACAGTTTCTCATTAAGGCTTTTGCATTTACTATTGAAATAGTAACTACTTTGTTGATTTAATACTTTATGAACTAGAAAATTGTGTGTGTGTGTGTGTGTGTGTGTGTGTGTGTGTGTGTGTGTGTGTGTATGTGTACACAAGTGTGTGTGAATCGGTGAAATTGACATCTGATGCCTTTCTTAACTATATTCCACCATTTTTCTAAAAGTAGAATCTCTTGCTGGACCTAGAGCTCACCAATTCAGCTGGTTCACTGCCTACAAAACTTGAGGGATCTTCCTGTCTCTGTTTCCTCAGCACGGGGATTAGAGTGTATCACCATGCTGGAATTTGGCTCCTGCTTGTTGAGGAGCCAAACTCAGGTCCTTATGATCAAAAGGGAAGCACTATAATGACTGAACATTTTTTCAAGCCTCTGCCCAAACATTTTAATATCTAACTTCATTGCTTCTTCAAGTGCCACCCCAGTCTCTTGGCTGTGTGTGAGAAGGTTCCATGTGCCAGATCATAGTCTTGCTAATTGTTTTTCTCAGATTTAAGACTGACATGTATCGTTTTATGCTGAGTCCTCAAATGCTGAGAATGACTCTATCATTCTCGTCACATGTAGAAAAATGGACGAAAGAGAACATTGCTCCCTTGTCACAGGATTTAATCAAAATGCTTATTTTGCTTGGAAAAAATATTCAAGATGGATAATGTTTATTTTAATCAAATGAAAGGCTTACCACCAGTAGATTTTTATGGTATTTAATTGAAAAATATGAATTTTGGATGCTTGTTTTGTGTGTGTGTGTGTGTGTGTGTGTGTGTGTGTGTGTTGACAAGCATCTATCATACATCTCTCTGAACTGTCACTCCCTCCTTCTAGCAGTTTTCTTTCTATTAACTGACATAAGTGTCTCTCACAGATGGAGTTGCCCCAGTGAGCTGAACTTAACCCAATTAAAACAGCATAACTAAATAACAGGAAAATATTTGCTGCCTATGGAGGGAAACTGACATTAAGGAACTCATTTATTAGAGTGACGAACTGTGACACATCTAATGCAGGGTTCTGTTGATTTGGCTGGATGCTGGCAGAGGCTGCAGTCCTGGTATTAACTGACAGGTTGTATCATGCCTCATTAAGGAAGATGGCACCAACTAAGTCTGGAGACTTGTGGGGAATTCTTTGTTGTTGTTGTCAGTTTTGTGTTTGATGTGGAGAAGCTAATGTGTTTGTAATATGCGTTCTTATATTCCTTGTGGCTACTCAAATAAACATGGGTAGAAAGGGTTGGTTTCTCATTTAGGACGTGTGTTCCAGAGGACAAATTTATTAAAGTCTATTGTGGTGCTGGACTTGCTTATGACTTTGGTTTCCTTACACATGGCTCACCCATGCTTTGTCTGTCTTCTTACATTAAGCTGTGGTTATATTTATTCTATCCTATATTCTGGTAAGTGCCTTCTCCTTCATGACTGAGCTTAAATGTTTCTTCTTCTGTAAGAGTGGTCCAACAGTGATGCTCAGGCCTGGAGAAGCTCATGGCCACCTTAGCAGTATGAACTGTTATTTGCTACATGGGCACTCAGTCTTCTGAATCTGTGGATTCCCATCCATGAATTCACCCATCTACAGATAAAAACAAGTGGAAAACTATTGTGTCTACTGAACATGTATGGACATTTTTATCATTCCCTAAATAATTGTACTAATAATTGTGCTAGGGGATTTTATAAATAATATAGAGATTACTTAAAGTCTATGAGATGATGTGTAGAGATGATATGCAAATACTTCACCACTTTATACAAGAACCTTGAACATCTATGGAAACATAGTAGACTTGGGGCTCTTGGGAGCCGATGCCTTCAGGACACTGAAGAGATAAATTCTCTGTCATTGGATTTTTACTTTTTACTGCCATGTCTACATGTGACTTCTTTGGATTTTGTCTTTTTGTCTTTTACTTTTGCCTTTGTTATCCCAGATATTTGACTAAGTTACATTCCTCACTGAAACATTTAGCTAAATCCTATTATGATATTAGTCTCAACCTGATCTCACTTTGATGCACATCAGTTCAACTTCTGACTTGTCCCTTCTCTTCCAAGACTGGACTTCAGTGGTTCCTGGTACCTTCTATTTCTTTGACTGAAGCCTTCTGTTTACTTGTCTGAGGAGGTCACCCAAGGATAGTGCTCTTAGTGTCCCCTGGTGCTTGACTCAGGTTCTTCCTTGGAAACACAGCTTCTTGGGCTGTGTTCTCTGTTTTGGCAAGCTGGTATGGATTCCAGTATATCAAAGACATTTGACAAGTATATTTTTAGAAGGGAAATTAGCCAAAAATTTTATTTCTACAGGACTCACGGTATGTTTTTCAGTGAAAATAACCCTGGTGGATTATTCTGGCATTTTAAAATTAGAAACAGGGTAGAAACTGTGCAAAGGGGAACATGGAAGAGTTCCTGAATCTGTTTCATGGATTGGGGTAAATTCTACACAATGGATGCAGAACTGGGATGGCAAATTATCCTAATCACGTGTGTGTGAGTGTGTGTGTGTGTGTGTGTGTGTGTGTGTGTGTGTGTGTGTGTGTGTGTGTTCTGTGATTTCCAGGAAGTCCTAGGTGGTTATGATGTCATTTCAACATATCTGATTTTCCTGAATGGTCTATTAAATATTTACCTTAGCAGGGTTTCAAGGCTGCTGGGTAACTTTTATGTGCCTTTGTGGTAAAAACCTTGGTTAAAACCTCCACACTTATGATAAGCTGTGATGGTTTCCACCTTAGATTCCTGAGGTGGGAAAGCGCCTGCTTTTTGGAACTACATGACCTTCTCTCAGCTGTAAAGTGCTCCTGCCAGATTTATGTTAGGTCTTGTCAGGACTTCTAACCATTGAGTTGCACAGTTATCTGGATACATGCCAGATCCAAGCCCTCTTCACTCTCCCCTTACTCTGACTGCTCTGTGGTAAGAAAGATAATAATTCTTCAAGGGTCTGAGATGTTATTTCAAGCATCCATCTTTTGTAGCTCAGTCGATTTATAGACTTTTCAGTACATATTGGTTGGGGTGGTTTAGAGTCAATGGAGTGACTGCTTTGCAAGGTCATTTCTCAAAACTGAGTTTACCCCTCACTGATATACATGTAAAGAGTACATTTTATGCACAGGGTAGACATTATAAGGACTATGTACGTGTGTCAGAGTGCTTCAGGTCTACTTATTGCTACATTCATAAGCTCACTTACTCTCTTCATTAAAATCTTTGACAAAAATGAGTTGAATTCTTTGTTATTTAAAGCTTGTCCTAGAGGTTTTTCCACCTATGACATATATAGACAGGGTGTTACTAAGTATAGAAGCCATTCCTTGTCCCTCCAAAGGATTTGTTGTGTTTGCTGATGCCATGGTATCTCAGCTAAACACTGCTCAAGCATTACACATGTAGCTACAGTTGTCGGGTGGTTTTATTATGGTGATATTTTAATGCCAACTCCCAAAGGGGAAAATTCCTCAGAGGAAAGCATTAAAAATAAAGCCCTCTACATAATCTCAGCTAAAAGGTGATCCTGGATATGGTTTCACTGCTGAAGTAGGAAATAGTTTTCCCTTGAGGTAAACATAGTTTGGCCTCAAGGAAGTTACAGAAAATGATTCCTCCACAGGTGCTCTTAGAACTTACTAAGGTGTAAATCAATGTCTCATGCAGTAGACAGTTTATCCTCTGGGAAAACCAATGTGCTTCTCTTATACTTCTCAGACAAATGGCCCCATCTTGCGTTATCTTGTTCTTACTGGATGGAATACCCTTATTCTTTTTGGCCTTGAAATCTTTCTACTTTTAAAACTCATTTCTTCACTATGTCTTTAAGTTAAAGCCAAGTATATGTGACTGCTTCATCATACTAGCAGTCTCCTAATGGAAGAATGAATGCCAAGTGTTTTGAGATGGCTTCCATGTCTGCCATCTGACCACCACTTAAAGTTCACACAGAGACATCTCTGTCACTCGAGATTGGTGAGTATGGTGAAGTTAGTAATGTGATTGTGGTTTAGTTAGCTTCATGGAAAAGCTGCAGAATATGGTGGACTGGATTCTATCGAACCTCAGTAGAAAGTACTCCTGGAACACCTTTGCTGGTTCTTTGGAAAAGTGGACTGATAAACTGACATATTCAATATTTTTTTATAATCTGTGAACATTAGTACAGGACCAAGAGGTGGGGAGCATATGTGAACCTTTAGAAGAAATTTCTCCCTCAAATTTAAATTTGAGGTGTTGAAAATACCAACAAAATATGGATGATTTGCTTAGTGTGAAGGTACAGTGGTCCTCATCTAAGATCTTTTTCCCACTTTGTCTATTCACCACTTTGTCTATCAAAGTTCTTTTAACTGTGGCCTGCTGTTTTAGTAAAGAACCATTCATTAGCACAGAATTTTCTAGAATCCCAACGAAGTAATGTCCCCATTATAATTAAAAATAAATCCTCTGGCTTGGCATAGAGAAGGATCTTTTTGACAGAGGGAAGAATGTCTTTGTTGTAATGTTCTTTCATCTTTTTCATGGTGTCAATATCATGATATAAATATACTTAGACAAACCTTCTAGTAAAATTTAGTAAAAGATCCCTTACCCCATACTTAGTATATCAGCTTACTTATTGACTTGCAAAAAAAAAAAATTAAGTCAAAATGTACTGTCTCAGGTGGGTGGGATGACTCACCATGTAAAGGCACTTGCTGACCAAGCCTGGCTTGCTGTGCTTGATCCCTGGGGATAATGGTGACAGGAGAGACCAGACTCCTAAAAGTTATATTCTGACCTTTGTGTTCATACTGTGACATTGTCCCAATATTCACACCCATTCATCACAGACACTCATCACACACACACGCGCACACACACACACACACACACACACACACACACACACACACACAGAGAGAGAGAGAGAGAGAGAGAGAGAGAGAGAGAGAGAGAGAAACCTAAACACCTAAACTTTATCATATCTTTTTTTTGGAATAACAATTTAATGATTATCATGGTTCAGCCTTGTAGAGAAGAGACTATTAGGTCTCACAATCTAAATCTAAAGGGTCAATTAAAATGTATTATGAATGTTGTGAAATATTTCCATTTTGAATATTGCCAGGCTACAAACTGATATGTTTGTTCCTAGTTCTTGATTGTTTTAACATACTTAAGTAGTGGTTGTCTGAGATATATATATATATATATTATATATATATATATATATATATATATATATATATAATGGTTAGGTTTATTTGCTTAACAAAGATTAGTTGTTAGTTGTGTATGTGTAGAATTCACTATTCTGGGCATTTAGGATACATGGGGTGAACAAAAGCAAATCGCTTTACAGATGGGTGGAAGTAAATAAAAAATATAACTGTAAGAACTAAAGTATATACAATGAGATATTTAATATTATGGTTAACAAAACCAAAGACCTTAAGTTAGATTCATAAAAGTAGAAGATGAATAAGATCTTATTGAGAAAGTGACATCTGAATGAGTGTTTCCGTGTCATTAAAGTCATTGAGAGGATAATCAATGCAAAGGTTGGAATACGTGGTGTATGCCAGGAATAAGTATTGTACCCCAAAGACAGAAACAAGAGGAATGCAATGAACATTTGCCAAAATAAATTTTAATTTCAGAAATAAATTCTTAATATTGAAATAGCCCTTGAGTTGATAATATAAATGAAAACACATTTTTTTCACACACAAATAGTTAATTACCCTATCTTATGTCTGGCCTGGAATGTCTCAGTCCCAAACCACAGAAGCCATGAGGTCTGGCCTGAGTGGGGGA
This sequence comes from Cricetulus griseus, assembly GCF_003668045.3. NCBI lineage: Eukaryota > Metazoa > Chordata > Mammalia > Rodentia > Cricetidae > Cricetulus > Cricetulus griseus. The sequence goes on along the minus strand of NC_048597.1, from coordinate 44,014,335 downwards.
ATGTGGACTCAGAAATTCCTAGCAACCCAAAGGCAATAAAGACCAGACACAGGCATCTTGTCATCTTTAGAGAGCTCTCATTTCCATGCTGCAAAACTGGAGTATCTCCTTTATTCAGCATCATCCCTTTGCTTTCTAACTATTCCTCCCTCACTCTGAGACCATTTCTGCCCCATCTCCCTAGACTCTATCAACAGATACCTCCTAACCATCTGTCCTCAGTCCTCACATAGACCTACCCTCCACCCTGGTGCAGGCCTATTCAAATGCTTACTTCTGTATAGATGCAAAACTAGGGGACATTCTCCACTGAGGCTATGGCATTCAATAGCAAATCAGCTAGCATCTGCAATACAATGCAGACCAGAGCTCCCTGGCTACTGGAACCAGAGGTTTGGACCCCGAGAAATTCTCTAATGGAAATTGGCTCCCAACAATATTTAATGCTAATTAAAGTATTTCTTACAACTTAAACGACTGGAAATTGTGTTATCCCTCATTTCCATGGATACAATGGAAATATGTTGTATCCTAGATCCTAGATCTGGAGCTTGGGGATCCAAGATCAAGCTATGATAGACAAAGCCGGTTCCTTTGAACATGGTGAGGAAGAGTTGAGAACCTGCTCCATTCCTCTGGATTTCTAACATCTATGCACTATAGGTATATATATATATTTATATATACCTATATATATTATATATTATATGATATATATATTATATGATATATATATATATACAGATAGATAGCTTGATTGATAGATAATAGATAGATTGGACATTCCAGACCATGTGTATGTCTCCTTGTGCATAGAAAGGTAAAACAGCCCATTTGGAACATGTATCTTGTATGAAGACTTCTGGCATCTTGCAGTGGCTAAGTTATCTCATTATCTTATTTTGTGTGAACGTAGGCAGCTAAATGGAATAAAATTCACTTCAGGGATTAAATTACCTAGAGTACTGTCTGCAATGATTAGATCAGCTCTGTAATTACCAAATAGTCACTTCATTTTAGGCTCCTTAAACACTGTGTTGGCACCACATACTGTGAGTGAATTCCTTTAATAAAATCATTTATATGGGTAAGAGCTGAAAGAATCCTTGCAAACCTCTCCATTTTATAAGTGAAGAAAGCGGGGTTCATGGCTATGACAACTTGATAAACATTATTTTTACTAAAAGAATTTTCTAGAATCTTCAATGTTTAATTAGTTGTCTATTGGTGTGGTGGAAGAGACTATGTCAAAACAGAGGAAGTCAGAGTATGTGGATGTCTAAGGCATTATGTGTATGATAAAAAAGCCTCCTTCATGGAGTTTGGCTTGAGAAGCAACTGGATGTAACTACTATCTCTGATGACAGGGAAGGCTAGAGGTGACAGCCATTGTGGGAAGAAATCAAGAGTTAAATTCAGGGTATATAGTGTGGGATAGTTTTAAGGTATTCATGTGAAAGAGCAGTGGAGAGTGAATTTTACAGTCTGTAGGATGGAAGAAAGTTCTGAAATAAAAATACCAATTTAGATGTTGTAGGCATAGAGAATTTTAAACTGTGAGAGAGTCAGAGAGACCAAATAGGCACTGTATTGGTTTGCTGTGGTTGTCATAACAAAGTACCACAAACTGTGTGATTTAAACAACAGAAATATGTTGTATCCTAGATCTGGAGCTTGGGGATCCAAGATCAAGCTATGATAGACAAAGCCGGTTCCTTTGAACATGGTGAGGAAGAGTTGAGAACCTGCTCCATTCCTCTGGATTTTTGGGGTTTGTTGACAATTTCTGGTTAACTTGCATGATGTCGCATGGCCCTGTGTGTGTGTGTGTGTGTGTGTGTGTGTGTGTGTGTGTGTGTGTGTGCCTCCTTTTGATAAGGACCTTAGCCACATTGGAACAGGAATATGATTCACTTTCAACTTTCTTATGACCTCATCTTGACTGGTTCTATCTGCACCAATGCCATTTCCAAGTAAGGCCACATTCCTAGGTACAGAGATTAGGAGTTTCACAGAAGGTTTTGAGGTAAAACAGACCAACTCATATTAGAGACTAATCACGGGTGTTTAAAAAAGACAAAGGAAAAGATTAAAGAATTGTGTGTGAGACACTAGCCTCCCATTTAGACAGTGACAGGAGAATGTAGGAATGAGGACTAGAAATGGGTGAAGACAAGAAGAGACTTTGTCCTGACACTGAGAGAAGACGGGGAGCTTCTATTCATTTATTATGGCCCATCGTTCAGTGTTGGTTTAGGCCATCAAACTGCAGACTCCAGGAGCACAGGATCAAGTATCTTAAAACGGTTTTATCACTATATCAGGGCATGCAGTAAACACTCACCTCCACCATTTCAAGAAATAAAATGTGAGCGAATTCCAGGTGCCTTGCTGTTTACCCTACATGATGCTTTATTGTCCTAGGGTTCTAGTTTTATTAATATTAGAATACCAATGTCCTGAAACATATACTCCTATAGTCTTTATCTAGGTTTTCGGTTTTTTTAAAGAAAAATTAATCTAATACCTCACGTGGTCATTTTTGCCCCTTTCTTTGTGTTGCACATGCCTCCTCTCCTTTGATAGACTCTGAGAACAGTAAGACCAAGAACTCTGTCATTTTGTTCTCCTAGTGGTGCACATCTAGTGGCTCTCCTCCTCTCCACCCCTCCATTACTCAGCTAGTTTGGATTCACAGTAACTCACAATAATTACTCAACAATTAATTAGTGCACTGATTCACACATGCATTTTCCAGAGAGTCCAGCTGTGTTTTCTAACTTCATGTATGTCCATGTCTCTGGAGTTTCCCCTTGTGTGTATAACAAGTCAATATTTTCATTCAACTAGGTAAAATCCAAAGTGAAATCTTCAGGGTCTTGTTGATAAATAACATTCAGAAATCCCCTTTCACATTCAGACCACCCATCTCCTCTGTTAGAAGTTGCACATTCAGGGGCTTTGGGCTTGAGAGTCACATGAGAAGTGGTAAAGACAACAAGGCAACTGGTAGGCCCCTCCCTCGGCATCCACAAAGGCACTCCTCTCAAGCAGTGGGGGAGAATGGAAGATGGTTCAGGGCAGGAATTGAATATTTTTCTTTTTAATGCAGGTTAGTTGCTTTATTTATCAAAAACATGCCCACTGGAAATATTTGACATTCTTCGAAGTACAACAATAAACTACAAATTAATGACTGTTTGCTCCAAATCTTGACAAAATATACAAAACATCTTTGAATATCTTGAACTGACAAACCCAGCCACACTTACAAGAGAATGCTGCAAACAGAAATGTCTTTTCATTTGCTATGAAGCCCCCTCCAAATCCATGACAATGGGTCTCACTGGTTTGCCAAATTTCTCATGTTGGAGTTCCACTGAGTTCCCTGTTGGCAGAGAGAAGTGATTATCTTCTTCCTAAAGCATCTACAAAAATTTCTTGGTGCTTTTGATAGCATGTCAACACTGGGGTAGACTGTTTAAAGTGATGCTTCTGTGTATACATTTTCAGAAAGAACTATGGTAAAATGAAATATGTCTGGCATGTTATAGTTAAGAGGCAAAATATTGAGCCAGGGTTGGGGATGTGGCTCAGTTTGTATCGTGCTTGCCTGGCATACTGAAGCCTTGAGTTCTATCCCCAACTCTACACAAACCAGGTATGGGTTAGTCCTAGCACTTGGCAGGCTATGGCAGGAGGACTTGGAAGTTCAAGTTCATCAGCAGTCACATAGTAAGTTTAAGGCTCATCTGTGCTGACATAATGTCCAAAATTCTTCTATGTTTGGTAAAATTATGAATCTATGGAAGTGAAAAACCTAGTAAACCTCAGACAGAACACATTACAGGAGAGTTTTATTGACATACATAGCAGTCAAAGTGCAGAGACTAAGGACAATGGGAAAATAAACCATGCGAAGGGCTTGAGACAGGAACTACATGCTGGAAACAGGGGTAAGGTAGCTGTCTTAAAGATGGAGGGAAGGGACATGGCGGTCTGCTTAGATTCCGTGTTCTGTTGAAAGCATCCTTTTCAATGAAGATGAAATGAAGACGTTTTCAGATGAAAGGAAGCTGCCAAAGCCGGCTGCCAGCCCACTCCCTCTCAGTACATGATGCTGCTTCAGTAGATGGAAATAATGGCAGATGGGGTTCAGCACCACAGGAAGGGGCAAGGAATCTGGGAAACTGTAAATCCGTGAGCAAATCCAAGAGGTGATCTTATATTTTCCTTTCACCAACAACAGATGGTTTAAAGAAGCAATAAAGAAATATTTTCATGGCATCTGTAATTTAGACACAAATAAAATATATGGCATCAGTACCACCATGGATGGGAGCAAATGGAATTATATTATTGAAAGTTTCTTCCATTTCTCTCGAAGTTCTACAACAGTAATTCTGAATATATCATAGGTGAAGCCCATATTTTATAATCTCTAAACAGACAAGCCAAAATGACAAATAATATAAAGATGGATAGTGAAAAAGTAAAATAAATAAATAAATACCAATAAATTGGAAGACTGAAAATTAAAAAAAAACAAAAACAAAAACAAAACAAAACATAAAAAACCCGACAAACAAAAAGGAATCACAAAATACAAATGCAATCTTGATTTCTTCTGTGTCAGCTTCTCTCTTTCTTCTAACTCTAATCCAATCTGGTCCAATTCTTTATGGAATCTGGTTGATTTATCACCATATTATATACACAATCTGACTCCTTTTCCCATTTCTGCCACCAGCCCAGTCTGAGCCATTCTCTCAAAAAAGCCACACAACTGTGCTCCTGGATCCATCATTGCCCCTATAGGTATCATTTTCTTCACAAAGGAACACTGAGGTAAGGTACACACCCAATCCGTTGTATGTACTCTGGTCCAAGACTTCATTTCTGCCCCTATATCTGCTAAATTTCTTTCTTCTTTTTGCTTCCCTTTGTCCACACCACCCTTTCCCTGTTGCCAGGGTCAGCCAGATATGACTTGCATAAAGATCGAAGCTCTCTGACTAAATCCACTATACCCAGATGTTTACAAGGCTAATTCTCTTCCTTCTACCCAGAAGTCACTCAGAAAGACAGACTCTAAAGACTTATTAAGAAACACAGCACATGTTTGATGGGTGCATGTAGTCCTAGCTACCCAGGAGGCTGAGGCAGGAGATCCCAGAGTTCAAGCACAACAGGCATTACAGAGCTGAACAAGACCTCCGAAAGAAGTAAATCATAATACAATTCAAGTTGTCATCTTGTCCTCAATCCTTCATTCTCCCTCCCTGTTTCCCTCCTTCCCTTTTCCCCTCCCTCCCTTCCTTCCCTTCCTTCTATTCTCCTCCTTTCCTTCTGTTTTTTACTTTCATCTTCATTTATGCTTCTGTTTCTCAAAACATAATATCTTCTAACATATTTCCCTAATAAGAAAAATGAGACAAAAGCATGGATTATTTTCCTTTTAATCATTTTAATTGATTTATATGTAGCATGTTGAACAGTTGCTCAACATATTACTGCTGCCCGGTGAATGAATAAAGAAGCAAATTAGCTATTTCACTTATTGAGGATCTATATAGTATGTATTCTGAGTCCATAATATATCTGAACAAAACAGCTATTTAACAAAAATAAAAATTTCCATATTGAAGCAAGTGGGTGTCCTGAAAACACAATGCAATTGTGTGAGCATTGTGGACCAATTATGAGATACTGCTTTCTCTATTCAATTTTAAATTTATGCATGACATGAATCAAAAATATGGAGAACTAAACTGTTTAATTTTTCCTTTCTTTTATCCCCAATGGATCTGATAGCGATGAACATGCTTTTGACTGCAGGTACTCTGTTTACCAACAGAAAACTGACAAATGCCTGGAGACACCAGTTTATATGAGGCAGTGATGAATCACACAGATGAACCCATGCTGGAAGCCTACATAATGGAGGGAGGAAGGGGCATGTGTGCTCCATGCCTGAGTTCTACTGAGAAAGAAGATATCCCTTTAAGCATTGACAGAGTGTTCTTCTTAAAGTTAACTTTTCACAATTTCTCCTACAATGAGATAAAAAAAAAAAAAGGTGATGGAGAAGCTGGGGATGTGTTACTAGTGGGCATCTCTTTTCATGAGGACAAAAGAATAATGGGTGAGGAGTAGGGTAAGAATCATCTTTCTCATAGCTATCGAGAAACCACAGTGGATGATCAATGTTCGGATGGAAATTACGTGTGGGTTGTGACAATATAAGGACAGCACTGAGAGAGAAGAGCCTGGGACAGGTGTGAGAAACCACTTGGTCCTCAGTGGAAGAGAAGTAGCCGGGAGGAAAGAATGCCAAGAAACTTTGGAGATGAGCATAGTGTACATTGTGAGTTCTGGGTCAGTTGGGACTATGTAGAGAGACTCTGTCCCAAACAAAAATAAAAAGACAAACAAACAATAATAAGCAGCCAGTCACCAGCCTGATGAGGAACACATCAAACAAGGATAATTTTTTTTTGGTGAGAGGAGATAGTCTCAGGTATCAGCGGTTTTTTGTTTTTTTGTTTGTTTTGTTTTTGTTTTTGTTTGTTTGTTTGTTTTGTTTTGTTTTATAATTTCTTATTTCACAATTTCATACATATATAGTAAACTTTGATCATACAAGTACTTTAAAAAGAAAGGTTTCCAACACCTTCCAATGTGGCCTAGAACCAAAGAAATCAGTGACATGGTTCCTGCTGGATTGACTACGTAATGGAGCAGTGTGAGACTGAGTCAAAGAATACAGACAACTTCATCTAAAGGGTAGTGTCTAAGAATGAGGAAAGGAGAAAGGGTGATAACAGGGGCCCTCGAAGCTGCAGAGGTGGCTGCTAGGGGGTGTAACTACTGTAAGCCTCTAGGGCCACAGGCAATGTAGAGAAACCGACCCAAGAACGCACGAGTAGTTAGAGTAGGGCCAGATTGCAGCCATTCTTGGAATTCAGCTGAGAGAACTGTATTTGATGTAGAAGGAAATTGATGGACTGGGGAGGCTTTGACAGTTTGACATAATGTATATTCATCAGCTACCACTGACAGCTGGCAGCTCTACTGTGACTGATACATAAATCTGTGAGGTAAACATGTTTAGATGTTCTTTTATAAAATTGAGACAGCATGCCTTTATACAGCTCAATTCCAAGTTACTCTTTAACACTTGAAAGAATGCACCTAGATTAACTTACACGAGGAAGTGTGTACTGTGGGGATTCATGTGCAGCCGTCTAGGGGTGGACTTTCCCAGAAACACGAGAACTGCAAACAAACCTGTGAGCCAAATGCTCAGAGCTGATTCATTCAATCTCCACTTCTTTGTACTTCTCTGTGAGGAACCGGAGTGTTGACAAGTTTACTTTATATTTTCTTATAGCTGAAATACAGAAATCATGGATAGGAAGGACACTCCACCAGACATGTTTACTTGCACAAGATGTGAGAGGTGCAAAGAACTGGCCTCCTGCAGCTCTCTCAAAGGGTGTGTCCGACATGAACAGTTTGTATGAAGCTGTTCCCCAGCATCTGTTCCCCAGGGTTCTTTCTGTTGACAGGCAAATGTGTCATCTTCCTCTGACGTTTGTGGACTCAGAGGCAGCAAGCATCACTCTGTCGTGGTTTGGAAAAGTGCCTCCCAGAGGCAAAATGTTAAAGGCTAGATCTCCATCCCATTGTATCATCAGTAGGTGGAGGTGAGTCCTAGTGACAGAACAGAAGTTAGGTCACTGGGCATACATGAATGAGATCATGAACACAGCCTATCTGCATCCTCCCACCCCTAAACTTCCTCTAATCATGTTCCTTCTGTGATACACTGGTGTTTTTTTTCATTGTCTTAGAAGGTTTACCTGAATATACAGATAATTTAACTACCTTCTGAAGCCCTAAGGCCTGCAGTCAGTGCCCAGCTGCTTAGGCAGTAGCCTGGTGGAATATCCAGTCCTGTTGGCACTGGCTCTGTCAAGTCCGTCAAATATATTTAACTAAGTCTCTACCAATAAAGACTTGAGAGTCAGATGTTGGGGTGAAAACCTGATAGCTCAGAAAGGCTGAGAAGGAGCCAGTTGACCTTGCTTTTTGGCCAGAGACCCAGCAAAAGAGTGTCTCCCCAGCCATCACAAACCAAAGAGACCTTGCATCTCCAAGTCCCTTCCTATTCCTACCTGTGCATCTCTCTATCTGTCTTTTTCGATCCTCTGTACTCTCTATGGTTAATCCTTGTCAACTAATTGCTGGTTTCATCCCCTGACCCATGTTGATTTTATTAACACAGTCTCTGTTTTCACAATGTGATCAAATATCCTGAAACACTGTGACACCAGAAACCCCAAAGAAGTAGGGTCAAGTGGTTATGGACCAAAACCTCTAAAACAGCATATAGAAAACAAATACCAACAAAAATATCTCTTCTCATATAAATTGATTATCTAAAGTATTTTGTTATAGTGGCAGAAAGCTAACACAGTTAGGCAGATGACCAGAACTCTGTCCTCTAGAAAGACATTCTAGGATGCTTATATAAACCAAAGGTAGAACAACTTTTTGCAAATGGAAGTTAGTAAAGAGGTTTTGTTGGTCATGTGGTCTACTTTGCAATTCCTAAATTCAGAGGTAGCTTGGAAATAGCTGTAGATGACAGATAAAAATAAATGGACATGGTAGTATCTTAATCACACTTTATTTGCAGGAATAAATAGAATGGGTAATGTTATTCTGTAGACCACAGCTTACCATGTCCTGACCTAAACAATTCTCAAGCCTTTCATTAATTTTGAGTCACCCAACTCACTTTGTTGATAAACATTTCTGCTAAAATAATACACATAGTATTTTCTGATTTTGTATCTAACTCTGATTAATAGAGTGTACATCAGTCAGGATAGGGTAGGTTATATTGCAGAAACAACAGTTCTCCAAACTAGTATTTTGACATAACAAAAAGATTTCTTTCCCACACTAAATAGTGGATACATGCCAGTGAGGAATAACATCCCACATCACCTCACCTCGGGGTGTGGGCTAAAGCAGCACCTGTGAAAAATTGATGATCACCATGATACAGATAAAAAGAGACAATGGCAAATCACATCCTTGTTCTTAATGGTTTTGTGAGGAAATGACATGTCATCCATAGTCCATCAGCTGTAATAACTCTTATGGCGAAGTCTAACTTAAAAGAATAGAGAAGCATGCTCCCCCTACCCAAGATGAGAAGGACAATCATAGCATTGAGTCCTAAGGACTCCCACAGGTGAAGATTCAACCTCAACAAGTGAGAGAAATACTGGAGCCAAGATAGTCCACAACAATGTTTATGACGTCACTGACAATGAGTTTACATGTTCTCAACAGTGTTTTGCATAATTCTTTTAGTACTGATTCTCTGCCATCTCTGTACTTTTATTATTGTCTTATGAAAATAGTTACCATATTAGATTCAGATTCTGAAAATGTGCTAAGCTAAATTCTGTCTACAACACTTCAGGGTAGGGTGGGGTTAGACATATTGTATATCCCTTTTGACCTCCACATGTCTCTTGTAATGTGGGTTCAATGTGACAAGCCACCTTGTAGGGCAAGGATGAAAACCCAGCCTGAATGACCATTATCCTTAGGCCTTTTCTTCCTCATCCTCACACTATCACATTGTAGCAATGATCACAAAGTGAGATTTATATGAAAATTCTTTGTTACTTTTAAACACTTTATTAGTGCTATGATTGAAGGATATACTGTAAAGCCAGGAAAACTAGTAAGTTCGCACTGGTCTCAAAGTATCATGAGAACTATAAACCTCCTCCTTTACTCTATGGTGTGTGTCCCTTACACCAAATCTGGCTTCCTTCTCAGTATTGCTCTGCAAGTAAGTTGCAGCCTTGTTCTTCTTCTCAGCATTGAAATATTTTCACTTAGCTCATTTTTAGTTTCCTTTCCTGTCTGTGCCCACTCCCATCCATTGCTGTTATGATTCATATCCCCACAGAGTGAGCAGGCTCTTTTGACTCCAAGCTGTCTCCTGAGAAAGGTTTTTGCTCCTTTCCAATAACTTCTATGACCTGTACTGTGGGGAGATGGAGCAGTGTCTTCAGGAGAAGTGACTCTTCCCGCCTGAGACCTCAGGGCAGTTCTCGGGCCAGCTAACTGGTTTTCCTTCCCCAGGATTCTGCCCAAAGGTTTACCCAGAACAGTGTGGGACCCTCTGTTGCAACTCACAGTTGAGAACATTTGAGTGTAGGTCACTGAAGACGGACTGGCTGTTTAACACACGGTAACACCCCTAGTCCCAATATAAGAACCCAGAGAACAGTGGAGCTGTGTTCTAGTTTACTTTCTATGGCTATGATAAACACCATGGCCAAATGCAATCTGGTAGGAAATGGTTGATACACAGTCTGTATTGGAGGGGAGTATAGAAAGGAACTTCCTAGGACAGGTGCAAAGACCATAAGGAATGCTGCTTACTGGCTTGCTCTGTGTGGCTACTATTCTTATACAGCCAAAGTCTACCAGCCTAGGAATGGCACCACCTGCCATGGACTGAAGCCTGCTAAACAATTAGCAATTAAGAAAATTCCTGATCCCTCTTGTTCTCCTCCCCCTCCTCTTCTCCCCTTCTCTTTTTCTCATCACCCTCCCTCTCCCCCTATGCTACCAATTTGCTCAAGAGATCTTGTTCCTTTCCTCTTCTCTGCGGGACCATGTATGTCTCTCTTAGTGTCCTCCTTGTTGTCTAGCTTCTCTGGCAGTGTGGATTGTAGGCTGGTAGTCCTTTGCTCTAGGTCTAATATCCATATATGAATGAGCACATACCATGCTTGTCTTTTTGTGACTGGGTTACCTCACTTAGGATAGTTTCTTCCAGTTCCATCCATTTGCCTATGAATTGCAAGATTTCATTGCTTTTGTCCGCTGAGTAATACTCCATTGTTTGAAGATTGAGACGGGAGGAATAGAGGAGAGCAAGAAAAGATATACCCTAATAGAGGGGCCAGTATAGGTTTAAAGAGAAATCTGGCACTGAGGAAATGTTCAGAGATCCACAAAGATGACCCCAATTAAGAATCTAGGCTGTAGTGGAGAGGCTGCCTTTGATGCCCTTCCCCTATTATGAGATTGATTACTACCTTAATTGCCATCCTAGGGCCTTCATCCAGTAGCTGATGGAAGCAGAAGCAGACACCCACTGAGCCATACACCTGGAATCCAGTTGTAAAGAAAGGAGGGATAAGCAAAGGAGTCAAGACCGTGCTGGAGAAACCTACAGAACCAGCTCACCTGACCTAATGAGAGCACAGAAACCCTGGTAGTAAAGCTGGGGAACCAGCATTGGACTAAACCAAATCCTCTGAATGTGGGTGCCAATTAGAAAGCCTGGACAGTCTATTGGACCTCTAACAATGAAACCAGTATTTATTATCCCTAGTGCACAAATGGACTTTGGGAGTCCATTCCCTGTGGAGGGGTACTATTTCAACCCAGATACACAGAGAGGGCCTAGGCCCTCCCACAAATGATGTTACAGACTTTGATGACCCCCCCCACCATGGAAGGCCTCACTGTTCTTGGGGAGCAGGTTGGGGATTGGTTATGGGGTTGGCAGGGGACATGGGAGGATGGGAGGAAGAGGGAACGAGGAGGATTGATATGTAAAATGATTGTTTCTAAATTTAAAAAAAAAAAAAAGAGAAAAGAGAAGAAGAAGAAGAAAATGCCTCCAGAGATACCCACAGGCCAATCTAATGGGCATAACTCCTCAGCTAAGGTTCGGTCTTCCTAGGTAAGTCTTGTTTATGTTAAGTTGACACAAGCTAACCAACACAAGCTGCTTCATCCATCTGAATCTCACCTTCCAAAACCTGTGACTGGGTCTTAGAAGAGTGCATAGGTCCTGAGGGTATCTCAGTTATTTATGAAGTACTGGCAGCCCTGAAAAGCCACATAACACTCATTCTCACCCTCTCCAAATGCCCAGGCTCAGATGATGGGCGAAAATCAATATTTGTCTAAAAGAAGGGGATTAAATTTGTGGGTGGTTCTGTGACTTCAAGCTCTAATACAGAGGTACTTCTGAGATGAATTGCAAATAAAAGGGCAGGAAGAATTTCTTCAGTGTCATTTTAAAAGGCTTCATGCTAATAAGAGCCAAACTCATCCTTTGATATTTTCAAGCTTGCTGAGTAAATAACTCATAAACTTCCCATAATGATTATATGTGTGCTACTGGTGTGCTTCCAAGTCTGACCTTTTCCTGCAGGTTTGTATCAGTGTCTTAGAACCAGAATGCCAGCGTCCTAGCTAGCTCTTTGGCTCACTACTCAGCCCACACTAAGAATACAGGTAAGGTGTTGCTTACATGAGGCTGCGCTGATACCCCACCTGACATGTGCTGAAGTGCTATCGTTTTTCTTATTTTTCTTTTCTATGACTGTATTTTATACCTTTGTATTTCCTTAGCCACATAAAGGGAAAGGCAGTGTGTGTAAGATAATGCTCCTGGAATTCCTTTCCTCTCACAAAAGAGCTTAAAGATGAGGTATAGAAAGCACCTAGATGATTTGAGATTCAGTGGTATGAGGTACAAGGAAATGAGTGGCAGGTAAATAAACGGGTGTTTTAAAGGGCTAGCCAGGGGCTGGAGAGGTGGCTCTTCCTGTAAAGTCACTAGCCAAGCAAGCCTGGCAAGCTGAGCTCCATATGATGCACAAGCATACACGTGCACACATACACACATACACACACACAACACACATACACACACACACACACACACACACACACACACACACACACACACAAACACACTTACACACAAACACGCAAACACACAAACACCTAGCCCCTCTCTTTCTCTTGCTGTCTCTCCAGCTAGTCTCTCTGTATCTCTTTCTCTCTTATGTAGGCACACAAGTACTCACACTAAAATCCAAAACCAAATAACAAGATAAACATACTCCTGTTATCATAGAGTGAGCCTCTACATTGCTTGCTTTTCCATCTACTGAATATGAATACACGTATGTTGCCCGGCTCTATCACACAGTGTTAGCTGTAAGCAATGAATGGACAGACTGAGCGATGGGGTAGGCGGGGCTTCCTAACAACAGTCCTAACAATGCCAGTCTCTGCCACAGTGCTCCAGGTTTGCTTGGTTTGTTGCTCAGTGGGAAATTTTATGTATTCCAAGCAGCTGTACCATTTTAATTGCGACATTTCCTCGAGGTAGCATTTTATGTGAGGCTCGTTAAATTCTTTCTCAGAGTAGAAGCATGATGAATGTGGTTACAGTCCTCAGTTCTACTTCCTACATAGATAATAAAACATTAATATTAAACTGTAATAAAGAATGATGGCACTGAAATCACCATTTAATAATCATATGACCAAGCCCATAGAAAACAATAATTTCACAGATGGAAAGCCAAATTAATTTCAGCCAAATGCTCCTATGCAAGGTAGAAGTCTGAAAATGAATATGCCATATATATTTTTACAAGATGCTTATTTTCATTTTCAATTTTCCAGATACACAGTCCCATGTTCATGGCATCCAGGCCAGAAAGGGCAAGCATTGGGCATGCATAGATAATGTTTTTTGCTGTGCTATTTTGGGGCATGAAGGTGAGGTTCTATTTCTTTTTGGCAGTCTCTTATTTCACTTTAAATTTTGGTCATCCTATTTAGGAAATGAAAAGCCCACTTGAAGCTGTAATGACAGTGATGGTTCCTTTGCCACTGTGTCAGCTAACCCTGGGTCTCCAGCAAGGAATATAGGACTTTTCCCAGCAACAAGGAAAGTGTGGCTTTGTGATATACCACATGGTTAGGAAAAGTACAATTTCTGCATGAACTATGGTGACTTCTTTTTTTCTTTTATAGTCAATTTTGACATGCCTAAGGAATAGTCATAGTTTCAAGTACGAAACCATCCATGGGCTTCACCTCTTTTTCTGTCTTTTGAATCTTGAATGGTGGAGATCCCATTCTGTACATGGTTTCATTTCCTGTGTTTCTCATTACCCTGGAACTATATCATTCCTTTAATTCCAGAACTTGTTTCTGAATGAATTCCACATCTTGTGGCAGCCTTTCAGCTTTTGATAATAGTAATACCAGTTATCTCAGTGAACCGTCCATCTGTAGTTATTTCCTGATTTTTTAAAATAATTGTCTCCAGGTCACAAAGGACAATAATTAGTTTCAGCAACGTTGAATAACTTATTAAAGATAGGTAACTATTTGTAACACAGTAAGATTGACCTTAGATTCATAGTATCAAAAATGCTAGACTCCAAGGCATATAATAAGTACCAGTTCTCAAAATACAATATAATTTACATGGTATATGCAAATGACCTACCTTTTCTTTCATCCAGCCTCTACTCTCCAAACATTCTTACCTCCTATGTTTCTTCACCTGCAACACATTATTTCTGAGGATTCACCTCTGCTCTCAATCCTAAAGATACTTTCATCTTTGCTTTAGACTGTCTAAATCCTTGGTTATACATTAGAATCCTCTGGGAGCTTCAGAAAACATAGAAGGCCAATTCTGTCCCAAATCAACCAGCAGCTGAGGCCTTTGCAGGTTTTGCAATGTCCATGCTAATTCCAATACAAAGTGAGTGTCGATTTGGAATATCTAGGGTGCAATATCAGGGTCCTACCAGACATACCTTCCAGGATCCTTTCCAATTCTCACATATTCAAACCGTATTGCACTCACAGTGAATTTTTGTGGAAACTAGAAGTGCTCCTAAAAACCAGTTTTATAAATACTTTACAACCAAATATAGTTATGAAGCCCTTCAAAGATTTAGGGTCCATTGAACTTCTCAAGTTTTACTGCAGTCAATTTGTATTTCTAAGCTTCATAATAAGGTAGGAATTCAAGTTTTGACCCAAGGAAACTCCTTCCAGAGACTTTTGGACACCCTCCTCAGAGACCTTACTTCCCTTCTTAAATCATTGTTTCTGAGGACCTACAGTCTAATTGCAGGATCAGTTATTAATTATTGAGTAAAGCCTCCTTCACCTGTAATCCTTCCAGCCTGCTATTTGCCCCACCCTTTCTTGTTGATAGTCATTTACATTAAATACTTTTTGCAATCATTTGTTTGCCAAGCTTTTAAGCATATAGTGATGATACAAGCAGACATAGCCATTTTTCTAAGGAGTCCACCATTATCTACTGTTCAAATATTCACATTCCAATTTATGCTCTAACTTTAATTGCAGGGCCTGGATTTGCTGTACATATTTCTTGTCAAAATTACACTATATAAAATGTGAATGGATGATGCTTGTTTTAAATACATCCCTAAAGGAGTGGTTCTGTGAGTAAGAAGACTATTGTGGCTGCTTCACCTCAACCCTTCCATTGATTGTGATATTAGCAGTGGCAAATTCATATGTAACTTTCATGTGTTAGACACATTGCTTCCATACTTAATTTGTTGGAAGTCTTTATATATCATGTTGAATTTTTTAAAGGATGTTTATGCATCTTTAAGTTGCTCATATGACATTTGTTCATCATTTTAAACAACATATCACATTTATTGATTTTTATTTGTTGATCCATCTTTACACCATAAGGATAGGTCACTTTTTATCTTGGTACATTATCTTTCAAACGAGCTGTTAAATTTGGTTGTTAGTTATTTTCTGAGACTGTTTTTCATCTACGTTTATTAGGAACATGAACCAAAATGTTGTTTATCTAATGGGCAGCTTGTCTGTGTTTAGCATCAAGGTGTCATGGTTTTGGACTTAAATGTTTCTCAATGCTCACATGTTGAAGGCTTGGTGCATGGCTCATGGTGCTATTGGAAGGTTGTTGAAACTTTGAGAGTAGAACTGAGTTGGAGAAAGAGTTACCGGGGGCTTACTCTTAAGGGTGTGTATTCAGACCTGGGTCTCTCTTTTTGGTTTCCAGGCCACCTTGAGGGGAGCTGCTTCTCACTCCAGTTCTTCACTTCCATGGTGCTTTTCTTCACTACAGCTCCTGAAGCAATTCAGTAGCTAATTATGAACTCAGATCATGAGTTCTTTGTAGGTCTTTGGGATCTCAGTTACTACATCATAGTGACACAAAGATGACTCCCACACAAAGCAATGCTTTCTGTGTAAAATAAGATCAGCAGTCATTCTTCTTTATTTTTTTGGAAAAATTGGAGAAAAAAAACAGTTATTAACTCTTTTGTAAAAGTCTGATAAAGGACCATCAAGATGGCTTGGCAGCTGAAGGGGCTTGCTGCTAAGACTGAGGTGGATTCCCTGAACACATGTGACAGGAAGAGAGAACCAATTCCCACAAATTGTCTTCTCACCTCCACATGTGTGTCATGGCAGGAGTACCACCCTCTCATGCACAAATAAACAACTGTAATTTTTTTCAAGTTTGGAATGGAACTAGCTGTTTTAATGAGATATTTAATGAAAGCAAATTGAAAATATCAGATCTTGGACTTTTCTTTGAGGGGAAGTTTTCCATTACTGATTTAATTTCACTGTTATCCAGCTGGTCAGTTGGAATTCATGATTTATTCACTCTAAATTAGAACTTCATTTGTTTCTTATAGGTGTTCCAATTTGTGGGAATGTAATAGAACCAAAATAAGATGCAAAAATTAAAAATAAACTTAACCAAGGAAGTGAAATATCTATATGGATACAAATACAATACAAGTAACAAAAAAGTTGAGAAGAAAACAAGTAAACAAAAATACACATTCGTGGTTTAGAAGAATCATTAAATTGCTAAAATGTCCATATTAAATAGTATAATTCATAGGTTCAACGGAATCCCTATTAAAATAGCAATCACACACAATTTGCATAGAACACAAAAGTCTCTGACTAGATGAAACAATTATGAGAATTAAGAACAAATCTGGAAGCAATAAATTTTGCAGATCTAAAGTTATATTAGAAACTACTTTAGTTAAAGAAGCATGGCAAAATTATTTATTTAAACACACAAATAAACCCATGAAACATAACAGAAAGCTCAGTAATGCAGTCATGAATATTGTTAATGAGCATTTGACAAAGGTGTCAAGAGCATACATGAGAGACGGACAGTACATCCAATATCTAATGTCTGAAAATGACATCCACATAGAATTAAAAGAAACTGGACCACTATCTTGAACTATTCACAAAAATCAACCCAAAATCAATTCAATATTTTAAAGTAGTAGCATAAGTGTGATGAGGAAGGTACTTCTGTGTATATGTTTGTCTTATTGGTTGATAAATAAAGTACTGTTAGCCAATAGAAAAGCAAGATAGGTGGGGGTAGGAGTCAAGGAGGATTCTGGGAAATGTAGTAAAGAGATCCAGGCAGGAAGTGACATAGCAGGCAGACTCAGAATATAAGCAGGGGCAAGAAGGAAATCATCCTCTTGATCTTCCTCTTCCTCCTGCTCTCTGTTCCAATACAATTTCTGGAGGAAAACCACAAGAACAGTTTCCATGACAGTGGTATTGGCCAAAAACAGAAGCAACCTGAGTCTAAATATTAAATATGTACCCGGCAAATCAGCATGTAAAAGGTCACATGAAACAACAATTTCTGTTGATGATAATTGAGATTAGTGTTTGGAAAGAGGTCAATGAACTTAAAATATCTAGATAATGATTTTGGAAAATATTTCTTCTTCAGGTGATACCTTATATAGCTTGAGCTTAAGTGAAACTTAATTTGATAAAGTTTTAAATGAGGTCTGGAGAGATGGCTCAGTCAGCAATGCACCTTCCACATGAACATGAGGACCTTCATTAAGATATCTAGCACCCACACAGAAGCAGGGATGGTGATAAGCCTCTGTAACCCTAGTCTTGGGAGGGCAAGGACATGAGGATACTTTGAGTAAAACTCAAAAGTGCAAGGTGGAGAATAACCAAGAAAGAGCCCTGATGCCAGTTCCTAGTTAGTATAGGTGTTGACATGACATGTTTATTTACACTCACATGTATCTGCACTGACAAAACACGAGCCACACACAGAAATTTCAAATAGAAACAGAAAATTAAACAGAAAAGATCAAGAAGAAAAGACAGAGAACTATATTTTGAGGAAGGCTTCACTGCCCCCAAACCCAGAAAACTTTAATATAAATATTGGAATTTTTAAATATTTCAAAGTTCTATATGACATCAACAGCACAAACTAAACTAGTTCCAAAAATAATATTTGATAACCTTAAATTTGTTCTTCATAATGAATTCATTTATAATGAAAAATGAAAATGTTCAAATATAGAAACAACCAATTGAGAGTGAAAATTAATGGCTGATAAATGATGTGAAGTCTTACTCATAATTGTTTAAGTGAAAAATCAAAGCAGATTTTTCCCCCTCATATTGCTAAACATTAATTTTCTAATGCTGGGGGAATGTAGAAAATTGTGCATTGTTGTGCATTATTGAGAGGAGTGTTAATTTTGCAAAATTCTAAAGGATAATTTGGACATCATTTTGGCATCACTTTTTAACAAGGAGACATGCCAAGATGCAAAATCCTGTCATGAATATCTCAAGTTATGTAAAGCCTTCTGCTCATCTATAAGCACATAATACTAGGGAACTGTAGGAAACATTCATCACCGACCAAAGTCTTCCTCCATTATACCCTCCTGAAGTTAGAGAAGAACTATTAAGGAACTGATCATGTAATTTCCATCCCAACATCAAAATACTGTCTCTATGATCCAGCAATAGATCAAGGAATTATAGTCAACCCGAGAAGGAAATATTTTTAGGCTATCGATGCTACTGATGAAGACATGGAGGAAGATGGTTTAGCTGCATTTTTGA
This sequence comes from Cricetulus griseus, assembly GCF_003668045.3. Taxonomy (NCBI): domain Eukaryota; kingdom Metazoa; phylum Chordata; class Mammalia; order Rodentia; family Cricetidae; genus Cricetulus; species Cricetulus griseus. The sequence continues at coordinate 43,995,498 of NC_048597.1, read as the reverse complement.
AAGGTTATCACATCTATGAGGACATTGTGAACTTTTCTTGGGCTTGGAGTGATGTCACCATGATGAGTGCATGAATGACATCTGGAAGACATTGAAGAGGGCTGCTTATGACTTCAAAGCATTTTGAAAAGATGAAAAGGTTGCAAAAATCAGCAAAGCCATTGGTGAGAAGGGGAATGTTTAACCTACCCGTGGGAGAGGGTGATGCTGAGAAAATCTTAGAGGTGGTTCTTGGGAATTTGTTGAGATTTTCGTAGGAATACATAACTGAAGAAAGAAGAAAATTTATGCTGAATTTCTTTTAACAGAAGTTGTTGTATACCTCAACAAGTCTGTAGAAGTATGAAAACATGGGCCCCAATTGCCAATGCTTTCTGTATGTTCATGTTTATATATATATGAATGTTGACACACATGTGGATGAAAAAACATAACTTACATCCTTGCCTTCCACATTGTCTAAGAAAGTTTCTTGTTTGTCTTCCCACTGTGTCTTCCAGTATTTCTAGCTGGTAAGCTTCCAGGAATTCCCATATCCTCATCTGCTCTCTCCTTTTAGGAGACTGGAATTACAGACACTCAGTGATGCACCTAGCTCTTACCTTTCTTATAAGTTCTGAGGATTTGAAGGGCAAATGCTTTTACTCATAGAGCCATTTCCCTGTCTCCAAAATTTAATAATTACCAGACAGACATGTTCACAGTGGATTATATGCTGGCGCCAAACCACCGTGAAAAGAAGAAACAACCAATCAAAGCAGCATGGAAATACATCCGATGGGAGTGGAATTGTTTTCAAGAGGAGCCTCAGGAAGGTTCTACTAAAGGATTTCAGGTAAGCCTGCTGTCATAGCAGAAGCTTCATGTGTGTCACCACTCCCACAGACCTTCCAGTGCAAGTGCAGCCAGCTGTGGGGATGATAATGACGATGTTGGTGATTCCTAAACTGTGTAGGCTGGGGCTGATGAAATTCTCTCTATATCTATCTATCTATCTATCTATCTATCTATCTATCTATCTATTTATAAATATATATATATGACTCTCCAAAAAATTCTTATGTAAGAAGAGAGAGAAAAAGAAAAAAACAAACATGCAAAGGAAGAAAATATTTTATGTGTATCTAAAGCAGCTATGATATTAAAGTAAAAGGTTAAAAAGAGGCACACATTAATTTATTATTAAGTAATGAAAAAGATAATGAATTCGCATTATCCCAAATGCACACTGTTCATGAGGTCCACAGGCATTGCCTTAACTTTTACAGTCATTCTCCACTTATTCCCTGACCTGTCCACTGCCACTTCCCTTCATGGTAAGCATCTTTTAAAGCTATGATACTTAAACCACTTCCCTTCATGGTAAGCATTTTTAAAGCTATGGTACTTATGTAGTATATTATTAGTGCAATTTTTGATGTTTAGAGTTGTTTATATACATAAAGTGTGATATAATTGTCTATGGTATTAAATATTGTAATGGATATTATAGGTTTGTAGCTGGTAAATGATATATTATACCATATATTGTAGGAATGGATTAGGCCAAAGCATCTAGTCTGTACCACACTAACAAAACGTCCTAATGCTGGATTCAATGTATCATTGTCAGAAATCACAGGACATTCCTTTAAAAAATTCATACATTTTGATCCATAAAATTCTATTCTAGGAATTTGGAAGAAAAAATAAAATACTGCAGAATTATTTTCTATGGTCAGTATAAGAAAACCATCAATCAAAACAGCATTATAATAATTAAAATAGTGGCTATATCATAAATATCTTTTAGTATTGGGCTTGCTAATTTTTATGGATTAATTGATTGGAATTTTGCATATTTGCTATACATGGGTTGAATGTGAATATTGTGTGAAGATTGCAGAATCAAAGTATGATTCCTTTTTAACCACCATCAATAGAACAATAGTGAAAACAAAAGGCAGTTTGGATGGCTGAGCCAGTAAGGGCAATTGTTGCCATGTCTGAGCAAAACCCACATGGTGGAAGGAGAGGACCTACAATTGCAAGTTGTCTGCTTCCCTCCACACTTGCACCATGGTGTCCATGCACCCAAACATGTGTGCACATACACACAAACAAACAAGTGTAATATATGCACAAATATTTAAATAATTATTTAAGATAAATGATATAATAAAAAACATAAATAATATATGTATTTAAGAATAACTGTTAAAAAATTCCCCTTTTCCTTAGAAAACTGGACAGAGTATAAGAACAGTGGCTAATAGACAATGAAATATAGGTCACACAGGATCCAGAATATGAAGAGAAAATCAAGATGTGCTTGGTGCTGTGTCTTATGTGTTCTTTTCTCTCTGGAGATGGTTTCCATCATGAGATGCATGACAGTCAACTTTGGGAACCTAGGAGATTCCCTAAGTTCATAAAACAGAGTATAGTTTATGACTGTCAAAATGGTTAGAATTCACAACATTTCAGATCTCTTTAATCAGACCTTTGATGTCCACAGCTGAATATTAATCTGTATATGCATGAGAGAATGGTTACCTAGCCTCGGGTGAAAATGTTTGGAAAGAGGTAAACTTGTTGAGTCCTGGATCCCAAGCGGGGCTGGGCAGAGTTTGTGAGTCTAAAAGCAAAGTCCAAGGATTGTCTTTATGTAGAATCTACTGTAGATGTTCCATAAATATCCCTTTATTACTTAAGCTAAAATACCCTGAACTAAAAGCTACAGCAGGTCTAATAATCAACTAACTCTAAACAATAGCATGGATATTGTGAAGCACTACTTTTAAAAACAGAACAATATGTAGGACTAATATAAACACAGCACCCAAACGTATAGTGTCCAGTAAAGTATTAGATGATATCCTAAGAAGCAGGAGAATGTGACCTGCAATGAAATACATCAATGGAGAGAACAGACACAACCATGGTAGCACAGATAATGGAAACAGAAAACTTGAAGTTGCAAATAAATATTTTTTAAAAAGTTTTATATGCTCAGCAACTCAGAGGTAGTACATAATGACAATAGTTTAAAGACACTTCTTAAAGGCTGTAATTTAACTTTTATAGATGAAAAATGTTGCATTAGAGAGGTGAAAAATAGATTTGCTCATGTATTATATTTCTAGGGAAGAACTACAGGCTGGGTGGTGGAATGGCAGAAATATTGTCTCTTTATCCTTGATCTTAGAAGTTCAAGACCAAGTTGACAAGATGCTTATGTCAATCCCCCATTCCCTCGCCCTCCCATCCTCCCATGCCCCCAACTGACACCCAACCCATCCCCCACCTACTCCCCAAGGATAGTGAGGCCCTCCACGGGGGGCCATCAAAATTCTTCACATCATTTGGGGGAGGGCCTAGGCCCTCTTAAGTGTATCTGGGCTGCAACAATATCCCTCCATAGGAAATCGGTTCCCAAAGTCCATTTGTGCACTAGGGATAAACACTGGCTCCACTGTTAGAGGTCCCATAGTCTTCCCAGGCTTACCTGGCACCCACATTCAGAGGGCTTGGTTCGGTCCAATGCTGGTTCCTCAGCCTTACCACTAGGGTCCCCATGTTCTCACTAGGTCAGTTCAACTGTTTCTGTGGGTTTTTTCAGCATGGTCTTGGCTCCTTTGCTCATCCTTCTTCCCTCTTCACAATTGGTTTCCAGGAGTATGACTCAGTGTTTAGCTGTGGGGGCCCGTTTCTGCTTCAAATAGCTACTGGATGAAGGCTCTAGAAATAGCAACCAAGGTAGTCATCAATCTCATTTTAGGAGAAGGGTATCAAAGGCAGCCTCTCCACCACTTCTTGGATTCTTAGTTGGGGTCATCCCTGAGGAAACCTGAACATTTCCCCAGGGCCAGATTTCCCTCCAAACCTACACTGGCTCCCTCTATGAAGGCATCTCCTTTCTTGCCTTCCTCTATTCCTCCCCTCTCTCAGACTGACAGGCCTTCCATTTGGATTTTTAAAAGCTCAATGAACCCTAACAGAAGAAAACCATAATTTACACTATAGCTAAATTACTGAAAACAAGTGATAAAGGAAACAACCTTTAAAAGAACCGGAAGGATCCTGGTGGTGGTGATGCACACCATCAATCCCAACACTCGGGAGGCACGGACAGGCAGACCTATGTGAGTTGGAGGCCTGCCTGGTCTACAAAGTGAGTTCCATGATAGCCAAGGCTATTCAGAGAAATGCTGTTTTGAAAAACAAAACAAACAAACAAACAAAAGCAGCCATAACAGAGAAATACTGATAGCAACGAAAAAGTGCACGTGATTCCTCAATGAGAATTTTATAAGCCAGGAGACACAAGGCTTTAAAATCCTGAAGGAAAAGTAGTCTATCAGGGGAGAGCTCTGCATCTGGAAAATGCATTCCTTAGGAATAAAGGAAATGTAAGGAGGTACTTAATTAGCAGCAGATGTGAACCACCTCTAACTTCCAGCTAAATTGTGAAAAAGATTGGCATTTGGATTGAAACTACTGAATAAACAGCTATAGGAAATGTGAATATTCAGGTACAGATGAAGGATATTTTGCAGGTCAGGGGTTGGAAGCACTTGCTGTGCTGTCTGGATAAACTGCTATCTGAGCTGATCTTTGAGCCCACATAAGAAGAGAGACATGACGTGGGGGTATACCAGTAGTCCCAGCTGATACCAAAAGTGGGTGTGGAGAAAGCAGAGTCAACAGAATCTTGTTGGTCAGGTAGCCTGGAATGCAGAGCAAATCAGCAGAAATGGGAGAGACCCTGCCCTGAAGAAGGTGGAAGGCAAGAACTGATTCCTGAATGTTGTCCTACAATATATCATGTCCACAGCCACTCACATTTCCACAGACACACCTTCTCCCCAACCATATAATGAATTTTTTAAAATCCTCATTTTAAATTTCTTTACAAATAAATATTTTGAATAAAATAATAAAATCTTATAATATGAGAAAAATAAAATGTATAATAGTAAAAACAGGACATGGTAGAGGCAGTATCTCTGTTACTATATAGTAACTTTGTGTGTAAACTGATAGATGAAACTATAAAGTATATATTTCTCTTGGAGGAAGATTTTGCTCAGAATTATAATCGTTATGTTAAAGGCAAAAAGCTCTGAGTGGAGAATGCCAGAACTATTTTTTTGTTTTATTATATACTTTTTAATGTTCTCCCAATATAAATGTATCCATATTAAATTTAATTATTTCCATTTTATATAATGGTCATTATATCAACTTGAAGATTATTTTATTTTCTTTATTGTTTTTGTACTTAAGTAATCATTATTTAAAAAGACACACTAGAATAATCATCTTAGGCTTATATTTTTAAAGTTAGTATAACAAAGGCACAATCATAATTCTACTCTGAATGTTAAAATTTTATGTCATTTAGGAATAAACTTGCTTGATAGAAGTATTTTTTACTTTTAATTTTCTTCAAACAGTTCTTATTTTGAGTACACAAAAGAAAGTAAAACCAAAGAAGAATATATGTGTATAAAATTATAAAGTAAAATAGTACTCTATGATAATACACAAAAAATTGGTGATTTAAGCTTGTAAACTCAGCCCTTGAGAAGCTGATGCAAGGGGATAACTTTTAGGCCACCCTGAACTACCTGGTGAGCTCTAGGCTAGCCTGGGCTAACATCGTTTACATAGGTAACATCCCCAGAAATTCACATATTTGAACATTTGGTCTGCAGTGGAGGTGTGTGCAACCTATAAGAGGGTCTTGCTGAAGGACACACACCACTGAGTTTTGAGGCTTTTGAGCTTGCTACCACCTCAGACAAATTTTAACCTCTGCTTCCTGATTGTGGAGCTGCCTCAAGTTGCTCTTTCTGCCATGATTAACTGTGCCCTGTCTGGAACTGTTAGCCAGACTAAAGCCTCTCTTCCCTAATTTGGTTTTTATCAATGTGTTCTATTACAGAACTGGAAAAGTAACTAATATAGCTGCAGAGTAAGACCCTGTCTTGGAAAAAAAAAAAAAAAGAAGAGGACAAGAGAAGAAAACAAAACCATAATGAAATAAAAGTCACTGAGTTAAAAAGAAATCCATTAGATTACATTTACCATGATGAAGCCATAACTTACCAGGAAAGCACATTTTCTGAGGTCAGTAGCATAAAGCTTTCCACGAAATGTGTGGTAAATAATGGCCCATCCCGCTCCAGAATCTAATGGGTAAAAGAAAAGCCAACCAAGTGGACTCTAGAATCCAAATGTCACTCTAACAGAAAGGACGTTTTGTTGGGCACATGTTCTGCTTTTATCCCACAGTTAATTTTGATAAATGCCTCTGATCCATCTCCACAGAGCTATAAAACAAAGAGATGATGTCTGTTCTCATACAATTCATTACAGTAATCAGCTTTTGCATGGCACATGATGATGCTTGGAAGCATGTGTCTGTAAATTGTGTACTCCATTCATTGTTCTTTAAAAAAAAATCTTATGTGTATGGATGTTTGACCTGTGTGTATATAAATGGACCACATGTGGGCTGGGTGCTCATACAGGCCAGAAGAGGGCATTGGATGCCCCGCAACTAGAATTACAGGTTGTGAGTGGTCATGTGATTGTTGGGAATTAAACTTGGGCTATCAAGAAGTTAAGATGGCTCTTAACTTCTGAGCCATCTCTCCAGCCCAATAGTATATTTTTAATAGACTAAAATGTCATTTCATTAAATAAGCAGACAGTGACACAACAACCTTCAATTGTCTGCTTTTGCACAGAAACTCAAGGAGCTTCTTTGACTCTCTTTGGTTTACTTACTGATAGTACAAGTTCATAGAGAGTTATAAATGTTGAAAATACAGTTTTACTTTAGGTCTAGTTTTGGATTTCCTTCTCTACCCAAAACCCAGGGAAAGAAAGATAAAACAAACAAATAAACAAACAACAAAAACCTCAGAAGATTAATAAAGTTAAATAAAGTATCAGAATTGGTGCAGAGTCAACTTTGCTTCAATGAAGACCTTCTTCTAGGAGGAAATCGTGTTGTGACCTCATCTCCCTTCTCTAGAAACATGGGAGGCAAAAAAGTTGGAGGTGGTGTGTACTATGAGAAGCAACTTCTGGGTATTTCTGCAAATACACCTTTCAAACCACAGTGTGAGGTTTTGATCACCCATCAGCTTTCCATTCTCAGTATGAAATATATGGTTCACGAAGGACTTCATATGCCACACAAGGAAGCCTCACCATATATTCACTATACTTAAAACAGGAGAGTCTACTTATCTCTAAAATGTTTATTCTGGTGATAGCATGAGTGTTTATTCAGAGGAAAGTTATTCTAAACTATGAGAATCACAATAAGAAATCACAGTGTTCTGGTGGAAAAGAATTCCTGTAGCAACTAGACAGCAGCAGTGGAGGAGGGCAGAACTGAAGCAAAAATACTCAGGAGGTTAATGGAATGGGAAATTTGGAAAAGGTGGTAGAGCCAAGAAGGTGGATAAAAAATGAGAAAGAAGAAAGACCAATTATCCTGAAAGGGAACAGGATCCTGAATGAACAAGGAGACTTTCACTGAGATATCAAAGATATAGAGAGAAGCAGCTTAGGAGGCATTTAGTTTTACTCATCTGTTTTTCATAATGCTCTTATGGTATATGTTTTTACTTCTTGTATTTTAACTAACTGTTTTATTCTCAAATGGGATCTCTCTCTCTCTCTCTCTCATGTGCACATACATGCATATGAACATATTTAGGATATAAGGGCATGCATTGAAATCAGAGGACAACTTTTAAATGTTCTCACCTTTCACCTGGTTAAGGTAGGATCACTTTATATTTCTCCACTTGCACAACATAATCGGGGCTAGCTTCATGCTGATTCCCTTGTCTCTGCCTTCCATCTCACCATGAAATTGCTGGGACTAGAGATATGTGTAACAACACTGAAGATTTTACTTGGGTTCTTAGGGTTGAACTCAAGTCATCGGGCTTGCAAAGCAACATTTTTATGTGCTGACCTCAGACCAAACTGAGTTTCTTATAGAAACCATATAGTGTGTCTTCAGAAAGTAATGGATTAAATCAGAAAAATTTTCTTTTAATTGATATGTGTGTCTTAGTTTGGTTTCTATTGCAGTGATAAATACCATGGTCAAATGTACCTTGGGGAAGGAAAGGTTTCTTTGGCTTACATGTTCAAATCATGTTGCATCATTTAGAGAGGTCAACGCAGAAACTCAAGCAGGAATCTGGAGGTGGGAACTGAAGCAAGGACCATGGATGAATGCTGTTTACTGGTTTGATCTCTGGACTCGTGTCCAGCTACTATTCTTATATTTCCAAGGACCACATACCCAAGAGTAGCATCACTCCCAGAAGACTGGGTCCCTCACATCAATCATTCAACAAGAAAATGGCCCACAGACTTGCCACAGGTCAATCTGATGGAGGCATTTCTCAGTTGAGGTTCCATCTTCCAGATGACTCTACTTGGTGTCAAGTTGTCAAAACATACAAAAATAAAAAGAAAACAGACTGGTAACCCTTTGCTCTATGTCTAAACATCATATATGAGTGAGTACATACCATGTTTATATATTACCAGTCTACAATCCACATTGCCAGAGGAGCTAGGAAACGAGGAGGACCCCAAGAGAAGATTGCATAGTCCCTCGAAGAAGGGGAGGGGGACAAGAACCCCTGAACAAAGTGGGAGCATGGGAGTGGGGTAGAGACTAAGGAGGTAGGAAGGGAAGAAGGGGAGGGGAGAGAATAAGAGGATTGAGACAGGGGAGGAATAGTGGAGGGTAAAGAAAGGAGATGCCTTGATATTGGGAGACAGTACAGGTTTGTAGAGAGGTCTGGCACAGGGGAAATGTTAGGGGATCCACAGGGATGACCTCAACTAAGAATCCAAGCAGTGGTGGAGAAAATACCATTGATGCCCTTCTCCTATAATGAGTTTGAAAGAAAAACAAAAGTGTTTAAGGAAATAATTGACCAGTGAAATATATAAATTTAGTTACTAATTTTCATATATAGGTAGTGATATCAAGAAATTACTAATAGTTTAAGATAAATAAGTAGCAAAAAGAAACTGAGTTACCATTCCTAGGGCCTTCATCCAATAGCTGTTCGAAGCAGAAACAGGCACCCACAGCTGAGCACTGAACCATAGTCCTGGCATCCAGTTGTAGAGGGGGAGGAGGGATGAGCAAAGGAGCCCAGACAGTCCTGCAGAAACCCACAGAAACAGTTGACCCAACCTAGTGAGAGCATGGAGTCCCTAGTCATAAATCTGGGAACCAGCATTGGACCAAACCAAGTCCTCTGAATGTGAATGCCAGCTAGGAGGCCAAGACAGTCTATGGGACCTCTAACAGTGGAGCCAGTCTTTAACCCTAGAGCAGAAATGGACTTTGGGAGCCCATTCCCTATGGAGGGATGCTATTGCAGCCCAGATACAGCAAAGAGGGCCTAGGCCTTCCCCCAAATGATATGACAGACTTTGAAGGTCCCTGGTAGAGGGCCTCACTATCCCTGGGGATGAGTTGGGGGATGTGTTGGGGAGTTGGTGGGGAACTTGGGAATGCCTGGATGGATATGTAAATATGAATAGTAATTAAAGAATTTAAATAAAAAAGAAAACAGAGAAGGAAAAAAAACAAAAACAAAACCCTAACCAGGAGAGTGTGTTTAGATCCGTTATGTTTCTTGTTATTACTGAGATGGGTAGAAGAAGCTTATCTGAATTAATTCACTGTCAAATTATGAAAATCATGCAATATACAGGGTCACATAGTTCATAATGAAAGACATTTTGACTTTATCATGGAATGATAGGACATACATACTCCAGTGACATTATCAGTTTTGTGGTTTGAGATGGAAAATGCTGGTGACCATAAAGAGATCATCTAAACTGGAAGCAGACCAAGGGCTTTGGTTGAGAGTCAGTTATGATTAAATAAGACACTCTGGATGCAGGACCCAAAACAGCAGCGAGAGATCTGAAGAACAGATCACAGCTCTTGGTGACAGGAAGACAGAAGTCCAGGCTAAGTCAAGAGTAGCCTGACTTTGGTTGATTCAGTGAAAAGGAGAGTGGGAGGCAGGGAAGACAATACAAAGAACTCAGTTGGAAGCTTATGAGAAAAGTGTTTCTACCATAGGGGGCCCAGGTTTCAGCTGGGCAAAGAGAACAATGGGTTTTACATGACAATTAAAACAACAGTTTGGAATTCTGTGGGGCCTGTGTGCCAAGAAGTCATGACTGTGTAAAGAAAAAGGTACTTGGAGATTTAAAGTGGAGAGAAGCGCAAATGGGGGAGGAGGTGACTTCAGCAGAAAATTAAGTAGTTGGTAGAAATGAATAATATTCAGGTTTAAAAACTCAGCAGGCTGTGGTGGAGGCGTTTCCTGTGACTGCCAATCAGCTCTTCAGGCAACAAAAGGTCTCATCACATCAGTAGGATGTGTGTTGTGTGAGGTCATATATTTTGCCTTTTGGAAGCAAACTACATCTTTGGGTAACCAACTAGGAATGACTTCTGACTCCAGAAGTCCTCCCACCCACATTGTGGAATCTCTGACCCAGCCGTAGACTGAGACTCCTGCCACTCACACACTCATCAAGAGAGTTTTACTGGAACACCTGCCAAGTCAAACACCCCTCAGGAGCTTGCTTAGCCTCTTGCAGGTGAATATTGCTAATCCGTGAGATGAAGAGTCTAGATGTGATGATCTCAAAGTTTCTCTGTGGCTCATTCGCTAATTATAAGTTGGTCATGATCATTTTTGTAAATCTGTTTTGTATACATTTGGAGAACATAAATAACACAAACTACTTAGAGAATGACTCATCTAGTTCTTGATCATGAAGCCATTACATGTGTATTTATTACCGGGTTAAGCAACATCTCCAACAGGAACTGTGAATGTTCAACAGATACGTGGCGTGCGTGGGCCAACTGTGAGTTAGGAGTGTGGGAAAGTGTGCTGCATCTTTTTGTTTTGTGTTATTATTGCCAAGCTAATGACTTTGGCATTAACAGATAATGGTATGTGTTTTTCAACTGAGTGAAACTCTGGAGTGGAAACCAGGAGAAAGAAATGTATTACCTACTGTGGAATGAATCAAGCATAGGCAGCATTGAGAAAGTGACTGTAGAATGAACAAGTCGAAAAGCAAAAATAACCATACTTTCAGAAATAAACAGGGGGCTTCATGAACTATTTCTTATGTTCTAGCGTGGCTTCTGTGGCTTCGATAGACATTGTGAAAAAATATAACTTGCGGTAGAAAGGTTTTATTTCATCTTACAATCATTGCTTTACAACCCATCACTGAGGGCAGTAAGTGAAGCAGGAACCTGGAGGTAGGAACTGAAGCAGAGACCAAGGAGGAATACTGCTTATTGGGTCTCTTCCCATGGCTTTCTCAGCTTCTTTTCTCATGAGTCCCAGGCCCACCTGTACAGGGTATCATTGCCCACAGTTATTAGCTGTCTCTTCCTATGTCAATTACCAATCAAAACAATGCTGTGTAGACAACAACCAGAGGCCCTCTGATAGGGGCAACTCCTCAACCGAGGATCATTTTTTCTAAGCCTGAAGAGCTGACTGCCAAGGTTAGCCATTTCAGAGACCTATATGACTTTGGAGTTGACCTGACTGGGGTGACAAGAATATGGAGAGAGGACAGACACACAGCCACATGTGCAGAAAAGCTGGGATCAAGTAGCCTATGTGCACTGATGGAGATCTACCAGTAGCATCTTGGAAACTCAGCTTGTTTACTTTGTACATCTGAATCCAGAGGTGGGATTTATTGTGTACAGCTGAACAGGAAGGTTCTGTTAATCTCATAGGGGAACTCTGTACGGGAGCAGTGTGAGGCTGGAAATGTACAAAAGGAAGAAGCTACATTTGACATGTTCTGCACATACTATACATCTACACTGGAATGAGAGGAAAGCTTGCCGTTTTCCAGAGCCTAATCCTGGCAAGGCTTTGTCATTCCCATGGGTCTGAAGCATTGGTGTTCTTGATGTGGTCATGCTCATGTCAACAATACATACTCACTCAGGACTTCATTGAATCATACACTCACCCAGGAATTCTTCCACTCCCACAAGCCATAACATCATATATCTATACAAGGCTTGATACTCCTATATAACCATACCAGACTCATGATATTAAGAAGATATCAGGCCGCTCAAGTGCCCCCTACTGTCCTAGTTATCTAGACATCTTGCTGGGTATTTTATGTACTTACCCACAACTCAGCAACCAAAGGAGTACTCTGTGGGGTGCCTTGCTCTCAAAAATAAATGATGTCCATGTTTCTGGTTTATTCACATGACTTCTTATTTTGACTCTAATACTATCTCATGCTTAACACTCTCATGTAAATTTTATTAAAACATAATATTCCAGATCAAACTATATATTTCTATTCCTTTCCTTTTTTTTTTTTTTTGACAATTCAGAAATCCTGATGAGATTGGATTTTCTTATGTGTTAGTTATCTGGAGTTCCCAGTATTTCCATGTCAATACAACTGTAGTCTCTCACAGAAAGCAAAGATCCCTGTGCTCAACTTACTGTGTCATCCTCACTCCTGATGCAGATGGCCATGGTCTGTGGTCTGCCTTTGAAAGTTCCATTTGTTAACTAATTTATTAATAGTCCCATTCCTTTCCAAAATGTGGCCTGGTGCAAAGGTGCCTACTCTCCCCAAAAAGACTGAATCGATATCCTTTTTGATCCAAAGAGAGGAGGCTATTTAATTATGAAGCATTATATGCATAAATGGTACCACTTTTTATTTTGGATACAGTTTTTTTTTAATTTTAATTTTATTTTATTAGTTCAAATTAGAAACAAGCTTGCTTCAGATGTCAATCCCTCTTCCCTCTCCCTCCCCTCCCCCCAACATCCCACCTGCCCCTAGCCATCCCCTCTCCACTCCCCAGGCAGGGTAAGACCCACAAAAGAGGCTCCCCAAAATCTACTACATCATTGGATACAGGTTTTATATAACAATGTTGCAAACCCCCACTACCTCTAAAACCCTTAATTAGGAGCTATAGATGGAGTGAGATCAAGGTGATACATGGTTTGTTTTCTTAAAAAATGGTGAGCTCTGTTGAAACAGACGATTATATAAGAATTAAAACCCGATGACTAATACTTTAGAAAATATATGTAGGAACTCAATTTATACAAACAAATAAAAGGGAGGCTTCCAGAAACAAATCTGAGAGCTGAAGGATGTAAATACTTTATTACATTTTTTAGGGAAGAAATAGGGGTGTGTGAATCTCTCAGAGAGAGAAATGCTCAGGAAGGTCTAGACAAAGAGCATGGCAGTTTCCCACAATGGAAAATATCTCAGTGACACTTTCAAATAGATTGGTCAAGGAGACATAAATGATGCAGATGGGGGAATTGCAAGTTGTTTGGGAGAGAGAACTGGGCATCTTTTATAAGAGCAACAAAGAAGGGTGTGAGCAAGAGTAAGTGACAGGACTATAGTTATGCCTAGCAAGATTATTCCGGGTCAGGTGAACATGGATGGAAAGTTTCTGAGGCTGTTGTAGTATTGTAGTCCTCCAAAAGATACAGTATGCTTTGCAATAGATGCAATGAAATGTAGGCAAATGGATGGATCCAGGAAATATTTAGGCAGCATGTAGTAATCGATATTGGAACTAGATATTGAAGAGAAATGAAGGACAATGTTTAGATCACAGGCCTGGAAAGTAAAACAGATGGGGAATACCAAGAGTAGACTTGGGAGTATGGTGGGTTTTTTTGTTTGTTGGTCCATTTTTTTTTTCTCATTGGGTCATCTGAGAAGAGGGACCTCAAATGAGGAAAATGCATTCATGAGATTGATCTGTAGGCAAGTCTGTGGGGGCATTTTCTTGATTAATGATGGGCATGGCAGGGGCCAACCCTCTGTGGGTGGTACCCCCCTCCCAGAAGGAGATATTGATTTATAAATGAGCAGGCTAAGAAAGCCAAGAATATTCTTCCATAGCCTTTGCTTCAGTTCCTGACTAAAGTTCTCTTCCTGGTAGACTACAACATGTCAAATGAACTTCTCCCTGAGTTACTTTTGGCTATATTGTTTATCACAGTCATAAAAAAAAAAATAGAACAGAACTTGGTAACAGAAAGGGGGCTATTAAGGTGATAGCCTTAACCACATTGTTTTTTGGAGGGTTTTAGAGCTTCAGGATAGAAAAGCCACTGAGTGCTCAGAGCCTAAGGAACTGCTTTGGGTGGACTTGGAAGATGAGAACTCTGGAAGAGACGGAGGCCTGGCTTGTGAAGTTTCAGAGAGAAGCAAAGGCTCTGTCCCGGTTCCGTGTATAATACTTTGAATGAATAATTATTATTTCTAATCATCTGAAGCTGAAGGATCAGCTATGATTATCAAGGGACCAATATCCCCAATGTGAAAATTTGTTTTACTGGTATAATCAATGCTTGTTATGGGATTGAAGATTCAGCTGTGATTACTAAGAGACCAGCATCATGGAAGTAAAATCATTTGGGAAGTATTTTCTCAGTATCAAAATACAGAAGCTGTGGATCAGGGAGGTGGGCAAGGCTTCAGATTATGTTAGCTTTTGAACTTGGCAATTTATAAAAGTCTCCTGAGTTGTTCTGGTTTGGGGAGAGGGGGCGAGAAAAATACAGGATTGAAGGGGTCTGGAGAACTGCTGGGACTGCTACTATGAGAGGCCAGGAGAATCGCTGGTGAAATTGCAACTTTGGTTACAGTGGAAATCCTAGAGTATTGGAGATTCCAGGACTATGGAATGGCCACCAAGAACAGAGGTAGGTGTGGACTGATGCTGTCACCGGCTTTACCAAAGTATGTGGTGATGATGGTGATGCCCGAGAAGAATGGCTGCCCAAAGACTTTTGGAGATATCAGACACTGAGCTTTTATAGTATTGGGCTTGGTTGCTGCTTTGATTAGACTGTAATTGTGCCCATTTCTTCTTTCTTAGAAATAGAATATATGTAACTTATTTTTGGATTTTTACAGGAACTCATAGTTAGACTTTAAATTTTAAAGAAAACTTGTACCCTTAAATTGCCAGAATTTTAAAAGTTGGACTGAATTTTATGTTGTAATATTGACATAAGATCTCAGTAATAATTAAGAAAGGAAAGTTTATGGTTTAATATTGATGTATTTATTTGTCAAGTTGACAGGGGTCCATTATTATGGTTACATTTTATTTGTTTGTTTGTATGTTTTTGTTGTTGTTTGTTTTTGTTCGGTTTTTTGGTCACCTTGACACAGCTAGTGTCATTTGAGAAGAGGAAATCTCAGCTGAGAAAATTCTTCCAACATATTGGCCCACAGGCAAGATTGTGGAGCATTTTCTTGAATAATGATTGATTTGGGTGCATTCAGCCAATTGTGGATGGTGCCATGTCTTGGCAGATGCTCTTGGGTTGTACACAAAAGCAGGCTGAGCAAGCCATAGAAAGCAACAGCAGCAGCAGCAACACTCCTCCGTGGTCTCTGCGTCACCTCCTCTTTCCAAGTTTCTGCTTTAGTCCCTGTCCTGACTTCCCTCAACAATAGACTGTTACCTACAAGCATAAGATGGAATAAGCCATTTCCTTCCCAAGTTGCTTTCAGTCATGGTTTTATCCCAGCCACAGAAACCTAACTAGTACAGGGAGGAAGATGACTGAGTTCTTTCTGAATGAGCTGAGTACTGTGAGATTAGGTGAAGCTTCTTGGTTGAGTGATGAGAGGGGAACAGATTATGGGACAGAACCCAGTTTGGGAACCTGGATTTGAGAATTGTCTACAATAAAAACAAACCTGATCCATAGGATAGAGATAATCACAATGCAAGTAATTGAACCAGCAGAACATTATCTAGTTGGACAAACACAGCATATTGCCAAAGGAAACTGTTTTGACCAAGTTTAAATGTTTCTGTAAAAGAACAACAAACCATAAGGAAGCAAAAGGCTGATGACATTGGTGAGATCGGCAAAATAAGCTCAAAGGAGGATGGCAAAGTTGGCAACAATATGATTACTAGCAGCAGTTCAAATTAGTTTTTGCTTAGCTGGTCTATGGTAGTGCATGCCTTTACTCCCAGGACTCAGGAGGCAGAGGCAGGTGGGTCTCTGTGAGTTCAAGGCCAGCCTGGGCTAAAGAGTGAGTTCCAGGACAGGCTCCAAATCTACACAGAGAAACTCTGTCTTGAAAAATGAAAACAAAATTCTTTTTTTTTCTCAAATAGAGTATCTTCCATTTGAATCACGTGTAGCTTTCACCTAGTGTGAGCCAGAAATTTTTTTTCTAATACATCCATAGCCCATTGACTGACAACACACTCCCCTGGTAGTTTGCCTTGCAGGTCATTAGAGTAATGACACCTTCTGTGTTTCCGAAAGACAATGATGAGCATTTGCAATCTTCTGGGCTCATTAACAGCTTTTACTACTCTCACTCATTCTCTTTTAACTTCTGGATTCCTAAGAGATTGCTCTTCTTTGTCAGGACAATGTGCTGCTTACACACTCTCCTAAATCAGGACCTTTTGAATTCTAGGAAGTAAATCTCATAAAATGGTATATGGCTGAGACACATGCTAAAGCTGTGGAAATGAAGACATCCCTAAACAACATTCTTCCGGGACACCAAGAAGTAGAAGTTAAATGTATAAATGATCTCTCTTCCAACTCAGGCATTGAAGTGTGGCTTCATTTTTCTGGTAAGCAGAAGAATTAACAAGCCCAAAATATCCAACTGAAGCAAGACATCCAGTGAAATGGGGTTGATGTCATTTTGATTTTTAGCTACTTTTTTCCCCAGAGAACTCAAGGAAAACTCCATCCATGAGTACATCAGTTTTCTAATATAGTAAAATGTGTGTTACAGGTAGATCAAGAAGCTGTGTGAACAGTCATGAAAAGTTCATCAGTAGAAGTCCAGCAAGACCTTCCTAACGCCATGGTTTACTACTGTTTACATTGAGAAATTTCCCCAAATTCATTGCAAAGATTAACAGAATTATTTTAAATTAAACATTGCTGAACAAGTGAAAAGTAGTAAAATTTCATAATTTTCTCAGAGTCCCCTGAGATGAACACCCAGATAGTTCCAGTTTTCTAAAATGATTTGTTTTTTAATCGGGTCGCTGATCTCTTACCCAGAAGAGAATGAAGGCAGGCTCTTGAATCACATGAACGTGGATGACATTCTCAGCTTGACTGCTATAGGATCTTAGATGTTTTACATAGATCTAAATCTTTCATGTTTGAAACGAGGGAATATTATCTCCCACACAGTTGTCATGACTATTAAAAGGAATTACAACATGAACTGATGCTGATATCTAACTCAGTACTGACTGGTTTCCTTGCACAAAAAAGAAATTAACCTCTTGGGATAATGCATATGCTCTCTTTGTACATCATCATCTCTTGTGTTTTCCAGATCATCAGTATCCTTCGCATAGTCCCAAATCCACATTCCCTTTCCATCTCTGATTTTCTAAGTGTTTCAGCTATCATAGGGCATCTATAGACAGAGAAAATATTATTTTTAGGAAACAGAGCTGAATTTACAGAGAGCAATGACTTTCATCTTCTAAAATCATGTTTTTGGTAGTCAGAGCTAAAGTCGTTACCAGGTTACACAGCATCAGTAAACTAAAAAGAAAAGTTTGGTTCAGAATTTAAAGCTTAAACAAAAAAATGTATGCAATAGCATGTTTTTATGTTTTAGTGGCACTGAGTTTACAATCTGGTAATCAAATTACATACTTCATATTTCAGAAATATATTTATCAATTGGCAAACTTCCTTTAGCTGTGCTTTCTTATTGGGCTGTAGAACAGTAATACACAAAAATGAATTTTAAGGATTGATGGGGGAAGTTCTTCGTGTATATGTTTGTCTTATTGGTTGATAAATAAAGCACTTTTGTCCAGTAGAGAAGCAAGATAGGTGGAGCTAGGAGTCAAGGAGGATTCTGGGAAATGTAGGAAAGAGGAGAGTGCTCTCCATGTGATTGCTGGGAAGAGAGGACACATAAGGCCAGCATCCTCGGTAAGATAAGTCCTTATAAAAATATATAGATTAGTAGTGATGGTTGATAATTAAGACTGAAATAGCAAATAAGAAATTCTAGTCATTGGCCAGCAGCATTATAACTAATATTAGTTTCTCTGTGTTATTTGGGGGCCCTAAAGTGGCAGTGGAACTCAGGCGGCTGGCGGAAACAGTTATCGTTAAAAAGGATGGTTTCCAAATTTATAAAACTGTAACTTTGGTAAAAAATATTTCTTATTTTAAATTCCATGAGGTCAAGGAGGCTCATTGTAGGGGATGTTGTAGCCATGCCTGCTTAGGGGCTGGTACAGGTGTGCCTGACCACGCCTAAGAGGGCGTGGTCAGGGTGCTGTAGGGAAAGTTTAAAGAGTGAGGCTGCTTTGCTTTCACTTTGTCTTCAGCTTCCTGCATGGACTGCTGCCCTGCCGGCTGGCTAGGTCGCTCTGTAAGTAAAGCTTTTCTATTGTATTATTATTATTCTTAGGAATAATTCAATGTAACATAAAGAAAACTTGACCTTTGCTCTGGTTAAAACAGTAATAGGCACTTGAAAGCATAAATTATTGAATGAGTAGTATTACCTACAAATTCCAGAATTTTCTGGGTTTTAGGACATTGTGAAGCATGGCTGACTAACAGAATTTTATACAACTGCACCAGTCAAATTCCAAATTGGAATTTTGTTATTCTGGTTATTTTGCCAAATTGTGGTACACTTAGAAAATTCTACAATTGTCAATTTTTAGGGTGTTCTATTTCAACACCTTTTTGTTGGTAACCATTGCCAGTAGTGCCTTCATCAGGCAAGGAAGTTCTCTACAATAGGCAGCAGGTTGCTAGTTGGGAATGCTGAAGGCCAGTGTGGACCACAGGTAGGAGCCGGTACCTGGCTCACTTCGTACCTGGGCATCTTCATTGAGGGAGAGAGAACCGTGATTGTGCAAAATTCTGTTAGTCAGTGGTTCTTCACATGCAAATTCAGGAGCTTAGAGACAAAACAAACACAAAACACCTGGAGTGTGCTTTGGGAACCAAATGGACTTCATGGGACATGCTAAGCAAGCTGTACAAACATCACGTTTGTGAAAAGCTGAAGGAAAGCGAAAGCAAAGTAGCTTCACTCTTAAACTTTCCCTACGTCACCCTGACCACGCCCTTGCAGTGGCTACAACATCCCCTACAGCTCATCACTGGTCACATGATGCATGCCACTCATTGAAGTCAGCCAAGTACATAGATTGTTTCCTATGTCCACTTCTCTGTGTCCAGTGGTATGTCTATGAGAATGCTCAAGTGTTAAGATAGCATTTGAGGTTGTATGATAATGTTATCTTGTCCTTGTGAACCTTATAAAAACACCCTCATCCGTACATTTGGTGATTTTTTCTTTGTAATATTTCTTATCCATGTCCCTCCTAGAACTAAACACTGCATGTATATATTTGTAAATAAATACATGGATAAATAAGTGAATTAAGGCATTAGTAGTATTGCTAGTATTTTCCTCCCTAGTTTTAAGAATCTCCATTTCATACAGCAGTCTCTTATTAGTAGACACATCACCTATTTAATCTCATGTCTGACTTTCTAAGGAATGGGAAGAAGAATGGAAAGGGGAGGAAAGATTACAGAACTGGCAACCCAGCCACCCCAAAAAAAACTTTGTATTTTCAGAAGTTATCAGTTCTTCCTGTTGTCTTTTCCTAGGGGCTAAATACCCATCAAAGACTGAAGAGTTTTAGAGGTAGTAGTGTTCACGGTTGACACGAGGCAGAAAGTGGGTTCCTTTTCCCTGTGCACCTTCATGTGCCCCCACTGTATTCCTAAAAATAATTCTTGTGAGTAATCCAAGATGAACATTGCTTTATCTTGAAAGCACACACAAGTACTGACTTATAGCACACAGTGACTGGGGCTTTGTTTTAGTAACTAGCTTTTTAAGCAAGGGATGAAAAGCCTGAGCATTTATGTCTCAAATGACTCTATAGTGTCGAAAAATGACAAATTTGTAAGAATGACATAAGAATTATGCAAATGCTTGACTCACCAATTAGTTTCAGATAATGATCCACTTTAAGGAAAAGTTGTCTTAGTCTTTTTTTTAATTTTTTTATTTGAATTATAAACAATATTGTTTTGCATGTCAATCCCACTTCCCTCTTCTTCCCTTCCTCCCCTATCACCCTCCCCCCAACTAAAACCCTACCTATCCCATATCCTTTCTGCTCCCCAGGGAGGATGAGGCCTTCCATAGGGGGTCATTGTCTTAGTCTTATATCAGCAAGGCTGTGTATTCAATGACTCAGGGTGTTGGTTACAAATGGCCTTGAGTATTTACTGTAGCCTTTTCTCAGGAAAATTGCCCTAGTGCCCATGTCAGTGTTTTACTACATTAACATGGAATTTGAAAGAGATGTTCATTCTTTTATCTTTAATCTTTTTGTAATATAGATACCTTTGTCTGTGCTTGCCTGTGTAAGCAAACGTGCAGTTCAGACAGGTGAGCTGACATTTGTGTGGTGTTGAGGTAGGTGATATGTGTGTTCACATTATGTGTGTACATGTATGTGCATGTCTATTACAGTCTTGCAATTTTAAAATTTGCAACTTTACAGAAGTCACTCATTTCTTCAAGTGACATTTCTGTTTTAAAGGCTACAGCTTGTTGTTTTATATTCCAGTTCTTGTTCCGAAATTTATGGACTGGATTTAAAACTATTGTAATATTCCTCTGGTGCTGAAGAATTGGGTCATATTTAAACATAGTTTCTTTTCTATATTTGTGAAATTTTCTTTAATATGTATGCTTCTATAATAAGGCACAATATGGTGATATCTTTTAAATATTTATAAGCAAATATCTTCTTTAACTTATAATAAAACAATGCCTACTGCAGCAATTCATAAGCTAATATTGGCAAGGGAGGTAAACAAAAAAATAAAATCCTTAATGTGAGTGCAATCCCTTGCTTAAAATACTTCAATGTAGAAATTTATCCTTCACCATGTGACATTGCTGGTAAATATAGTTCTTGATGTGGCTTCTCCTAGGCCAGGTCATGTTTTCTGCTTCTTGGCATATCTAGAGATACACTATCCTTATCTTTTCTCACTAAAGCCCCTACTGTGCAATCTATGTCTTTGAAGTTGTCTCCAGCCATGATTGATTGTGAATGCTGACCTTACTATCTTACTTATTCAATTTTCTTGAAAATGTATGCTCATAGATCAGTGCCTTGTTGAAGCTTCCTCGGGCAACAGATGGGAGTGGGTGCATAGACCCTCAGCCAGACACTATGTGGAGAGTCTAAATTGGAGGCTTTCATCAGGTCAATCCCCTAGAAACTTGGGGAATCCTGAGTAAGAAGAAGAAAACAATTGTAGGAATGAGAGGGGATGGAGGACACTAAGAGAACATGCTCCACAGAATCACTTAAAGCTTACATGGGCTCACAGAGACTGAAATGGCAAATGAGGGTTGCCAAAGGTCTGCACCAGGTCCACTGCATGTATTTCTTATTAAAGTTGTTAACTTGGTGTTGGTCTGGGACTCCTAATAGTGGAAATGGGTGTGCCCCTGACTCATTTGCCTGGTCTTGGGATTCTTTTCCTCCTGTTGGGTTGCTTTGTCCTGCCTTGATATGAGAGCGTTTTGCCTTACCTTATTGTATTTTGTTTTGTGGTGTTTGGCTGTCATCTCTTGGAGGCCTGCTCTGTTCTGAAAGGAGACAGAAGGGAATGGATCTTGGGGAGAGTGGAGGTGGGGGAGGATCTGTGAGGAGTAAAGTGAGGGAAACTGTGGTCAGGAATTATTGTATGAGCAAAAAAAATTGTTATCAACAAAAACAAACAAACAAACAAAAATATTGTATTTTTATGTACCCCAACCAAAATAAGAATAAAAAATATAAGAAAAATGTGTGTTTAAATTCTTTCCATTTTAAAACTAAGTCTTTTGTTTAAAAATAAATAATTAAAAATGCTTTTTGCAAAGCAGAACCCTGTGGGAATTCTGTGGGGGATATTGTGTACACACTTCTTCATGGTACAGGTAGCAAGTAATTGCACTTTGTTTTACTTGGATATTACATTGGGAAAGACATGGTTTTCCCTAGTATTATAGA
Organism: Cricetulus griseus; assembly: GCF_003668045.3. Taxonomy (NCBI): domain Eukaryota; kingdom Metazoa; phylum Chordata; class Mammalia; order Rodentia; family Cricetidae; genus Cricetulus; species Cricetulus griseus. Next base: position 43,973,297 of record NC_048597.1, on the reverse strand, counting down.
GGTGGAAGATACATCAAAGGGCAGACAATTCATATGTCTATTTACTTTCTATAAAATCTGAAACTAGCACATATACACATACACAAATATGCATATACTTAGCAATAAAATGTGTGCTTTATGTATAATTTGGAATCCTAGAATTATAATCTGTGATATCATAGTCTATTTTTAGCCTTCCTGGAAGTAGCTGATCATGATCTGTATAGACATCTATTAAATTCTGAATAATTGAAATGTTAAATATTGGGGGAATTTGGGATGAGACACAGTCTAGAAATAAAGGTGAAGAACTTGAATGAACATTTAGGGCAGGCATGAAAATAGCCAAAAGGTATATAAAAAATGTTGAAAATCCAATACCATTCATCACTATGGAGATGCAAATCAAAACCAGAGGAGCTGTCACTTCACCCATGTGGATGGCTACTATCAAGAAGACAAGAGATAACAAGTTTCAGGCTGTGGAGGAAAAGGAATACTGGTGAGGCTTAGTGCAGATGTAAATTGATGCAGCCATCAGGAAAACATGGAATGGAGAATCCTAAAGGAAGTAAAAATAATTAGTCCTTTCCCATTAGCTAGGAATTCCTCTCCTATGAATATATCCCACAAAATGTCTTCCTGACCTAATAATTGGTCATAATTAATAACTTTTGTTAATAATTGCAACTATATAGTAAAATTAGAGCTATGGATAAATGCCAACTCCTAAAATTTAATTTGCACGTTATTACGAATCTGATTTCATTTTATGTTGGAATTTTTGAAATAAGTGAAAAATGTGTTCTGGGTTACAATGTAGATGAACACGTATATCAGCCAAGGGCTCTTGGCTCTTCATTCTAGATATAGTATGGTTAGTTTTCAATAATCAAGTAGAAGAAAAATAAAGTATCCATGAGTCTCTTGTCCCTTAAGTGTATGTTATCCATTGATGCCTAATTTGAACACTGTAAAATGACTGTCCATCTGCTCAAAATTAGAATTGGTGTCTTGACACTGGTAAAAATTTTATGGAAGAGAGACACTAAGACACAGTTTGAGGAAACTTGAAGTTTCAGATGAGGTCTAGTATCTTAAAATTCCCGTTTAGAGTCTTCCATCTGTAGGCATTAGGCTTTGGGTTCTGAAGCCTGCAGCTCCCAGATAGCTTCTCTTCGCAGAACAAGACTGGAAAAAAAATCAGAATTGTGAAATGAGGGGCTGTAATTGGTGGGAAGATTTGGATGCAGAGTTTAAAGCATGTTAAATTCAGAAAGCAGGATAGAACCTACATGAAAGCCTTTACAAATTGATCTGGCTCAATAATTCCCATTTTTACAGGAGCATAAGCCATTTGTCAAGCTTGCAGACTGAATGTGAGAGTTGATTAGGATTGGGGGTTACAGCAGTCCCCCGTATCACCTTTGAGGGCATCAGTTTCCCAAAGTGTTAAAATCAAGGAAACCATTACGATCCTTGGAATGTAAGCTGCAAATGTAATCTTTAAACTGTAATTACTGGACAATCTCTAGATTATTAAGATGAATGAGGCCATGAAGAGGATAGCACCATGGGGTCTAAAATCCAGAAAACATACAAGGGAAGACATTCAAAGCAACTCTGGGGAGCTCCGTAAAAGTGAGCACCAGGAAACACTCCCATTTTAATGAGAGAAATAGCAATGTGATGAAAGGTAAAATACTATCAAATTAAGGTGGTAACAATAGCTTTGTCTTGTAGTCCTTTCAAAAAATTAAGCTTGCACTTAAAAATAAAAGCGAAACAAAAATGCGTCTTCTAACTAAAGTGCGTCTTTGGAGTAGTTCAGTCTGCCAAAAAGAAATTTAACCAGAGGGAAAAAAAAGAATGTTGTTGAAAAAATGCTATGGCATTTATGCATTATATCTGAAAAAATAAGTACTGAAAATATTCTGTGAGACAAACTGGAATTCAAGATGTATAGGAATGTCTCCACCATTTCTAGAAAATTCTACATTAGATACAAATTATTAGAAATAGAAAGTATTTTTCATTTTGTTTTTCATAGCTCTACTGTGGAGAAACTGGTAGGTATAGATGAAATATGTGATGGTTTAGCCATTGGAAAGAGCCATCGCCACAGGTGTGCTAATGAGTGTCTCTTAGGTAACCAAGTTCGCCTCCATTCTGGCAATCAATTGAAGCTTCAATACTAGGTTTTAGTCAACATCCCAAACCTCTCCTACAGAATGACACTAAAGTTGGGCTTTCAAAAACCTTTCTGTCAGTCACTATTAACAAAGAGATATTGGGACCTTCTCTTTTAATGATAAATAAAAATGTTTGGGGATGAGAGCCTGTGGTTTGTTTAGCCTTAAAGTTACCATAGGACAATGGCTCTGAAACAAGGTGGAGCTCCCAGCAGCCTGTGAAAATAGCCAACTTATGAGTTGCGTCATTCCTCTACAATAATGGAATCATCCTCATTCTCTACTTAACTCAAGGAGGGCAAGCAAGAGTGAATTGTTTTTCTAGGTGTGAAGGAGAAACCAGTTGCTCATACCACTGCTAATATTGGAGCTAGAAGAGAACTTTGGAGTATAGGGTCTTGAAATGAGCAAAATTTCTTGATGGGACATGGCTCATTTTTCTATGGCATGCACCACATCGACCTTATCCATCATTAGGCAAATTCAAATCTTATAATTGACTGGAGATCAAAAACAAGTACAAGCAGCTCTTTGTTCTTCACCTTCTATGTCTGTTTCTCTGTGGCACACAAACTTCTCATGACTATTAAAAGTTCCCTCTCAGTTTCTTTCTTCTGTCTTCTCTGCTTCTATGTCACCCTACCGAAGTGCTTTATGTGTCAGCTGGCAAGCTCCATTTCACAATGAACCTTGCATTTTTTTTAGAATGGGAAGATTATCATACTATCCACCACACCTCTGTATTGCAATTTTAAAATCCATCAAAAGCTTCTGTGAGGTTTTGAGTTAAAAGACATTCTCTGCACTAGGCAAGGGGGAGACAAGAAAGCAAAAGCAGACAGAGACCTCTGCAGCCATTGCCTTCTTATCTCTTGGGCAGATAAGACAGTCACTTCATGTTCAAATAGTAGTTTGTCTTTGCCACTTAGTGTCAATTCTGATCCCAGCGAACCTTTGTGTCCTCTCCATTCTCATGATGTGCAGAAATAAAAATAATTCATCTCTGTCATTTTTAAAGTGACTATTATGGAGAATGATGTCCTGTAAATGTCACTTCCAACAGTGTGTTTCCCATGAACCCATTAATTATCCATAAGTATTGTAACAGGGCTTTGTTAAGAGCAGCAAAACCCAAACTGTCCAGCCAAGAATGGGGTGCTAGATGACCACCACTTATGTGGGTTCTCAAACTCACATGGGATGGTTCCATGGTAGTATGCTAGAAGCCACCAGCATTTCCATCATAGTTTTCTTTCCTTGGACACTGATGAGATTAACTGCCTGAGAGCACTGCCATTATTCTTAAGTGGGTTGTTGCAAGGCTCTCATCAGGCAGGCCATTTGCAGGAAAGAACCAGGATGTCCTAGGAAATGTTTAAGAAATAAAGTTACCAGAAACGAAGCTCTTAAGAGTTTACTGGCTTTCTCAGAAGAGAAAAATTATGCAAATATGTGCTATTTATTCAGGTATTCAATTTATAATAAACTTTCTTTAGCATTACTATATAAGTTCCAGGAATGTTATATATAATATGTATATATCATAATATATTTAATATTATAGAAAAAGCTAGACATCATGAAGCTATGCTCTGTGGAAGACTTCATAGCTTTCCAGCTAGCTTTAATTCTTACTTTGTCCTCAGAGAATCCTTTTAAAAGTTTATTTTATACCATTTGCCTCTTCCTAAACCAGCTGTTTTCCTTTGGAAAACCTTTGTAAAGTCTATGAGCTTCCTACTTGTAGCTTTTGTGATCAGTTCATTAAATGAACTACCATCCATGGTGATTTCTTTGACAAATAAGTAGATGAGGCAACTTTGGCCTGGGAAGTACAAGGATGATCTTTTGGAAAGAGGAAATGCAGAATTGGAAACAGCTACAAGGTATCACAATTTAAAAGGTTTTCTGAAACTCTTGTAGTCCCACTGTGCTGTGTCTAAGGATGGTGCCAAAGTTATGGTGCCTGCAGTGAGAAGAGGAAACACGGGATTCTGAGATTACCATTTGTTTACCAAACCAACCTACTCTTGAATCTACCTTTAGGTTTCTGTTGCGTGAGACATAGTCTCGTGATTCAGTTAGTTTCAAACAATTCCTTACACCTATGAGTATCTGATACTAATTAACATCTTAATGCATAGGCAAGTGAGATATTAGCTAACCATGAATTTTATTTATTAGGCAAAAGTTTTCTAAAAGATGTATTCATTTAATCAACATAAGAACAAAAAGGAAGAGGGCAAGAGTGAGGAGAAGCAGTGGGCGCTTAGTGTGGGCTTTCCAGGCAAAGACTAAAAACACATTTTCATTTGCATTGTGGTGAAAGCATCTAGATGCAAACATCTCCATAGCTATTTGAACAAGGAAATAAGACACGACATTCCCTGATAGCATTCTTTCCCTCCTTTTTATTTTAGAAGATTGTGCTTCACAGAATAAATATTTACTCTTTGAATACAAATGAAGATTTTGGAAATAAATCAGGCATAAATTACTCTAAAACCAAGTGAACTTGACTTAGAAAATGCATGGCCCATATTTTCTTGAACCACACTGGAGTGTGCCCCTATCCTGCTGCAAGATGCTGTCTAGCGTTTCTGACAGAATCTTCTTTTTCCTCATACAGGTCCACTTCTTTCTCCCTGTCCCTCTGTTAACATCCATTTACTACCCAATTCTCATCTATTTTCAGATTTCCCATTTCATTCTTTTAAATATATATGTATATATGGATATATATAGATGGGTAGATAGATAGATGCTAAATATTGATTTTTGAAGTCATGTTTTGAATATTGCTTTCATAATTCGTGCATCAAGTTTTTTCATTATAAAATATTGACATTTTTATTAAAAATAAATTCTTCACAAAAATTATCTGATAAAAGTTTAAAAGTCAGTGTTGTAAACTGTGTATTTTAGTACTCATAATAGTGTGTATCCATAGTTTTGTTTTCATCTCATTTTATAGACATTACATAATGCTTCAGATTTTAAGATTTCGTTGTCAAAGGATAGTGAACATCTGTGATTGATTATATTTGAAAACAGCTTTAATTTCTAGTCTTACCAGCTGATGGAAAAGAATTTTATTATTTTTAATTTATTTCAAGTGATTGCTTTTATTTAGAATACTAATAAAAATCTAAGTATCTCAAAATACTAATGCATTTTCAAGTTTGCATGTATTCCTATTCTATGAATTTATTCCTATTGTCTTCTGCAGTTTCTTTCTGACAAATTTAATTTTAAAATCTATCACTTTAATTTCTCTAAAATGTAAACCTTAATACAAACTTTTACTTTTAGAGAATCATTTTTTCTCCTTGAAGAATGTTTATGGAGACTGAAAAGAAATCCACAATACTGCAGTCTTAAAAATTACATTGTTCCTCTTACTCAAATATGCTTAGGCCCTGAAGAATATTCTAGTTTCAGTTAAACAAATAAACAAACAACATTGTTTTGGAGGGTTCAAGATGATTCTGTCATCTTTAGTGGTCTCATGTTTCCTTTCCCCCATCTGTTAAAATCTTGTCTAAATCAGTCTACCTGGGAGTTTATTTGGTGTGCCATTACAGCTAGGTTCTCAGTCTGGCACTTCAGGAAATGTCACTTGCTCTCCTCCCCCAGGGTATTAAAGATGCTCATCTTCATTGGAAGAGCTCAGAGCAGCCCAGTGATAGGGTTTATTTCCCCCAGACCTTAGTAATCCTAGGAACATTTCTTCCTGTCACAGCTGGTGAGCACCTCATGGAAATAATGTTTCATTTAACACACTTGGGGAGGTATCATCTTTAATAAGCCCTTCCATCAATCCAAATAACCATTGGGGCCTTTTATAGCTAAGAAATAAATTTGCATAGTCACTGAACTCCTCTATCTTTAAAAAACATTTTAATTGGGTGTAGTTTCCTTTTGTTAAGAGCATCCTTGTTGATAAAGAAACACCTTAGTTGACATCCTAGTGTCTAATCTCAGAAGGTAGGGAGAGTTTGGCTTGTAATTTCATTTTACCTTTGTCAGTTTAGCTGAGCCAGCTGAAGAGTCAGCCAAATGACTAGTGTGAATTGAAATGGTAATGATTTGTTAACAAAGCCAAGGGAGTGTTGTTTTTATTGTTGTTTTGTTTTGTTTGCATCATGTCAAAGGTAATTTTAAATTGGCCTACAGTGTTACCATTGACTTCCCATATGTGTATGGAAAATGTTTCTCAGTTTATTTAAAATGCTTAGATGATCAGATGTCATTGTCACATTAAAACATGCTATTCAGTTTTCTCCCTGGAGAACCTCATACTTCCCCAAAGGGGTAGTGTTAGTGAATTTTGGTTTTCTTATTAAAAATTACAGAGACATGAACAACTAAAGTAACCTGTTTTTTATTCAGGTTATGTGTGTCTGGATTTCCAAGACATGTTTTGGAGTGAATCTAATTAAAACAAACGAATCTTAGAAGCTTCGGTTTTTCTATTTTAACCTTTTCTGATAAAGCAATATAATTTTATCATTAACCTTAAAGATTGGGAAACTAAACTTAAAGAGAGAGTTTGATTTGATTAGTGTTTGTTCTTATGCTTTCAGAAGTAGGGCTTCCACTGTCGTACACTGACCTGTGTGTACACAAACTCATGGGTGTCTATGGAGTAGTACAATTCCCAGTTGCACATTCTGCTATGATTAGGTAGGTAGGCAGGTTCTCTGTTTCATGACTTTTAACCCCTCATTCCATTGTTGCTATTTCTGTTCCTAAGTGTTTGTTCCTGCCATGCCCTCATAGTGTACACCTGTCCTTTTTTCCAGATGTCAAGGCATGATCTGAAGGGCAGCTCAAATCCCATTTCCTGACAGGTTCTGAACTATTACTCTTTAGGACTTACCATCTTTCTTTGGAATTCTCATAGTGCTTTGAGTCACAGAATGTCTTAGGTAATTACACATAGCCTCATATAATTTACTTGCAGAATTTGTGTTTGCTGGTTGCATTCTTGCATACTGAGATCATAGCCTAGTTCTTAGTTCTCCAGTGTCTTCCACAGCAGGAACAGATAGTAGTTGCTGAAAATGTCATTTATAGATTATGGTTCTTTTTGTTGATTTGAAGAGATGATATTGTTTAAGAAAATGGGATAAGATAACTTGATGATCTAGCCTAGAATCACACCCTTAAAATTATTGCTTATAGCCTTTCGGTAAATTAAATAACTTGATATCCATGTTTGTTAAATGAGAATAAAATGACCTCCTCTTCTCTGCATTGCATGGCTTCTCTTTTGTAATTAAATAGTATAGTCTGTGTAAAATATATAACATGGAGGAACTTGGTAGAAACTCAAGTTGTTTTATTATTAACTCAACTAAAGGTTTCTTTTCATCTAAAATACGGTTGCTGATCAGTATGAGTATTCAACAATTGGGAGTAGGGAGAGAAATGGGAACCTTTCAATTTATATTTTCTTTTAAAATTATTCTCATATTTATTTATTTATTTATTTATTTATTTATTGTGTATGCTACAGTCTATATGTGGAAGTCAGAGGACAACTTGCACAAGTCATTGTCCTCCTTCCACTTCCACCTTGTAGAGACAGGAGATCCAGGCTCAGGTATTCAGACTTGATGCCCTATGCCTTCCCTTGCTTAGCCATCAGAGCAGCCCCTAAATTTATACTTTAAGTAAATCTCCAATCTTCTTTTGATATTTGTTTCTCACATACTCTGAGTAATTCAGCTACCTACAGATAATCTCAAAAACATCACTTCTATTTCTTTACCATGTATATCTACTATATGTGTTTATATGTGTACTCTCTCTTGTACCTGAGATCCATAGTCTTATTCAGAACATTCGTTTAATATGTTTCAATACCTTTGTCAATCATTTAATCTTATGTAGCTGGAGGTATCCTTCAAATTCCCCTTTATGGGACCAAAGACTCAATAATCAAAATTAATAGACTGAAGAACTACAATAAAGTAATACTTTTTTTTTCTTTTCCATAAGAAGCAAATGGGTTAAGACATATTAAGTCACACCAAGATTTCATGCCTCTTCCCTTGGCATTCATGAAGGGCAGAAGACATGTGATGCTTTGATAGCTCCCATGAGAAGACCTTCATTGTTCAAACCTGCTCATTTATAGCTTTATGTCCCTAATAGAGAATAAAGATCAATTCCCTTTGATACCTTACCTGGGGTTAGGAAGTGTTTTCACATGTCAATCAAACCCTTGGCCAGAGCAGCAAGGGTGTGTGTCATTACTAACCAAGCCTGTTCAACAACTTAGTGACCTTGGAGCTTAGGGCTGGAACTAATGAGAATATTTTTGTGTATTTGTATTGTAGAAAAAGAATATGGAAATAATTCCAGTTTTTTTTTAATCTAATGGCAGACTGGAACTTTAATTATTGGCACTTTAGATGTCAGAGCCAATACTTAGACTAAATCAAGACATGGCTATTTGTGATTATGTTTTGCTGACTATCTAACAAATAAAGCTTGCCTGGGGATGAGAGCACAGAGCTAGTCACACTAGCACTAGTTAGCCACAAAGGCCAGGTGGTGGTGTTAAATACCTTTAATCCCAGCACTTGTGACAGAAGCAGATGAATCTCTGTGAGTTTAAGGCCGCCCTGGGCTACACAAAATTTATCCAGTCTAAAAGAGAAACAGAGCTCACACAACAGTGATCCCAACACTTGGGATAATAAAACTTTAATCCCCCTAAGAGGGATGTGGAGACAGGTGTGATATTGCTAGGTGGAGAGAGGAACATAAGGTGGGAGGGGATGGGAGCTCGATGCAGTCAGAGGCAGGAAGGCAGTCTGAGCAATAGTCTCAAGCAGTAAGTCTGAAGATGCAGTCTAAGGTTGGGATCGCCCCTTTGGTCAGAGCATTGGTAGAAGTAAGAATTCTAGTGGCTGGCTGCTCTGCTTCTCTGATCCTTCAGCTTTCACCCCTGATTGCTGACCATATGCTTTTATTATTAAGACCAATTAGAATTTGTGCTACAGCTATTTACATTGGTAAGTTTATTAAATGCTGCAATCAACTCCCTCCAACCCAAATGAGCCCATCATTTCATCCAGCCACCTCATAGATATTATTCTTGAATATAAACACAGCATGTTAGGAAATTTGGATTTAGGAAGAAGTTATGGTTCTGAGTAGATAATACCACAGGGATGCTTTAGAAATTGGGTGAATTACCATAGATCTCCCAGTGGATTTGAAACATTTTTTAAACTGTTTCTTTTTAAAACATCAGGTTGGCTTATCCACAAAACCATCCAAAGAAGAGAACTGAAATTGAATACTTTATTTACTTTGACAATTCTATAAAGTAGTAAAGTGAGTGTTACAGATTGTCTTTATTATGGGGATACAAAGGGAAATGGGAAAACTCAGACTCACAGAATACCAGACAAGGTGGATGCTGCTGTGTCCTGCGGCTCTACCCCAGGAAAATGTGAACTACGCACAAGCTTGCTTCTGCTCTGATCTCCTAAGAGAGCATTCATGCTTCTTCTCTCCGCTTATCAGTCCACACGTAGCACCTCAGACCATGTCCTGAAGGTCAGTATCCCAAAAGCTATTGACTGAATAAAATCCCACAGCAATTTCCCTTTTTGTCTAAATAAGAGAGTTCTAAACCTAATACAAAACCATATACAATAAGGTAATTAGCAAATTACAGAGATTATTTCAAAACCTGTCTTATCCTGAGGGGTCTAAGTCTTGTACCTAAAATGTCTTAGCTAAGTTATGAGAGGAAAGTAGCTGTGACTATCTAGTCTTCAACCCCATGAAAGACCTGAGAAGGAAAAAATAATATTGTGTAAGTTAGCAGGAAGTGCAAGGAAGTGACTTCCAAAAGATGCAAGAAATGACAGAAATAGCTGGCTACCTAGAGAGTCTCTCAGCAACGTTGGGGCAACCAACTTTGGGTATAGGCCTAGAATATCTGACAGACCATATCAGAAGCAGGAAAGTTCGGAAGATTGTCCTACCGTGTCTTGGCAAGATTCAGCAGTTTCTTTTCCTTGTAACCTGCTTGTCCAGTTTAGACAGTGTGCTTGCCATCAGCAGTCAAGACAAAGACACTTCTTTGTCTGAAAGGCCACTTTTGCCAAGATGAAAACAATCTCCAAAGGAGTGTCTCTGGTGCCCATCAGTCTCTTGGGAAATAGCTCAGTGCTTCCTGGAGCAGTTGTGTCTCATGTCAACAAAATTTTAAATTATTAAAACATTTAAATGCCCTATTCTGTAGATATTCGAAGTATCTGAAGATCATCTATCTATGTGGAGTACATCTCTGTGCATCTAGAGAACCTAACATACCTATAAGTATGATAAACATGGGTGATTATTTCCTGAAATTCTCAATAACCTATATAGTTGATAGACTAAAGCTTCACGTATAAAAATAAACAATCTTTAAACAGATGTGCAGCATGAGGACAATGACTTTGAAATTGTAACAATACACATATAAAAATATCTTAATCAGAGGTAGAGATGTATAGTACAATGTGACAAAAATATCCTTAGATTGTATTAATATACAAAATATGTAAATAACTTCACATTTGTGTACAAAAATATTGTAAATAGAAATAGGAATATTACAAATACAATTTTGAATTTGTATCAATATACAAATTATCTTAGGAATACAAAAATAATTTTATATAAGTATCAATATACAAGAATTTATATCAATGTAAATTGTCTAAAACTATTAGTTGCTAAAGTAGTTTACAAGAAAATACACTAATCAGTCTTATTATACAATCCTATCTATTCCTCCTTTTTTTCCAAAACAGATTCCTGAGTCTAGTCTTCATTGCATCCCCAACCCTATTACAACCTATAACCAACCCCTATTCCCACAAAAAAGAAATGTGAAACCCCACTTTGGTGATGTAACAGCGACAGAGTACAGCAAGGAAATGCTTCTTTTCATATAGCTAGTGATGTACATTAAAATTTCCTTTAACTAATGAGCTGTTTATTTCCCTCACATCATGTCTGAATGAGATGAAGCAATGAGTAGGGCAGAATGGTATTCTCCCAGGCTTCGTGTACAGACTCACGGACACACGAGCGTGTGCTGAGCAGAATGTTCTCTGTTGTCACGTGTTTTGTGTTGTGAATCTCTCTTACTGTCATACCCCAAGGCTTCCTTTGCTACGTGAGAAAAATGATGCTCTCAGAACTAAAATCTCTAAATCGCATTAGGTTCTTCAAACACAGCTGCAACCCCACAAGCACAGGATAGATTCACTTTACTTTGAGAGAGCAACAGATTAATCTTGTAGAAAAAATACTTCGCCTGAATAAGGTTCTTGGTAAATATTTGTCAATTTGTCCTATTTGTCTGACTTTAAAATACAAAAAGAACCATGAAGACATAAAACAGTTCTCAACCTTTCCTAAGACTGTATTTCTCTTTACACTTAAAATCTTTTCATCTGACAATAATAAAATCTTTACTTGGCATTTGAACAGGTTTTCTTGTGACTTTTTACAGATGGCATAGTTCTGGTATCATAGCATATTAAAGATAGAAGGGAGATCTCAGCTCATTAAGTTCTCAAATGTAACCCTTGTGGGCAGCAATTGTGTCCTTTGGGAAGTCGGTTAAAAATGCAAATTCATAGGCCCCAGAAACTCTTGGAGATTGGGCCTGGTAAGGAATGTTGTAACGAAGTACAGGATGGTTCTAAAGTCCACTGAAGTTTGAGAATTGCCGCTCAGGTCCCATCGTTTTGTTTCCTTGTAATAACATTGTCTAAAACTAACTGGGCTATTCTATTCCATGTTCTCACACACGGCCTCACATCCTGTCCGGCTGCTGCCACCTTCTACATTGGTATTTCTAGACCTTTTCCTAAGACCAATTTAGCCAACTGCCTACTTGACACCGCCAGCTGGGTGTTCCACGGGGACCTCACATCTGCAGGTACAAATCAACCTGGCATCTTCTCTGGTGTTAAACATCTCAGCAAACTTTCGCCAACTGTTCAAACCACAGATTCAGGAACCTTCCCACGCTGTGCTGCTCAGGGATTCTCCTTTGAAGCAATTCAGTGATCATCAGGTCCACTTCTGACACCATGTAAAAATGACCTCTCTCCCTTGCCACGTCATTCATTTCTGTCATCTTCGGTTCCTCCATTGACTCGTCTACAGATGGGCTAAAGTGACTTGTAATGCCTGGCCATGTCTGTTCCCTGTTAACTAACATTTCTCCATTAGACATCAAATACAAAGTTCCAAAGTCTACAACATGCTTTACTCAGGTAAGACTCAGTGCCTGAGCTAACTCACTCCCACAGCCTTCTTTTTTCCCTCAAATGGGAAAAGTTTAGTCTGGCGCATAGCATTCTTTCTGCTTGAAAATGCCTCCCTCTGCTTTGTACAAAACTCCTTCCTGCTGGTTGAGATCAGCTGAAACCAGTACCACTGGAACAGGCTTTAAATAATAATTTGGGTCTTTCACAAATACTATTATTTGGATTATTGCAACTTAATATTTATATTATAAATATTAATTAGTGTCAGTTCCTGTGATCTGGTGTAGAGCCAGCTGTTCACATTTTTGAATCTCCCAGGTGACTCTAGCATGCAAAACTCGGAACACCTGGGTTCAATGCTACATTTCCCATCTCTGCAGGCTGTGGTTAGCATCTGTACTTGACTACTTTCCATTTATAGGATTTATTTGCAAACATTATGATAGTATTGTCGCTGCTATAGGATTACAGATTTTATGAAGGACAGGATGGTTCTGAAGCCCACTGAAGTTTGACTCTAATGCCAATAATGATACTATGTGTCACGGAGTTTATGCCTCATGACTTACTGTGAAATAAATTAATAAATAAAATAAAAGACTTTTAAAGTCAGTTCCCGGTAGAAGTTAGATTAAAACCAAGTCTCCTGACCTTTGGTTCTGCTATGTCAGGTGGAGATAATCCCGAGAATTCTTGAGTTTACAGATTAGAACTTTTTAAATGTAACGCAGCGTGCCCTGGCCTTTTAAAGTGTGCTCTTTGTAATATGACCCCCACAGAAGATGGCTATGTCTTCATTTCTGCAGCCTAAACTCCAGGTTGCTGGCAATGTCTCTTGAGGGCATCTGGGGATCTTCCTAAAAAGTATTACTAACGTTTTATGAGATTTTCATGTGTTCAACATGAACTTTAGTTCTTACAATCTAGAGATATTGGAAGACAGCGGTGCTGGATGTTCAGTGGTTTATCAACATGATTTTCATCATCAAGGTGCCCCCTTATGTTAAAATTCTATTATTTGCCATTTGTAGGCATAGCTATGAATAATGAATAAAACAAACTTACTGGTCATATTGGTGATAATCTGTGGTTTAGGGAGAAAAATGCTGGAGATAAAGGCAGCTAGAATTATACATTTCCAGCAAAGTCCAACATACTTCCTAAACAGGGCTCCTCTTGTTTCCCAGTTCCCCACAGACCTTTGTTGGTGGCAAGGGAATTCTACCCATCCAGGGAAGTTTGCTATCTCCTTGCAGCAAGGAGCTAGGCAAGCTTCCTTTCTCAATTGTGGAACCAGGAACCATAAATTCTGGCAAACTCAATCTCCCAGGACAAAGACTTAAATATGGCTATAGTTTGAATATTGATTGTCCTCAGTTTAACAAATATTGATGCTTGGTCCTCATATAACAACACTGAGAAGTGATAGAACACTTAAGAGATAATTAGTTCATGGGGTTATGTCCTCATGTAGTGACTGGTGTGTTTCCTGTCACAGTGGGGTATTTCTTGTTATCAAAGCAAGCAGTTCTTTGGTAGTCTTTCATACACAGGCTTCCATAACCTACTCACCAACAGCAAGGCAAATCTTGGACCATTCTCAGACTTCTTTAATGTAGGTCAAAATAGACCTGTCTTCTTTATAAATTATTTGCTTTCAGGTACTTTGCTTCAGCAACAGAAAACAGACTAATATAGATATTAGGTATAATTTTGAAATTTTCCTTCAGTTTATTTTCACTTCTTAGATCATAAGTCATATAACAATTACTAAGAAATCATCCATGTCCAGTCACATTATAAGCACACAAGGAGGGACAGCCATAGGGATACACAGTAGCATGGTCTATCATTTAAAGACTTTGGTGGAAGTGATTGCAGCTAGTCCTGGTATAAGTTACCAAAAGTCACATGAGAATTTTCCCCTCTGTAGAAAATTAGAAAATTCATATTTTGATAGTAATCATCTGCTCCCCCCTAAAATAGCTCATTCAGTTAACATTAGTTTGTTTGCAGATAAGCACTAATTATAGATATGAATTAGTATTCAAAAAGATGTGTTTGAGAAGTGAGTCTCAGCTTAGTGACCATTCTGGGTCATCTTGTCTACTGTTCCTCTGTATATTTCCCTACAAAGTATTGTATATTTATTTATTTGTGGTTGTATTCTTAAATCAGACTCACCAACTTTGAAGGAAAGTCTTGGATTTAGAATCCCACTTGATTAGTGCATCAAAACATCAAAAGGGCCAGCAGCTTGAGATAGTCAGGGTCCATGCACTGTGTGTGGTCAACATAGCGCCTGTACATATGGTCCTTAAACAAGTAAGTCTTCTGTGGGTCCAGAAGAAGACAGCATTGATTTGACCAGGCAGTATGCTGAAGCCAGACATGGGCCACATGTATCCTTCCTCCCCATTGCTGTCCTTAAACATCCAGTAACTGTCTTCTGGTGGTGAGAGAAAGCGCTTTGGCAGAAGCTCTAGTCTTGAGTTTCCCCATGATCCTCATCTTCACTATGTATAACTTCAGGTTATAGTACAAGGTGGTTATACCATATTAGCACATCGAGGAGAAGCCCTTTGGACATTTGTTGAGTGCCTACTATGTACTTGGTGTAGATTATTCATGTAGCCAGTGCTTGAGGATCTGATCCTATTCTGGCTGCCACTTAGAGACAGGACACCAAGACACTTGCTACCCTTCTCCATCAATATATACATGAGGGATAGAGATATCCCCCTTTATTGGAGAGAGGGTCTCAGTAGCACAGGCTGGTTCCAAACTCTTGCAGTCAAGCTTCTCAACCTGAATTCAATCATGGGGAAATGAATGAGTCAAGCCAGAGATAAAGGAAAACAGCACTCACAGAAACAAGAATAGGAAATAATTTCCTAGTTATGCCATCTGTAGGTATTTCCTTAGCCTTACCACACAGCACAGCAACTGCTGCCTTTGCCAGAGCAAGGCAAAGCTGAGTCACTGATTCAAGTGATAAGGGGCAGATATTTCCACATGTAATTGGAGGTAGTAATTTTCCCTACAACACTAGTGTTCTTTGAAGTGTGTTCAAAAGAAATTGTATTTCATTTTAACATCAAAATGAATCTTAAAAAAATTAGGAAAACATGTGCTTTCAAGTCAACTGGGTGAAAGGAATGCTCCATTTAAAACAGCAACCAATAATCACAAGCGACATTGTGCACATTGTGGAAGTGAGATACACATTGCTTCATTGGAAACTTGATACATCTTTATGTACTCCAAGAATCTGTTCACTTCAGACTCTATTAATTTGTCACTTTAAAAAAGACTTCTTTCTTTTCACAAATTCAAAAAGGATTTATTACCTTTTAAGGAAATGATCTTTTAAATAAACACATTCTTAGATTGCATTTTAATGAGAGAGTTGTAAGTAGAATGATGCAGGGAAAGACTCCAAATCTCAGAGCTACAGGGTGTGAGGTTGTTTGGCATGACAATACTGGAATTCCAAACTGGAGAGTTGTGTGAACTCATTGCCTTGTTACTAATAGATGCTATGGTAGAAAGGCCAGCTTCCTTAATTAAAAATTTTACACAAAAGAAACACATTTTCTTGGAAATATTTACAATCCATGTGAAAACCACAAGAGGGTTTCCAAATTTATAGATTTAAAATTTTTTAAAAGACTGTCATCTAGTAGATACTGATTTCATTAATGGTGAAATAACTAAAATTGCAAACTAATTTTAAGGGCCTGCCTTATTGAACATGGTGTAATATTTCATAGCAGTTCTCCTGTCAGCCAAGAGCACTGATTCATGGGATTGATGAAGTTTTATATTATGATATGATTTCAAATATTATTGTACAGGTTAGGAAAATGTTGCTTAGCAATGTGAGTCAAATTTTGTCATAAAACACATTGGTAATAGATAATATATGACCAATTCCCCTATGGCCCCAGTTCTGCATTACAGTAATAGATGTCCTATATTTGGAAGTGACGCTTTTTTTGCAGACTTTTTTATTTGACTTAGAAACTGGATTGTTATACATGATAATCCCAGTTCCCTTCTCCATCCGTTCTCCCTTACCACACTCCCCCCCCCAACTAAAACCATAAGTATCCTTTCTGCTCCCCCTGGATGGTAAGATGGTGTCATCAGAATCTATCCTATCCTTTTGGATAGGGTCTAGGCTCACTCCCGTGTGTCTTGGCTCAGTGAGTATTCCTCTGTGTGGAATGGGCTCTCAAAGTCCAAACCTATGCTAGGGATAAGTACTGAACTGCTACAGGAGGTCCTGTAGATCTCCGAGGTTTCCTCACTGAAACCCATGTTCCTGGGATCTGGATCAGTCCCATGCTGGTATCCCAGCTATCAGTCTGGAGAGCAAGAGATTCCCTGATATTCAGGTCAGCTGTTTCTGTGGGTTTCACCAGCCTGGTCTGGAACCCTTTGCTCTTCACTCGTCCTTCTCTGTATATGGATTCCAGTTCAGTTCGGGGATTAGTTGTGGGTGTCTGCTTCTACTTCCACCAGCTGATGGGTGATGGCTATTGTGTGGCATATAAGTCAGTCATCAATCTCATTATCCAAGGAGGGCATTTAAGGTAGCCTCTCCTCTGTTGCTTAGATTGTTATCTGGTGTCATCTTTGTAGATCTCCAGACATTTCCCTAGTACCTGATTTCTCTGTAAACCTAAAATGTCTCCCTCTATTATGGTATCTCCAATCTTGTTATCTTCTATTCTTGCCCTGACTCTAACTTTCTGCTCCCTTATGTCCTCTGCATCCTTCCTCTTCTCCCCTTCTCATTCTCCTAGCTCCCTCCCCCCTCTTCCCATGCTCCCAATTTGCTCAGGGGATCTTGACCATTTCCCTTTCTCTGGGGGACCATGTATGTCTCTCTTAGGGTCCTCCTTGTTTACTAGCTTCTCTGGAGGTGTGGATTGTAGGCTGGTAATCCTTTATTCTATGTCTAAAATCAGCATATGAGTGAGTACATATGATGTTTGTCTTTTTGAGATTGGGTTACCTTGCTCAGAATGGTTTCTTCTAGTTCCATCCATTTTGCTGTAAATTTCAAGAATCCATTGTTTTTTTTCCCACTGAGTAGTACTCCATTGTGTAAATGTACCACATTTTCTCTATCCATTCTTTAGTTGAGGGGCATCTAGGCTGCTTCCAGTTTCTGACTATTACAAATAGTGCTGCTATGAACATCATTGGACAGATGTCCCTGGGTATATGCCTAAGAGTTCAACTACAGATTCTTTTATCTGACAGAACATTTTCAAAAAATGGTGCTGGCATAATTGGTTGTGGGCATGTAGAAGACTGCAGATAGACCCAAGCATATCACCTTGCACAAAACTTAAGTCAAAATGGATCAAAGACCCCAACATAAATCCAGCCACACTGAACCTATTAGAATACAAAGTGGGAAATACCCTTGAATTAATTGGTACAGGAGACTGTTTCCTGAACATTACACCAGTAGTGTAGACACTGAGATCAACAATTGATAAATGGGAACTCCTGAAACTGAGAAGTTTCTGTAAGGAAAAGGACACAGTCAGCAAGACAAAAAGGCAGCCCACAGTCTGGGAAAAGACATTCACCAACCCCACATCTGACAGAGGGCTGATCTCCAAAATATACAAAGAACTCAAGAAGCTAGTCTCCAAAACACCAAACAATCCAATTAAAAAGTGTACAGAACTAAATAGACAATTCTCAATAGAGGAATCTAAAATGGCTGAAAGACACATAAGAAAGTGTTCAACATCCTTAGCCATCAGGGAAATACAAATCAAAACAACTCTGAGATACCATCTTACTCCTGTCAGAATGGCCAAAATCAAAAACACCAATGACAGTTTATGCTGGAGAGGATGTGGAGAAATGGGAACACTTCTCCACTGCTGGTGGGAGTGCCAACTTGCACAGCCACTTTGGAATTCAGTATGGCGATAGCTCAGGAAAATGGGAATCAGTCTACCACAAGATCTAGCAATTCCACTCCTAGGCTTATACCCAAAAGAAGCACATTCATACAACATGGACATCTGTTCAATGATGTTCATGGAAGTGACTCTTTTATCACAGAGAACACAGTCTATGGTACCTGTTTATCAGTCACAGGCTGATATGTCCTTAACATTGGGATTTTTTTTTAAGTCTGATGTTAAAAGGCTTTGGTATGGACTAGGTTCTGTGTAAGTACTGGAATATAGAAAGTTCTAGAAAACAGTTCTGGGGTGGAGACCTGTCTCATCATGAGGAGGGGAGGCTTGAACACAGTAAGTATAGTTGAGTAATGTGCTGGGTACTGTTGTGGTTTGAATGAGAATGGCCCTCACAGGCTCATATATTTAAATGTTTTGTTTCTAATTGGTGTAACTGTTTTTAGAGGTGTAGTCTTAGAGGAGGTGTGTCACTGGGGAGGGCTTTGAGGTTTCAAAGGCCTGTGCATTCCCCATTCCTAGTCTCTCCTCTCTCTCTCTCTCTCTCTCTCTCTCTCTCTCTCTCTCTCTCCTCTCTCTCTGTCTTTGACTCTCTGCTTCTTTCTTGGAACACTCAGCCTTAAATGAGTCTCCATCAAATAGCTCCCCTAAAAGCTAGCTGAACCTCTCAGGAGGTGAGGTGGGAAGATTATATGAACCAGAGGAGACAGAAGACACCTAGGAAATAAACAACAAACTCCAGAAATTCCATTGAGTTGTTTTGAGTTGACTGTCTACTGCTGGGCATGCGATATGGTTTGTATATCCAGTGAATCTCCCTTGGAAAAAACTAATTCTTTGTGTCTGGTTATCAATTGGAAATGGCTTCTAGGTTAGGGAGGTGGGTGTGTGTCCACTTTCACTTTCAGAGCTGGGGCTCCATCTGTCTTAAATCTCTGCAGGCCTTGAGCATTCTGTCACACATCTGTGAGTTCATATGAGTATCAGCCCTCTTGTGTCTATTAAGACCATGTTGTTTCAAGGGCTCTCACTCTCTATAAGTTGTCTGGTTGTGGGTAACAGTATTTGTTCCAAAAAAGGAGGGTTCTTTGACAATGGCTGATCAAGGCACTGATCTATGAGTATAGCAGAAGGTCATTAGGAGTCATTGTATTGTTACATTTCTTTAGCATAACAATAGTATTTGGTTTTACCCTAGGTCCCTGGCCTATCTATTCTCAGGTTCTTGACCACCCAAGCAGTATTTTGCAGGGTTTTATCTCATGAAGTGGGACTTAAATTCAAATCAAGTAGTGGCTGGTTATTCTCACAACTTTTGTACCACTATTGCATAGCATATATTGCAAGAAGCTAACCATTGTGTAGATGGGTCGGTTTTCAGCATTATCCTTTGGTAGCATATAGAGTATCTTTCCAGTACCATGAATACTAGTAAGTAAGGGTGAAGGTTCTCAATGAGTTATGTAGGCATTTTTTTTCTGCTATAATGTCTTACCATCAGTTTGTCAACAGTAAACAGTACCTTTGCCAATAGCCTGGGTTATTTGTGGATATCAATGGGCCTCCCCCATGTGTGATGGGCTCTCAAAGTCCCTTCTTACAACAGGTATAAATACTGATCCACTACCAGGGGCACCATAGAGTGCCGAGGCCTCCTCATTGACATCCACATTCAGGGGTCTGGATCATTCCCTTGCTGGCCTTCCAGACATCAGTCTGGGGTCCATGTGCTCCCCCTTGTTCAGGTCAGCTGTTTCTGTGGGTTTCATCAGCCTGGTTACTTGTGAATCTTATGACTATTGTTAATAGCTGAGTAGTACTCCACTATATAAATGTACCATCTTTTCTTCATCTGTTCATTCATTGATACACATTTAGTCTATTTCAATTTTCTGGCTATTATGAATCCAGCAATAATGGACATGTTTGAACAAATGTCTATGTGGTAGGATGAAGCATCCTTTTGGTATATATCTAAGAGTGGCATACTAAATCTTGAGGTAGATCATTTCCCATCTTCCAGAGGAACTGCCACGCTAATGTTCATAGTGGCAATTTGAACTCTCACTAGCAATTGATGAGTGTTTCCCTTACTCTATGTCTTCACCATCATGAGCTATCACAATTTTGGCCATTCTGACTTGTATAAGATGAAATCTCAAATTAGTTTTGATTTTCATTTCTCTGTAGAGTAAGGATGTTGAACGTTTCTTTAAGCATTTCTCAGACGTTTTTTTTTTTTTTTTTCTTTGAGCCACCTTCATTGTGTCCTGTAGTTTTAGGTACGGTATGTTTTCATCTTCACTCAATTCTAAATGTTTAACTTCTGTCTTTACTGTTTTTTTTTTCATTTAGTAATGAGTTTTTTAAGCTTCTGTGAGTTTGCAAAGTTACTGTTGTTGCTGTTATTCATCTTTAATTCATGGTGGTCAGACAGGAGGCAGGGTGTTATTTCGGTTTTCTTGTATCTGTTGAGACTTGCTTTGTCTGACACAAAAGGTTGATGTGATGTAGGGTGGCTATATCCAACCAGAGGATTTGCACAGTCTACTTAGAATGGAAGCAGAGAGGAAAAATGGGTCCCTGGCATGTTAAGGAGAGACTGGGAGGTTAAAAGTGCAGGACAGGGAAGAGAGTGAAATGTGTCCCTCTGTTTTCTTAGCAATTTCAAAGTCTTCATCTAACAATAATTTCTGCTGAACTATCCACACCTCTTTAATGTACATGTCTCTTCATTGGCTCACATGTTGTTCTGTTATGAATTGTCACACAAAGATAAATATAAAGCTCTTTTTCAACCTTTGCACTTTTTGTGCAAAATACATAATTGGTGAGATTCAGTCCAGGCAAGTTGTGTGTGCTCATGGAAGGAGGAACATCTGGGCCTAAGCACAAAGTTTGAGGGGAGGAAAGAGAAAGCAGGTTGGTTAACCTTACTAGGACTAATTATAGGTGTTAAATTATGCTATTCACAAGGTTGAATAAATCCATTTTCCTGCAATTTATCAACCTCTGCCTGTCCTTTTGTCTTCAACTTTATTTGGAGTTAATTTTTAATTTTCCCGAAATTATAATCAATTGGTTTCTGATGGCGATTAAGATGGTTAACACTATTTTATGCTGGTGAATCTGAAGTTACAGGGAAAGTGATGCCAGTAAATGAAAGAACCCTGGGTCCTGGTGGTAGCTAACTCTGTTGTAAAGTAAGTGGGACTTAAAGTCACCATGAGATGAAGATGTTCCCAGAGATGTTTATCTGAGAAGGTAAGAACTGTCCTCAATGTGGGCAGTACTAAGCTGCCTCACTGCAGGCAATGAAAAGGAAAAAGTGAGCTTCTTGACTGTAGCTGAATGTGACTAGCTGCCTCACATCCCTGTTAAACACTCATTCCTTGCCATAACAGACTCTACGCCCCAACTATCAGTCAAAATAAACACTGCTCCCCCAGGTTTCTTTGGTCAGGCATTTAATCACAGTAATAGGAATAGTGACTGAGACAGTCCTGCATCTGTAGTCACATCGACTGTTCTGAGGAATTTACATCCAGATAAAAGGCAATTCTCCAACAGAACAAAGGTATTCACTAAAAATAGTCCATTCTTCCTCTTCTCCCTCTTATCACTGACCAGAAGCCACATTACAATTGATAATGATATAACCAATATCATAGGAGGCAAAAAAGACACACCCTTTGTAAGGCCTGGTGAAACACCACTGCTCAAGTTTGTCTTCACCACCATGAAGGGAATCAATTCACCTAGACTCATGTGGTCCATCAACAAAGCAGAAGCAGGATTCAAATAGTTACAGTCTAATTCAGAGATCTTAGACACTCTACAGTGCCACCTTTGGAAATCCATGGAAAAAGTGACAGTTGGGGCCATTTTCCATCATCACTCATGTGCTGATGGACACATGAATCTGAAAGGCTCTATCAGTGAGCTCAAGTGTTCTTCAAACTCAGACATTCCTGATTCTCTGTAAGCAGTGGTAATGGGGTAGGGATTAATACAGAGGGAATTTTATCCCTTACTTCATGAAAGGCACATTCGACAAATGAGAGGAATGGGCCATTTGCTGTCTTGTCTGTGCAGAGCTCAGCCATTGTGACCTGTTTGACTCCAAGAGCCTGCATTCTCTGAAGAGCCCCTTGGCTGTGAATCACAGGACATGCCTTGGCCATATATGGAGAGCACATCGGAGGTCCAAGTTAACCAGGGCTTACCAAGGACTGTCGTGCTGGTGTTTTGATCCCCAGAGACTCTTCTTTGAAGCGAGCAGGCATACTAATGCCTCTTCATTTGGTAATAATAGCATGCTTCTCTGATGACATGGCAGGCTTTGAGCATCCAAGTTTATACAATGCAAACTGTTGATATTTGATCCGATATGAACTTAAACCCTGGCCTCTCCATTTGTCTAAATGTTGTCACTTTAAACCTAAGCACTGGCCTATGAGTAGGCTTAGAATGTGATGAAAAGATTGTTATAATTTGGCTCTTTTACTTTTCCATCCATAGAATCAGAGTTCTGCTTTCCCCTTGGAGGTTTGGAGATGACTTTGCACATTTGTTTCCTCTTAGTCACCAGAGTACAGTGAGTATTCATTTGGAGTTGTTTGGAAGTTATTATAAGCAAATATCGCTCCTTACATTTCTAGAATATTAGTGCTTAATAAAACTTTAGATTTAAACTATCCTAGCTCTTTTATCAGGAGACACTAATTTACAAAACCTTTTTGGTGCTTAGCATCAGAATTAGATTCAAAGTCTTGACTTGTCACATAAGAACAGAACAACCATAGTAACCTCATGGAGTTTTCGTAGCATGAAAATCCTCATGATAAAAAAGGAGTCAGAGTGAGGAGAGGACATAAGGGAGCAGGAAGGTTGTGTAGGGAGAAGAATAGAGGAGATCAAAATAAGAGATACCATCAAAGAGGGAGCCAGTATAGGTTTAAAGCAAAATCAGTCACTAGGGAAATGTCCAGAGATCTACAAGGTTGAAACCAACTAACAATCTAAGCAACAGTGGAGAGGCTACCTTAAATGCCCTCCCCTGAATGAGATTGAGAACTAACTTATATGCCATCCTAGAGCCTTCATCTAGCAGCTATGGAAATAGAAGCAGATACCCAGAGCTAAAAGCTGAACTGAAGTCGAATCCAGTAGCTGAGAAGGAGGACTGATGAGCAAGGGGATCAAGGCCATGCTGGTGAAACCCACAGAAACAGCTGGCCTGAACAAGAGAGAGCTCTTGGCCCCCAGACTGATCACTGGGAAACCAGCATGGAACTGATTCAGACCCCATGAATGTGGGTGTAAGTTTGGAGGTCTCAGAAATTTATTAGGCCTCTTGTGTAGTAGATCAGTACTCATCCCTATTGTAGGAATGGACTTTGGGAGCCCATTTCACAAAGAGGGCTACTCCCTCAGCCTAGACACACACAGGGAGGGCCTAGGCCCTATCCCAAAGGATATGACAGACTCTGAAGTCCCCCCCCCCATGGAAGGCCTCACTCTCCCTGGGGAGCAGAAATGTTATTGCATAGCTAGGGTGTTAGTAGGGGTCAGGAGAGGAGGGGCAGGAGAGGGAATGGGGATTGATATGTAAAACGATCTTTTTTCTAATTTCAATAAAAAAGAAAAGAAAGTCAAAAGCAGTCAGTTAAACATGCCTTGAAAGATCATATAATCTGTGCAACATGTACCAATGTCAGGGCCTGACTAGAATCTTACTTAGCTCTGTAATAGTGTTTTCTTCTTTATAATTCTCTAATAATATGTGGTGTTTCAGTTTTAGATGAAAATGATACCTAGCACGAGTGTCCTGGTTTTGTCCACAACACAAACCTAGACATATCTGGGAAGAGGTAATCTTAATTAAGACAACATCTCTATCAGATAGTCTGTAGGCAAGTTTGTATGGCATTTTCTTAATTAGTGATTGATGAGGGGTGTTTGGGGTGCTGCTCAGACTAGTGTAGGTGGCATTATCCCTAAGCATGTGGTCATGGAGTTTATAAGAAAGCAAACAAAGCCAGCCAGGAGGAGCAAGCCTGTAAGCAGTGTTTTTCCATAATCTCTTCTTCAGTTTTGGCCTCCAGGTCACTGCTTTGAGTCCCTGACCTGCCTTCCCCCAGTGACAGAATACTACCTAAGAATTAAAAGATGCAATCAGCCCTTTCCTCCTGAATTGCCTTTGATCGTGGTATTTATCACAACAATAGAAATCTTCCTAAGACAATGAGGTATCTAAATAAGGTTATATAAGTCACACAAGTTGTAGAGTAATGCTCTTCTACTTTCTCTGTTCTAATGATATAAGAGCAGTTTTGAGATAATAGGAGTCTAAAAGTTGACTAATGAGAGAACAGAGAATGGCCAGTATATGGTAAATTTCCAAAGAGTTGGTAGAGGAATAAAGAAGAAACAGAAGAGAAATAAATACCTGAAAACTCCCTGGGATGGAAAAGAGATGAATTTATAGAGAGTTTTAAGGTACAACTTAAATTACACTGTAGAGGGTAATGGTTTTAAGTCAACCTGGCAACGATGAAAAAAATCCTTCAATGTGATTAATATAAACCTAGTCAACCTTGATCATGTTTTAAGAGGCAGAGGATGAAATCTTGAACTCCATTAAAATAGATTCATCAAACTATTGTCCGGAGTTGAATAGAAAATGTGAGACTCCAATTTGTTGACTTCTTTTAGATTTTCCCTGTAGTAAAGATATACAAATTGTCATGCTTATGAGACTTTACCACATTAATTTTATGTTTAAAGTATTATTTATTAGTGAGTTCACTCTCCATGCAAGGCATGGAGGTATTGTTTTAATCAACAGATATTTGTTGAGCATCTACTGGGTACTCCTGTATTTGCTGAAGTTTAACTGTGAATAAACAGAAAATTTTATCGGTTCTTACAGAGTTAACATGTTCATAGGAAGAGATGTCAAGTTACACACACACAGACACACAGACACACAGACACAGACACACACACACACACACACACACACACACACACACACACACACCTATCTTATCATAATTAAGAAGTGCCTTACAGGGGAGTAGAAGACAGGTTGCAATAGCAAAGGAGAGTGCTGCCATTGGGAACAGCTGGGCCAGCAAAGTCCAAAGACAGAGGGGGCCTTGCATTTTTAGTGAAAGGAAGTAGGTTAATATGGTTTCCAGGAGCTAAGTAGCAAGAAAGGATTAATTGTAGGAGACTGGGTCAAGAATGCCAAGGAGCCACATCCCAGAGTCCTTGTAAAAATTTCTTAGGTTTGGGTTTTACTCAGGTTATAAGAATTAGTTGAAAATAGTTTCAAAAATGACAGTGAAGGCCTGGAAATGTGTTCAGTGGTAGAGGAACTGAAAGACTAAATCAATGAGGGAAGGACATGAGGGAAAGAAGGAGGGAAGGGAAGAAGGAAGGAAGAAAGGAAAGAAAAAATTCAGAGAAGGATGGTAGCAAAAAAATTAATGCAGGTAGTCACAAACATTCCTTCTCCCACCGCACTGTCATCGCCCCTTTCTTGTCTTCTTGCAAACACATCTGTCTAGCCCAGGTGCTCCCTTCCTCAGTGTGAGACTCTCTTGGTCTACATCTCATGCTCTGCCATCTGTGTCCTTGCACTGACCTCTAACTTTTCTCAGCCTGTGCCCCTCTGCTATCTCAACCCATCCTTCTTACTGTATTGCCAACTGATAACTTTCAAACCTCTACTCTGTCTGTGGCTTCTGGAGAGGCCTTTGAAGTTTCCACTCCTTCTAAAGTCTGGCTCCTTACAGCTTTCTCTCCTGGCTTTGATGCTTGTGTTTGTCCTCACTCTTCTCATTCCACAGCATGGGCTCCATGTTACCTGAACATACCCTGAGATTTCACACCTGGGGCTTCATGCATGCATCTCCCTCTAACAAGAAGGTTTCTCTGTTTTAAATCCTGTGTTCTCTTATTTAACCTGGAGACCCAACAGAAACTCAACCCTTCCTGAAGTGTAATGGAGAGATTTTCTAGAAAGAACCAGTGTGTCCTCCTTCTGGGCTTTCACACAGCTGCCTCTGCCATAGCATGTCTTATTACCCTTTAATTGGTTCTGGTATAAATTTCTTTGTCAGAGTCTGAGTTCTTGAAGCATAAAAATGGAGGTGAATTCCTCTCTACATGAACAGCACCTAGGGCTATGCTTTGTACTTAGGGGATGACCACTGATTTTTTAAGGCTAATAAATCATTCCTTGAGTTATTTCGATGAGCAGTTTGATATAACTGTGGTAATATAATTATAATTAATATAATCAAAGAGGGCCATCATAGCTATTCTTTGACTTCTCTTTATTAATAAAGCTTTAAAAAATGTATTTTCATTTGATCAAATGTTTGGACCTCAAGCATTACTCTTTGATAAATTGAATGGGTGGAGACAGACAGGCATCACAATTCCTTGCAGCTGTGAGGTATTTATCATTCCTTGACTGACACATGTGGAAACGCCTGTTGTGAGTGAGCAGAGTCTCTGACTTCACTCCATGGAAAGCATTGCTTTTGTATTTTCTATTTTTATTTAGTCAGACTATGATAAAGCTATACATAGGTTATGGTATTACTCTCCAGTCTGCATAAAGCTTATAAGATTAGAAGATGTTCAGGTGCAACCTAAATGTGCACCATTCAAGGAATTCACCACAGAGAACAGATACCAGAAACTGAAAATAGCATTTGCTACTCACTGACATCTTAATGCTACTGCAGATGTGGAAAAACCATGTCATCCTCTATACAAGATACAGGGATTGGCAAGGGTGTCTTGTTACTATACATGCCAGAGCACATCTGTGGAGTGGCTATAACAACAATGTGGCCTTTTAAAACACACCCCTTATAACTAACAGACCCAAGATGCATTGATTTTTACTAGTTCTACTTGAGATCTCAACATAGAGGCAATGAAGGAAATTTATCACTGAGTTGGCTAACCAAAATATAACCTCTTGCAATCTGCTGATATTTCCTGAAAAGTAGAATTCTCTTTTAAAATAATAGATACTGTCTTTGAAACCAGTTGTCAGCATAAGAGAAAAGGCAACATGCTGGGACATTATTTTTCTGAGTGAATTGAATTTGAGATTATTTTTAGATTAAGAAAGAATAAATTATTCTTTCTTAATTTTCACTCCACTTATTATCCTTCTTTAAATATTTCATAAGTAAAAAACAGGCTTTTAGACAAAGTCCATCGAAGGTTATTTGCATCAGAATTCTATTATGAATCTGCCTTCATGTGCCCCTTATGGAGCTGGCTATTGAAGACTTTGCCATCTTGTGTCACTCTGAATGACTCCATATAAGATTCTCAGTGGCAAATAGGAGCCTGAAATGGAAAACTTGGCAAATACCCAAATGACAGCATCTTAAATTTGTACTGTCATTCCTTACCTCCATGCTACATTTTCTTATATTCTAAAGGAATCTCTAAAGGTTTCACCAAAGACTTTATATTGCCTTATGAATACCAACATATGTGTCCTGGTTAGGGTTTTTTCAACTTGATAAAAGCTAGAGTGATCTGAGAAGGGGAAACCTCACTGAAAAAAAATGCCCTATCAGATGGTCTATCAGCATATCTATGGGGCATTTTCTTCATTAATAATTGATGTGGGAGGGCCCAGATTATTGTGGATGGTACCATCACTAGGCAAATGGACCTGGTGGATAAGAAAACAGGCTGAAGGCTGGTTTGTATTCATGGGAGGCCTGCCGTTTTCTGAAGATAAAAGGAGGAGTGGGTGGGGTGATGGAAGGAGGGAGGGTCTGGGAGGAGAGGAGGGCAGGAAAACTGTGATTCAGTTAATATGTAAAAACAAACAAATAAATATAAAAATAATTGGCTCATACCTTTAGGCCAAGAACTTGAGTGACAAAGACAGGTGAATCTCTGAGATTGAGGCTAGCCTGGTCCAGAACAGCCAGGGCTACACAGATAAACCCTATCTTGAAAAACTAGCTAAATAAATAAGTGAATAAATAAATAAATAGATAACAAATAAATATATAAAATTACGACCTTAGAGATGGTAAGCACACCATCTCTTATACACAATATTCATGGTTTTGTTCATAGGAATGGGCTAAATAAATAATAAATAAAAGCAGGCTGAACAAGTCAGTGGGAGCAAACCAGTAAACATTCTGGTTTGTATTCTTCAATATTCTCTACTTCTGTTCCTGTCTCCAGGTTCCTGCCCTGCGTAAGTTCCTATGTGACTTCTCTCAGACATAGACTAACATGGAAGTGCAAGATGAAATTTACCTGTCTCCCTCAAGATACTTTTGGTCATGATTTGTTTGAAATATCTAAGAACATACGAGAATAGATAAAATATTTCATAAAAATCGGTTGAATTCATTGGATTTGGCATAGTAAAGTGCAATCCCTATAACTCATCTTCTTTTTTCTGGGCCTGCCTTGACCATGTTTCTCTTCATTCACAAGCTGTCAGCTTTACTTGCCTTTACCCCATTTTCTATGTTTGAGCTTGGGGAACTTGTTGCTACAGATAATGAAATTTGCTTTTGATATTATTTATGAGTCTTTTTCATCTGGATCAGTGTGTGTGTGTGTGTGTGTGTGTGTGTGTGTGCAAGTTTGTTTGTTTGAAACAGGGTCTCACTGGGCAGCCCCAGGCTGACCTATAACTGACTCTGTGGTCTAAATTGTCCTTGAAATTATAGCAATCCTCCTGCCTTTGGTTCCCATGCTAGGAACACAGACAGAATCACCAAACTGGCAACTTAATCTTTTAAAGATTTATTTATTTTATGTGCATGTGTGTTTTGCCTATAGAGGATATAAGAGCCTAGGGTATTAAATTTGCTGGAACTGGAGTTATAGATGGTGGTCGTGAGATACCATGTAGCTGCTGGGAACTCAACGTGGGTCTTCTGCAAGACCAGCAAATGCTTTTTATCCATTTCTTCTTTGATCCATCTCCTCCCTTCCCTTGTTTTTATTACTTTTAGTTTTATGTATGTCCTGTGTGACTGCATGGGCTCTCACATATGTATGAAGGTACATGCCCCATGGAGGCCATAGCTGTCTGGATTACCCCAGAGTTAGAGTTACAGGTAGCTGTGAGTTGCTTGGTATGGGTCCTTGGAATTTAATTCAGATCCTCTGCAGGTGCAGTAAATGCTCTTAACTACTAAGCTTTCATTCCAGGTCTCAACTTGTAAAATTATTTTTACTTTTGTTTATATGTATGTATGAGCATATGACAGTGAGTGAAGTTACAGATAGTTATGAGTTGTTCAAAGTGGGTGTGGGGGCTTGAACTTATGACTTGTGGAAAAGCACCGAGCTTTCTTAAAGGCTTAGCCATATCTCTGTCCCTGGATTAGTAATTCTTAGCTGGTGATCATTTTGCTTTCCTGTAGGAGTTTGTAATATTTCTAGATTTTTCAGTTGCTCCCATTGAGGGTGGGTCTGGAAACCTATTGACATAATACTGGTAGAGGAAGCTGATGACTGAGCTATACAAAGCCTTCCTCTCTTCTATAGAGAATCACTCAATTTAAATTGCCAAGAATGAGAAACTAGTCAGGATTTGTCTCTTAGCTATTCCTGTCTAGTCATTATGGCCCAGGTTTTAGCTGTAATTAATCCATTCAGAGAGATCTTCTCAGACCATACTATATAAACATTTTCACCCTTTAATCATCTGGTATGAGTTTTTTTTTGGGGGGGCAGGTTTAGAGACAGGGTTTCTCTGTGGCTTTGGAGGCTGTCTCAGAACTAGCTCTTGTAGACCATGTTGTTCTCAAACTCACAGAGATCTGCCTGCCTCTGCCTCCTGTGTGCTGAGATTAAAGATAGGAAATAATTACACTTAAAAATAAGTTTTACATTGCATACTTTATCTAATTCACTATTAATCTCTAGTACTTGTGGTTGATAAAAATATTTGTTAATGAATAACTAAAAGTAGATGAGACCACTAAGTCCTAACTAAAGGCTGCATATACTCAATGCATAAAACTTCAGCTCAAAGAAACCACAAAAATAATAAAAATCTTCCAGTCCTCTGGGAGGCTTGGTAGCAAAAGCATTTAGTTTTCACAAATTTAAAGTATATTGGGAATGGCTCTGCTTTAGATATCTTCAGTGTATCTTTGATTTTTACTAAAATTTGCAAAGACATAAGGATATTAACTTTACAAATAAATTAAAAACAAATGTAGAGTCTTTGCTAGACTTCCAGGGACTTGACTTGACTGAGGTGGCAAGGAAGTGAACCGAAGACAGACACATGTATACATAGACAAAGAAAAGCTGGGGTTGGGCGGACTTGGCTCTCTCTGGTAGGTTGAAAATGCAGCATCTAGAAGCTCAGTGCACTTATTATATAGAGTTGGAAAAGGAATTGAGATTATTCCACACAGGTAAATAATGAGGCAGGGCTTATAGTGTACAGCTGGATCAAGGAGATATCAGTTATATTCATAGGGACAGTTTCTGTAGGGGAACAGTCATTAGGCTGTAACACCTTGGGGGAGAAAACTATAGTGGACATTTTCTTCATATACTGTTAGCATCCACATATGGACCAGAGGAAGACTTTGTCATCCCTCTAAGCCTTATCCCAGAGGATTAAGGTATGGGGAAGTTTGCAATTTCCCCACGAGTCTAAGGCTATTGTCCTTGATATGACCATGCCTGTGCCATTAACACACACTCACTCAGGACATCAATCGCTCAGTACTTCATCTGTTTCACACACACACACACAAACACACACACACACACAGCAAAACAAAACTTGCATATATACAACTGACAATATAGATGAGTAAAAATCTGCAGAAATGATTGCCTTTGAAAGAGAAAAAGTAACACAGGGCAAGATTGACTTCCATGTGGCTTTTCATCAGAATGCCAATGGTTTGAAACTCAAGCAGAAACATGCAGTAATAATTACATGAAAAATGTCATTCCAGGCTACCAGAGTAGTGTATTGCACTCTGATGGTACACCCATTGAGCCTCTTGAAAGCTCACTCCTGTACTTTTGCTTTCAAAATGTACTTAGTTGACCATAACAGCATTCAGTCTAGCACTAATTATATTTCACTATTGAAGGCAGACCTTTCTGACTACTCTATATAATGTCTTCAGAATCCCTTTCTAGCACAGCTACAGTGAAGAGGGATTACTACCATTCAAATATGAAATCTGAGAGTTGTTCTGTTTTATCTTTCTTAAAAAGATGTCTCTAGATTTTTATTTTAGCTCTGGCAAGTGACCCAGGGAGAATTGAGGGGAAACCTCCATAGCTCTCATAACTCTCCAGGGCTCTGCCATACCTACTGCATTTGTCTTTGATTTCTAACTCCATTTCCTGAGTTAGGCCAGGTGAACCCTGCTCTGCTTGGGTTCAGTCCTTGCACTGTAGCCTGATCATTCTTTGAAAGTAACAAGCTTGGCAACTTACTGCTTGTGCCATTTATTTGCAATGATTTCTTTGAGATCACTGCCCATCATTGTTTGACGTTCGCTATCTTGAAAATAATTGGTGTCTTGTTTTTTATTTATCTGTTGCTAATTGGAAGGGAAATTGTGCTTATTACTTAATATTGACTGAAAGATTGAGGATGTTTTCTGTAAGCTTTTTTCTAAAGTAGAGTTGGTCAGGCCATGTAACATTTTTGTTGTTGTTGTTGTTGTTTTTGTCTTTTATTTTTCTTAGAAATACAAATGATCCAGAAGAAATAAAGGATTAAAAAATTTAACATATTGTGAAAAAAAAAAAACAGAGAGAATCCACATTCTGTTCAAGCCTCCATATTAAGGTGTAGTAGTGCTGGTACCAGGATCAATGGCAAGGCCAATAGAAAGTCTCAAGCAGACACATGTTTATATGTTTAATGGATTTTATATACATTTTGAGTGTACCATATAGTATTATTGACAGTCCCCACCACATACACTAAACGTCTGAAGGTTATTCTGTTTAACAGAAACGTGTTTTTTAACAGGCATCTTCCCAAATCCTCCAAAGTTTCTAAGAACCCTATTTTATGCTCTACCCCCATGAATTTGCTATAAGGCAGATAAATGACATAATACAGTGTTTGCCTTTTTTGGTTTGGTTCAGGTGACATAATGTCTTTGGATTCACATAACTTTTGTTGATTTGAGATTTATGTCTGTATGTTTACCATATTAAAAATAACCTGGAAGCAGGTTATGGTTGTACATGCCCATAACCTCTGCAACTAGGAGGGCAATATAGGAAGATCTGGTATTTCCAGTCAGCCTTGACTTTATGCTGAGATCTTGTCTCAAAAGAATAAGCAAAACAAAACAAAATTGTTGGGAAAATTTTTTAAGTTTATTTATTCAAAATAACAATGTTAAGTCATTTACTCTTCTATTTCACCCCCGTCTCTGCTTTCAAATGAACCATATGTTCCAAAATCAAAAGTTATTGGTAAGAAAGTTGGGCTTGCTTAAATTCCCCAAATCTTCTAAGGTCAGGTTTAATGGGCACAGCTGCAGACTCCTGGTCTCCTGTAAACCATTGTGCTGTCAGATGAACACCATTTATCCTCTGGAAAATTCCACTCTGTACTGCTAGAGAATTTCTCCCCTGCTAGAGAATATATCTGAAAGAGACAAATAGCACCTTAGAGTTTTTTGAAAACAGCCTTATTTTGCAGACTTTATGAAGTGATTGACTTGAGGACCACACTTCTAGAGCCTTGGTGCTCTATTCTTGAGTGAATGCCCCCCTCATTCACTCCCTCCAGGTGAGGAATGACTGCTCTCTATGAGGCTGAAGTTGTGCCATTCAGTATTGTGTCTTCCGGTCTCCTCCTGGGAGAAGCAACCTGTCTTTGGGTAGCACACTTTCTACTCTCTTTGCTATAAATTGCCAGCACAGTCTAGAGGAATTCTGGGTTAGTTCTGGGATCTAGTGTTGGGCAGCCCTAGTTGCCACATACCATATGGTTAGAAAAGGGATATTTTGATTTGTTTGAAATCTGGCTTCTGTGTTTGTCTAGTAGTTTATTCAACTTAGATAAGAAACAGAATACTATTACTAAGCTTATTAAAAAACTCCTACATTAGCCCCTTTGAGTAAGATAGAATAAGATGTAGATGAAGAATTCAACAAGCCATACAAATACATATTGCTGTCTGAAAAATAATTATTCTCTTGATAGTTAGCAGCCCTTTGTATCACAGGGTTCTTTCTGTATGTTACAATTTCTAGTGTTCTGGCTAATGTAACAAACTACAATTATAGAGCCAACACTACAAAGATGCTCTCTGCTGAATGCTTTACCTATATGAATTTTCCTCTTCCTCAAAACCACTTGAATGATACTCAGGGAAGTGTCCTGAACCAAGTGTGATTTTCAGTAAGAAACATCCAGGTCATGGACCCAAAGGACATCTCCCCTCCCTAAGTTTAGCCCTCTTCCCATAGAGTTCCTTTTCATGGTCTGTCAAGGGGGACACTAAGGGGAAGATTTCCCCAAATTTTACTTTCCTTTTTAAGTTCCTGAACTCAGGAGTAACTTTTCCAACAATTACTTAGTCCCTATGTAAACTCTAAATAAGTTTTCAAGTCCTTCAAAGGCAAAGATCCTATTTTATGTTTCTGTAACAGTATCCATCGTACCAGTGTTCGGCTAAATACATTCTCAGTAATGATGGCCACAGTGAAAAAGATAGAAAATCTGAAGAAACCAATGTTACTGAGAACATCATGGCAAAACCCATTCAATTATTTGTAGCTTAAATAGTCTCTTAAAGAAAACAGACCCAAAGTGACTGCATTCATTCATTTGAAGGATATGACAATCTTTTACTGCAGCAATTTCGTTGGATTTGCTTTATTTGTGTCATTATGCCTAGATTAAAAAAAATAGACTCCTTAGCTGATTCTCCATCTGAATCCTTGTGATCAGTCTCTTCCCCTAAATCCTAGTGTGGAAGGTGGGGTGTAGTGATTATTTATCCTGATTTAAAGCACACAGTGCCATTTGTTGTACAGTGAACATCACTTTCAGCCTGCTATTACGATGTTGCTATTCTCCCTGCGAGTCAAGACCCTTAGCACATCTGTATACAACATGCAGAAATGCAGAGATGTCAAAACCCGGGACACAAGCAGCCCAGCTTCTGATGCTCGGAGTGTTATTAGCATTGGTAATAAGACTACCTGGGTCTGTCTGCAGAGGTCTCTCAGTTTGCCATCATTTACATTCACCACACACAGCATTCAAACCTGGCTTCTATGTGAATGAGCTTTAAAGAGGACAATGGAAACCCTCACAGTCAACTGGAATTTCAGTAGAAATCTATTCATCCTAATTAAGAAAACCTTCAAACCTGCCTCCTGGCAATTAGCACAGCCCTGCGTGATCCTATTATTTAAACTGACAACAGCCATCTTAAGTTTTGCTGTTTCCTGGAGCATACCCCCACGTCCCCTGCAATTCTGTAGTCCAGCTCTCTTATTTCTAAACAGATTCACTCCAACTCACAGCACCAAATACTTGGGGCATTTGCATTCACTCATTATTTGTGCGGCTACAGGCAGAGCATGACCCTGTCATAAGAACAGGTCCAACTGAAAACTACTTAATAGTGCTGGTTGGAGGACTATTAGATTTCCATAAAACCTACTCTGGAAGACCAAAGGAAAGAAATGGGATATTTGCACCATGGGATTATCTTGGTCTAATCTTATTTTTCATTTCTGTCAACAAAAGCTCCTTCCTAAATCGAAATTATAGGAGGCCAACTCTTGTTCACAAGAAATAATCAGTAGAAAGAACATTGTACTCTGTCCTGGGAAGCACAAAGTGGGAATTCACAACAATTTCTAATGCATTTCCCCCTTGACAATTAATATTTTGACATCTGAAAATGAGGGCATTTAGAAATAGTTGGCAACTAGATTTTTTTTTATGTGTGGGAGAAAAAGAAATCTCCCAAACTGAGGTTCAAAATCTCAATTGGAGTCTCTCTTTGATCTGTCTCATTGTGTTACCTTCTATAACGTCACAGCACCACTTCTCATATTTAAAGGGACTAGTCTTTCCTTTTTCCAGGTCAGACGCTAATTTAGAAATGTGGTGTGAAGTGATGATGAATAATGGATGAACAGCTTTCTGAATCGGAGTCCCAGATACTAAGGAACTTGAGAAATCTTCAAAGCCAGCTGGAATTTGTGAACTTGTGAGTCAGGAAGGACCCATCCGAGGTAATGGGTAGCCTGTCCACCTGCTTGGTGCGCCACTAATTACCAGCTGAATTGTTCCTTCACTTACAAGAACAAATGAAGTTGTCACAGGTGAAAATTGTAAAATGCCTGGTTCTAAGTCATATTATGATCTATCCATCCTGTTTCTAGTTACCTGCTAATGGACAGAGTCTTGGTATGGGTTTAGAAACACGTCACCTTGCTTTCAGAGATCTTTGACCTACTATTAGTACTCAGACATATTCTATGCAGTGTCATCTACTGTGTTCTCTTAAAGAAAGCTGTCTACTTATTTGATAAACAAATGACATTGAATTATGATTTGTTCTTCAAAGGATGTACAGTAGTACAAAGACGTTGAGTAAACACTGACTGTCCATCTGAAATGTCTCCCTGAAAAGATATTAAGTAACGAAGAAGTTTCTAACTATTCTTTTTCCTTTTTTACTGTCTGATTGGGTTCATCTGGATAAAGACTTCATGATGTTCTCCTCTATATAATAAAGAAGTACAGAGGAAATGGTAGGTTACCTCTTTAATGATAGTATAATTTTATTTTGTTTGGGTGATCCTGGAGATTGGGCCTAGGGTCTGACACATGCTAGTTGAGAGCATACCCATATTCCTAGATGCCATCCAGCTGTTGAAGGACTCCACGAAGAGTTAAAGTCAGTGGCTTCAAATTATCCTACAGGGACACTTCAACCACATGTTGTCAGTGAATGTACTAGGTGGTAGAATCAATACAAATATCATCTTTCTAGTCTGAAATAATTGACAATATCCATCCAAATGAACGCTAATGGGAAAATGTCTAAGAGCCTATTTCTGAACCTCACAGTACTCTCATAAGACATTACATGTGAGGTATTTACCTCACAAGACATGTAAAAACAGACACCATGCATTGCAGCAAGCACAGAGTGGGCAAGAGTGGGATGGAACTGTCACAATACAATCACAATTCTCAGATAATTTGGTTGATGATGGGGGATGTTCTTCTGTATATATATTTCTCTTATTGGTTGGTCAATAAAACACTGTCCAATAGTCAAGCAGAAAGAATAGACAGGGCTACAAGACCAGTAGAAGGCAGGAAGAGGGAGGCAGAGAGAGGCCTCAAAGTGATACCATGTAGAGACTGGGAAGATAGGATGCCCAGGTGTTCTTTGGTAAGATAAGTCCATGTAAAAATACATAGAATAATAGAAATGGGTTAATAATAGAAATGGGTTAAGAGAGAGCTAGCCAGTAAAAAATCCTAGCTATCAGCCAACAGTTTATATTTAATATAGTGTCCTTGTATTTATTTGGGGCAAAGCAGCTGTGTGAGAAATTTCCAGCAACAGGTTGATGCACAATACAAAGAATGAAGAATGACACAGTGTTTGGTCTCTTTGGTTGCTTGGAGACTTCACCTTTTGTGGGAAAAGTCACAAGGCAGCAAGCAGTAAGTAACACAGTCACATATATGGAATAAAACTACCAGCAAAATTTAGCCAGCAGCTCCACAGCTTCAAGTGTTGGTAGGAGAGGTCAAATGAAATGAGGAATAGAATTTTTAGATGACCTCCATGAATATAGCTTGAAGTAATGAGCAGAACTTATAAGAAAAGGGGACATGTTCAATTTCAGATAAGAAAGAGCTTTCTAATAAGAGTGGCAACAGATGAACATCCTGTTGTGCTGGAAATATTCGAGCCAAAGATAACTATTTGCTTGAAGAGCTGTTATAGGGAGAAGAAGGCAGATGGGCACTTGGGTTTGGTGGCTAGATGTGGATTCTTCTCTTGAAATTCCTCATAATCAGTCTTAAACAAGCAATCTGTCCAAATAACAAAAGAGTGGTAGTCTTGGGTTAGACAATTTCTTGATTTTGACCTGACTTCTCAAAGTGGTTAATCTGCATTAAAGGTATTTGTGTGCTAACGATCTACATTCTATCCTTAAATTCATTGTTGATGTCTTTCTACAAATTTCTATGCCTGATCAACCATGCATGATTTCAATTGATGATATAGTTTTCTAATTACCTTTGGCTGACCTTAGGTTGGGAGAAAAACTATAATAAAAAGATAGTCTATTTTCACAGTGGATGTTTTACTTCCTGCCTTAAATGGACAGGAGTTAAAATGTCCCATTTGGATTGCTAATGATATTACAATTTCTATGCCTAGCAATAGAAAAACACCTTCAAAAACATTAAGATATTCGGGGGGTGGGGCATTAGCCAACATGGTTCACTGTATATGTTAGAAGGACAACAGGGTATAGAGTCAAGGTCAGAAAATGTGACAGAAATGGTCAAAAGTTAGCCTAAATTTCTTGATCATTAAATTTGCCTGCAGATTAGAAGTTCTCTAGAGAAGTGCTTGCTGGCTGGATTATCACAGGGAGACAGCTGAAGAAGCTGTGTTTTTAACAAGAATCACTGGGTGGGAAGGACCAGGATTCACTGGGACAGGGTGGTTCTAATTAGACAATGAGGACACTGTGCTAATGATCTGAAGTCACGGTTCCAGCTAGGTGGGAAATGTTAGGTGATCAGGGAGCTGTACAGGGAGCAGAAGAAAAGCTTCTACAGGGGTTGCCATCTTCCAGCAAAGGTATCACAGAATTTACCTTCCCAGATATGCTCATGCTCAGGTGATTACTGGACATTTTGTTTTTTCCAGTTTTCAAGTCATGAATTATTGAACGGTTCATGTACTTTACCTCTGCCAGAATACTTCTTTTTCTGTCTGAATCTTGGAAAGCCTCTCAGGTAGCTCCTTGCCTCTCACAAATCTATCTCCTCCTCTCAGTACAACTGTTCTTTCTTTTTATTCTATTTCAAGTAGTGTGCAAGCTCTGGTGGGCGATTTAATGAGCAAAATTTGCCTGCTGCTTCTGGATATAAACAGAAGCCATCACTGGCTGCAGAGTATGATGTGGGAGAAGAGACATTCAGTCAACGTTTTTGCCTCCTTCTCATGTTCATCTTTCTTTTCCATCTCACAGATTACTCATTTGGTGCTGTGACCTTTTCACTCACTTCCAGCTTCATATGGCATCGGGGCTGCCAGAGTCTTTTCTCTTTTGAGTAAAATTTGAGATGATGACGTGAAAGTAGAATAGGCACATTTACACAAACTGTTTCTGTTAATGCCCATCTCTCTCCCTTAATCTTTCACACAAAAGTAGAACCACAGCCCTCACAAAAAAGACTTTTTTGTACAGTTTTTACAATTGCATTGGCAAGATCTCCAAGGAAAACAGAAATAAATTCTCGATGACTTGGGTCTTTCCACCACTTATAATTCCCATGAGTCATTGCTTGTCATTGAGTAGGTGGGGTAGGGGGAATCTCAAAACTCACCATCATTCCAAAAGTTGGTGAAGATGAGGAATCTAGGCATTAGTTGCCTACCATTTCCTTACCTTTATGGCAGATATATTCAAAACGATGGTATGAGAGGATGGTGGTACTAAATAGGATAGCAGTTCATATTGAGAAGAGAAACAAAGATTAACAATGAGTAACACTTCTATTACTACAAATCAAGGGTGTCACATCTGTAATCTCTCCACTTGGAGGCCAAGCCAGGAGGATTCCTACAGTATCTGAACTAAAGGTCACTAAAGTTGTAGCCAAGTTTATGGTGACTCCTAAATTTATTTATTTTTAATGATGATTCTTTTATTTAAATTAGAAACAAGCTTGTTTTACATGTCAATCCAAGTTCCTTCTCCCACCCCTCCTTCTCTCCTTCCCTGACCCCCACCAACTCCCTACCCCATCCCCTTTTTGCTCCTAATGGAGAGTGAGGCCTTCCATGGGGGTTCTTCAAAGTTGTTCATATCATTTGGAGCAGGGCCTAGGCCCTCCCCCATGTGGGTGACTCCTAACTTTGAACCCAAAAGTTACACTTACTTTAATTTAGGAATGCTTTGCTTTGTTGTTTTGATCTTTTAATACTTAGTTTGCATTTTGAAGATGTCCTAAATGTTTTTAAATTATGTAGAACTCATATATTTTTCTTCATAAATATTTGATTATCTTGGTTTTAGTAAGCTATACTTTACTATAATCCATCAAATTTTATTACTTTTCAATGATTACTTTGTGAAAATGTAGTGTTTTTGTTTGAATTGTCTTACAATGGTCTTGCTGATGTATAAAGCATTTAGATTATATTCTTCTAAAAATTTTAGTACTTTGGTTGATAGTTCTATAAGTGTTTGTTATTTCATATACCTTTTTATTATACAGATCAAAGCATACAGATACATGTATTACTAATACATTTATTTTTAAATGTAATTTTCTTTTATGTGACAATAAGTAGATGGAATGCATGCATATAAACACATGGAATTTGTGTAGTAAAACTTATCAATGAGTGATCAAAGGTTTAGTGAAAGAAGTGAAGTGATTTATGTAAGGTCATGTATTCAGGAAGTGGCTTCACTAGCTCCAAGACTGAGGTTTGTGGTTGCCACAACCCACTGCTACTTGCTTCTACTGTTCTGTCTGAAGGTAATTACCAACTACAACAGATTTTCTTTTGATAGAGGTAACTTTTTTTTCATTTCTCTCATAATATTTATGGCATCTGATTTTCCAGTTCCTCTCAGCTTCAAGTCTCATCTGACTTAAATATGAAAATAGATAATTTCTTTTAAAATTGTGTGTTGGGGCTTCCTTGCATCAATGACCACTAAATTGGTAAATTGCCCATTAATTATTTCAGGTTTGAAACCTAAAGATTAGCTTATTTGCATGAGAGTCACTGTTGTATTTAGCAACTTATGTGGGGATGTTTAAGAAAATTAACCTTAGACACAAAACCAACATGAACTTTTCACTTACTAAGCTCACCTAAAATTTGCCAATGTGTAAGGATTAAGAGAAATTATGAATAAATGATTTCATTTTCTGAAGCATAAAAGAATTCCATATACATTGTCCAGCACCATGTTAAAATGAATGTGACTTGCTTCTCAGTTTGAGTTGTCTGCTGGTTAAGTTCTGTTAGGAGAGGAGTGGGGACAGCAGAAAGAGAGGGTTTGCTTCTAAACTGAGGTGGATTTGGATGTGTGCAAGCTACAGGGCTTTCTAATGAATCCAGTATTTGAATATTGATTTTTCAAATGAATCATTTATAAAATGATACGGCTGAAACTTATTATTGATAATTTAAGTGTATTTTCTATCTGCTGTGTCTGCTGATTTTCTGGTTTTCTCAATGGAAGAAAAGACATCTATACATTAGAGTTCAGTTCCCCTTTGGGATAATCTATCTATGCCTAAATTCTTTTGTCATATTTCTCTTAATACCTTTATTTGCACATCATGTTTAATTAAGTGCTTAAAATTTTCCAGATACTGTCTGATGAAGAGGGTATTTGAAACCTGTTAAATTTATTGACCTCTGCTTTAACATTTGTTTGATACTGGACAAGGACTTTCCCCACGCCTTTTATTACATAGTAATAGTAAGAGAATCTTACATGAAAAAATGAACTATAAAATTTTTATTTAGTTCAGATCTACACTGTTACCTATAACTACTTTTGGAAATTCAACAAACCTACCAGCATGTCAGGTTGGCTGGTCTGTGCTGTGTATGTAAGGAAGCAACAGATTTTCACTGATGGACAACATGGATGTTTATTTCAGTGAAGGCATGGAGGCAGGAAATCATATGATCTTATCAAGTGGCTATGTGGCATAGCTTAATGAATGGAACTTCACATTATAAAGTCACATTAGAGGCCAGGTGTGGTGATCCACACTACTAATCCCAATACTCAGAAGGCAGAAGCAGATGGATCTCTGTGTGTGACAGTCCAGTCTGATTTATATAATAATTTCCAAATGATCCAAGGCTGCATAGTGAGATCCTATCTCTATTTTTTTAAAAAAGATAAGTAGAGTCACATAAAATTAGGTTGTTGTACTATTTAATTGAGGAGACCTTGAAAAGAATAGAACTTCATCTAATAATAACAGCTAGCATTTATTGCATGCAATGAGCTAGGTATCGCTCTAAATGCTTTTCAGGCATTTGTTCACTTTAATTGTATATCAATACTATGATATAGATATTATTGCAATTATTAGTCCCATGCCACATAGGAAGAGACTGAGACACAGAAGGTTCAGTCATTTAAACTCATCAGTCTTCTCTGGGGACCATGCTCTTAACTCCTTTGTTAAACTTTGATAAGGTATGATGCAGGGAGGGAATGAAAGTTTTTGATTAGAGGATTGATGGAACTGAACCTAGGGAAGTATATTTTTGAGATGAACAAAACTCCCAGAGACATCACAGTGTGAGTAAATGGGCCAATAACCTAGGATGGGGCTTTATGACAAATTTGGGCCTGTAATATATGTGAATTATGCAAAATAAAGTAACTTTAAATTGTTCTAATACATAAAACTGATTTATTTGAAGAATGGTCCTATTTACTAAGATCCAGAAGTTAGGATGAATGACGGCTCCTGGGAAGAACAATGAAGCTGACCTTATGCATACAAGATTTTATTTAATGCTTGTACTTGTGAGACTAGCGCTTGCAAAGAACCAAGACATGGCTGCATGAGTTCTGAGTTGTTAGCAAAGAGGTGATGGTGAGACTCATAAGAATAGATGCACTCTCTAAGGAAGAGAGGGAACAGAGGGGAGCAGATGGCCCAGGGGCAGGTTAATGAGTAACACTGACTAATGGCTAGCCAAGGGTTGCCAGGCAAGGCACATGACAGATTTATTTAAAAAGAACTCTGTCTAATTATGCTTACACTACTAACTTGCTTAGTAAACTCTATTCCTCTCATAGTTCGTGAGAAATCCAAGGTAACATAACTCAGTTTCAACAACTGAAAGAGCATTAAGGAGCCAGAGTGATGTGGGCTATACCAAGCATCATTCTCTACCTGCTTCCTCGACATGAATGTTCTTCAACTCAATACTTATCCTTTGCCTTCTTGCTCCTTTCTGCTCTAGAAACATTCTATTTACTATTATTATTATTATTATTATTATTATAAAGACAGTTGAAACAACATCAATGGGTTAGTGTTTTACCTATCATGGATTTAATAATTCTGATTGATTAAGGGGGCTACATATACTCTCTTTTATCTTTTTTCCAT
Source organism: Cricetulus griseus (assembly GCF_003668045.3). NCBI lineage: Eukaryota > Metazoa > Chordata > Mammalia > Rodentia > Cricetidae > Cricetulus > Cricetulus griseus. The sequence goes on along the minus strand of NC_048597.1, from coordinate 43,930,441 downwards.
TAAAAAATTTAAAACAACCATTTCTTCATCCTAAATTCCACAGCTAGTTACTTTCCCTGGAAACATGAATTCACTCCATTTATCCTTCTTTGTTTATGTCTGTTTTAATATTCATTCTCCTGTATTACAACACACAAAAGTTACTTACAGGTTTTTTTTATTTCCTTAAATAGAAAGTGTTCCCAAGTCAAGCTCTCCTTCCACAATCTATTATTTATTCTATTTTTATGAGTCTTTAATTTTTGCCATTTTGCAACTATTTTTTTCTGAATTCATGTTTTATTAGTCAACATTTAATGAAAGAAATTCCAAGTGAAACTATTGGCCTGTGGTAATTTTCACTTTAATTCCTCTTAAAGAATAAACCACAAACTTTGAATCATAAGTTCTTTTGAAATATTCATTCTATACTTGGTCAATCTGTGATGACGCGCAGTGAATGTAACATGTAGCTCAATAAAGGGGAGAATTAATCTTAACATGTCACATTCTGTGGCTTCTAATTTAATTACCAAGCAATGAACCCTGCCTATTCATTCACTTTTTCAATAGCTAAGGCTAATTTTTAACGTCTGATGAAGAGAGTCAAATGTCTGCCTCAGATTCACTTTTCCTACTTTTTATGAAAATCTGCCTTCTGTTCCCTTCAGATGTCAGAGCAGGAGAGAGAGCTGAGCTAACAAAAGGCCTTGCTGAAGTTGCTGCATGCCCTTTACTATGCTATGCTGCGGATCTCCTCAGATCATGCTGAAGCAGGGTAGGGCAGAACATTGCAATCTGCCAGCTTAGATGGTGGCCTTGGTGGACAGAATGCAGTCCCTGGTTGAAGTCCTTTGGTTCATAGAAGTGTTAACAAAACATGAATTTCTAATAACTGTGTTACTGATAACTGTTACAAATAAATAGCATTTCATAATCAAGTAAAACTGGGTTAAAAACACTGATTAAGTTTCTTCATCCTTAAAATCCCGGATTCTTCAAATGCATTCTACTAATGTGTGTTGTGAAGTTCCAGGAGGTACTCTATATTCTATTTTCTATATCCTCCTTTCTTAAATGACAAGACCATTTCCTATAATTTGGGAAATGTAAGTCTATGTTATAAGTTCCAATATTACCTTTAATGGGTTCCTTGGTTTTTGTTACTAATTTCCCTTCTTGGTTAATGATAAGTTATATAAGTAAAATACAAGTATTTAGTTTTAGTTTCAATATTTGAATACTGTTTGAAATTTTGAAAAATTAATTACAAATCATTCTGGCGAGAGAATGACAATCAGTCCATGAAGTAATGAGACCCTGTATGACAGATGAATAGTGTCATATAGAAGAGTAATAGCGGTAGGCAGGAATGTATTTTAGGAAGGTGATTAAAAAGAATGGCTTATGCACAGTAGCTAGAAACAGACTAGAGTTTTAATATAGATAACAAGGATATAAGGAGGCAGTTATTTTTTATGGCATAGAGAATTAGGATGCTGGCAGGGATAGTTTATGTCAGTCAAATCTCTGATTTAAAAATGTGAAATTGAGTATAAAAGAGAAACATTGTGGAACTGAAAGACCCCCCCGAAAAGGTACTTTCGTAGAGGGAGACCCACACCCAGGAATCAGCGAGGCCACGAACTTGGATGCAAAAACAAGAGACTTTATTGGAGATGCGGGTACCCGGGGCGACCTAGCTTCTGTGTGGCTAAGCGCGCCGAGCCAAGGGAAAGGGGTCCTTATATAGGGAAAAAGGCGCAAGCTAGGAGCAGGGATTCTATTGGATAATTCTAATGAGGCATTATACAGAGCTATTCCCATTGGTCAATGTATATGAGGCGCTATACAGGGTTATTCAAATGAGGCAAAGTACAGAGTTATTCAAATGAGGTGAAACATAGAGTCTTTCAAATGAGGCGAAATACAGAATCATTTCCATTGGATGGTTCAAATGAGACACAGAGCCATTCCAGATCAGCATATTCTCAAGGTCTGGTGTCTGGTACAGCAGACTCAATTCCCCCCCCCTCCGCTTCCTGATAGCTGACCTTGGGGGCGGAGACCTTGGGACGGAGTGTTTCTCTTCGGGCGGGGGCTCAGGGGCAGGGCTCCAGGCCGGCTCACTTGGTGTTTGTTCTCGTGCCGACCCACCTGGTGCTCGCCCTCGTGCCGGCCCACCCGGTGCTCGTTCTCGGGCCGGCCCACCTGGTGCTTGTTCTCGGGCCGGGCATGCGGCGGGTGGCGGGGGAAGGCCGCCGGGGGTGGGGATCGGGGAAGCCGCCAACAGGAGGAAGAGGAGACAAACTTGAGAAAGAAAGGGCTAAGGGACAGGGGTCTTTCAGAACTACTTGTTTGAATGTAAATTGTGGGGTTACTATAGAAAACAGAGTGGATGTTCCTCAGAAACCCAAACATAGAGTTTTCTTATGACTCATGTGGTGGTTTGAATGGTAATGTCTCCCATAGATGATTATGTTTCAATGCTTAGTCCCCAGCATTGATAGAACTGTTTGGGAAGAATTAGAAGGTATGGCCTTTTTAGAGAAAGTATGTTACTAGAGGTGGGATTTTAGCTTTCAAAAGCCTGTGCATTTCCCATTAGTTCTCTCTTCAGCCTCCTTTTCTGCCTTGTAGTTGCTGTCTCAATATTTAAGCTCTTAGCTACTATTCCATCACCATATCTGTATGCCTGCTGCCTTGCTTTCCACCATGATGGTCATGTGCTCACTCTCTATAATCATAAACTGAAATCCAATAAGCATTTTCTTCTACAAGTTGACTTTGTCATGACGGCTTATCACAGCAATCGAAAGGCAATTAGGACACTCAGAAATACCTTTTCTAGGTATTGGAAGTTAGTATATCTAATAGATACCAGCAATCACATGTGACTTATAGTGACGTTTGAAATGGACAAGATATTGAATCATTCTTAAAGTCTACCAATAGATGAACAGCTAAAGAAAATGTGGCTGTGTATACACAATAGAACAGTATTCAGCCTTGAAGTAGTTTTGTTATTTGTGCCAACACTCATGGAATAAAGATCATTGTGCTAATAGAATAATCCAAGCACAAATAGACAAATATTACATCTTCTCATTTAAGTGTAACAGATACAAAAATCAAACTCAAAGAAACAGATGGTAGAATGGTGGTTACCAGATACTGGGAAATGGAAAATGGAGAGTTGAAAAAATCAAAGGGTAGAGGGCTGTAATCAGATAATGGAAATTATTTTATGCTGTTTAATATGTAATACAAGCATGTGGATATAGTAAATAGGATACATTTCAAACTTGGTAAGGCAGTAATATTAAATGTTCTTGTCATAAAAATACAAGTATTTGAGTGATAGTTAATTAGCTTGATTTCATGATTCTGCATTGAATTCATAAATCATAACAATACTTTGTGCCCCATAAATGTATACAACTCTAATTTGTACATTAACAATTTAGAATTTAAAAAAGCTACCCAAATTAAATGTGAAGTTTTTGACACAAGATAACATTTTTATTAGTTACTTCTCTTACTGCTGTGCAGAAAAATAGCTGACTGAATAAAATCAATTAAGGATGGAGGAGTGGTTTCTAGTTTACAGAACAAAGATGTATCTGGTTGATGAGTCCTTGGGTCAGGAATTGGAAGCTTCTGTATCATGGAGATCCTGAAACTTTGGATCTGCAGGACCAGCACCTTCATGTGCTCCAGCAGTGCATAGATGGGTGGATGTTTAGGTGAAACAACTTACAGTCCTGGTTCTGGGCCTGAATGGTAGCTGGGTTGGTCAGCCTACCAGTTCTGCCTCATCCTCACAATCACTGAGCCAGCTAGCTCCCTGGATGCAGCAGGCAACAAGGGGCAGAGACAATTCTCCTGTTTTCAAGCACTCAGGGCCTGCTTACTGCCACCCATACTACAAAGGCCAGCTCTATTGTTTCCTCAGGCTGGGTGCAGGGCCCACTCAGCTGAGGGGCAGTACTAACTCTCCTGTTCTCATGCCTCCAAGACCTAACTTTCTTGCTGGCTAGGTGAAATGCCTAGCCAAGGTACTAACCCCCAGGAAGGGGTCTCCTTAACCCATGCCAATGAGATAGGAGGAATAGCTGTTGATTTAATGAGATAATATATTTTATTTTTAACCTAGCATTCCTACCCCCGGTTCAGTTCTTTTGGGTCTGCTTACCTTTTTGAGTCTTGAAAGGTATAATTTTTTCTTTCTTTCTTATCTTTTTCTTTCTTCTTCTTATGTTACTCTAAGGCTAAGTATGCATTTTCTGATGCTTTGGGTTTTTTCATGTTTTCTCTAAAGTACCCTCTATGCCAAGTGGATGCTTGCCCACCATGCGGCTGATATTCTTTGCATCTCAACCCAAATGGCCTGGCTTTTTAACTTTTTAATCTCTAGGTAGTTGTCAAGGTTTGCAGGTTGCTTGCCCAAGGGGTTTCACTTAAACTCCAATAAGACTCCCATTTAGCTTCTATTTGAGCCTGTTCTTATATTATTATTATTATTATTATTATTATTATTATTGTTATTATTAAGAACCCCAATAAGGGAACTCAATTTTCTTGGTATCATATAGCATCTCTTCTAGGACTCACTCACATTTCTGATAATATCCTCGATAAAAACTTCCTGAGATAACTACAGAGAGAAAAATTTTGTCTCATCATACAAAGTCCATCCATCCATCCATCCAACCATCCATCCATCCACCCATCCATCCATCTTCCTGCAATTTTTTAAAATTTCATTCTTCTTTAGAGCTGAATGTGTAATCTTAAGCAAGATCACATAATCTCAAAAAGGGACATATTCTCTTTAATATATAGAATCTAGATAACAATATCTGTATATATGTAAATAGATGCACACGTGGATACATTATAGCATGAAGAAAAGAGAAAAATAAAGGCCAAATATAAGGGAAAGAAGGTGGACCGAAGGCAGGCAATGGACGTGAGTTTTGAAAGAGGATAGAAACCTAATTATTTTTCTACTTCCAATTCTATTATGGATGTTGAGGTTGATGTTGTTTTGGTTTTGGTGATGGATTAAAGCATATGGTATATTTGATACCTAAAGTATAAAATTTAATGTGAAATTCCATAGCTTTTGTTTCAAATGCTTGTTCTAACAATGTGCATTGTGTATATTTTGAGCATAGTTAAATTGGTTTGTGGTGTTTTTATTTATTTGAAGGTTTTTTCTTAAGTTTATTAAAAAGAAAAGTCCTTTTTTGGCTCATAGTTTTAGAGGTTCTCATCTGTGAGTACTTCACACTTTGCTTTAGGTTCATGGTGAGACAACACATCATGAGGAAAAGTGAATGGAAAAGAAACTAACTGCTCATCCCATGGTTAGAGTGCAAAATAAAAGCCCCTCTTCAGGTCCCACTGTCCCTTTTGGCATTCTCACAATGATCTAATGACTTCTCACAAGATCCCATCTCTTAAAGGCCCAACAACCTACTAATAGTTCCAAGTTGAGGACTGAGTGTTCTAGTTTCAGTTCCGTTGTTGTGAGAAATACCCTGAGAAAAAACCAGCATAAACAATGAAAGGGTTTAGTTGGCTTACAGTTGCATGTGCATCATTTTCTGGAAGTCTAGGCAGGAGCTCAACTAGCTAGTCATATGACACCTACAGTTAAACGAAAAGGGAGAATATAGACATCATTGTTTGTTTTCAGCTAGCTTTCTATGCTATCACAAAGTCTGGAACTTCTGCCTAAGAAATTGTTCTGCCCACAATGGGCAAGTTTAATGAATAGTCAAGGAAATCACCTACAAATAAGCACATGGGACAACCTGATCTAGATAATTCCTAGTTAATATTCTCTTTCTAGGTGATTCTAGGTTTTCTTGATAGTTTAAACCAGCCAGCCCAGAGACAAATACTAAAACACATGGGTTATTGGGAGGTATTTCAGAGCTAAACTATAGCAAATTGGCATAACAGTACTTGGAACATGGTATATGCCTTCCAATTGTAGTAGCTATTTATTTTTTTCGTTTTTAAAATTTAAATTAGAAACAAGCTTGTTTTATATGTCAATCACAGTTCCCTCTCCCTCCAGTCCTCCCTTGTTCCCCACCGACTCCCCATCCCATTCCCTTTCTACTCCCCAAGGAGGATGAGACCTTCCATGGGGAATCTTCAAAGTCTGTCATCTCATTTGGAGCAGAGCCTGAACTCTCCCCCATGTGTCTAGGCTGAGAGAGAATCCCTCTATGTGTAGTGTGCTCCCAAAATCCATTAGTGTACTAGGGATAAATACTGATCTACTACCAGAGGCCCCATAGAGAGCCCAGACCTCCAAACTGTCATCCTTGTCCTATGCTGGTTTCTCAGCTATCAGTCTGGGGTCCATAAGCCCCCCCCCCTTGTTCAGGTCAGCGATTTCTGTGGGTCTCTCCAGTCTGGTCTTGACTCCTTTGCTCATCACAACTGAATTGCTGGAGTTCAGCCCAGTGTTTAGTTGTGAGTGTCTGCTTCTGCTTCTATCAGCTACTGGATGAAGGCTCTAGGATGACATATAACGTAGTCCTCAATCTTATTGTCAGAGAAGGGCATTTAAAGTATCCTCTCCACTATTGCTTAGATGGTTAGTTAGTGTCATCCTTGTAGATCTCTGGACATTTCCCTAGTGCCAGATTTCTCTTTAAACCTATAATGGCTCCCTTTATTATTATATCTCCTTGCTCTCCTCTATTCTTCCTCTGACTCAATCTTCCTGCTCCCTTATGTCCTCCTCTCCCCTCCTCTTCTTCCCTTCTCTTTCTCCTAACTATCTCTCCCCTCCTGCCATGCTCTCAATTTGCTCAGGAGATCTTGTCCCTTTCCCCTTTTCCAGGGGACCATGTATGAATCTCTTAGGATCCTCCTTGTTTCCTAGTTTCTCTTGTGGTGTGGACTGTAGGCTGGCAATCCTTTGCTCTATATCTAAAATTTATATCTGAGTGAGTATATAACATGTTTGTCTTATTTTTGTGACTGGGTTACCTCACTCAGGATGGTTTCTTCTAGTTCTATCCATTTTCCTGCAAATTTCAAGATTTCATTGTTTTTTTCCCATTGAGTAGTATTCCATTGTGTAAATGTGCCACATTTTCTTTATCCATTCTTTAGTTGAGGGGCATCTAGGTTGTTTCCAGTTTCTGGCTATTACAAATAATGCTGCTATGAACATGGTTGAGCAGATGTCCTTGTTGTATGACTGTGCATCTTTTGGATATATGCCTAAGAGTGGAATTGCTGGATTTTGTGGTAGACTGATTCCCATTTTCCTTAGGAACCACCATACTGATTTCCAAAGTGGCTGTTGGAATTTGCACTCCAGCGGTGAAGGAGTGTTCCGCTTTCTCCACAACCTCTCCAGCATAAATTGTCATTGGTGGTTTTGATTTTAGCCATTCTGACAGGAGAAAGATGGTATCTCAGAGTTGTTTTGATTTGCATTTCCATGATGGCTAAGGATGTTGAGCACTTTCTTATGTGTCTTTCAGCCATTTTAGATTCCTCTATTGAGAATTGTCTATTTAGGTCTGTACCCCACTTTTTAACTGGATTATTTGATGTTTGGGTGACTAGTTTCTTGAGTTCTTTGTACATTTTGGAAATTAGCCCTCTGTCAGACCTGGGGTGGGTGAATAACTTTTCCTATTCTGTGGACTGCTGTTTATTAATTGTGGATCCCAGTGTCTGTGCTACTGGTGTTATGCTCAGGAAGCATTCTCCTGTACCAATTCATTCGAGGGTATCTCCTATGAGGTTCAGTGTGTCTGGATTTATGTTGAGTTCTTTGATCCTTTTGGAGTTAAGTTTTGTGCATGGTGACAGACATGGTTGTATCTGCAGTCTTCTACATGCCAGCATCCAGTTATGCCAACAACAGTTGTTGAAGATGCTTTCTTTTTTCCATTGTGCAATTTTAGCTTCTTTGTCAAAAATCAGGTGTTCATAGGTGTGTGGTCTAACATCAGGGTTTTCAATTCGATTCCATACCTGTCTATTTTTGTGCCAATACCAAGCTGTTTTCAGGACTATAGCTTTATAATAGAGCTTGAAGTCAGGGATGGTGATGCCTCTGGGAGTTCCTTTATTGTATAAGATTGTTTTAGCTATCCTTGGTCTTTTGTTTTTCCATATAAAATTGAGTATTTTTTTAAGCCTTGTGAGGAAAAAGAAAATTCTGATTGCTAGGTGGAGAGTAAGACATTTGGCCTTTTCACAGTGTAGCCCTGTCCTTGAATATTTCAGAATTATACCATGCAGCTTTATTTGGTAGCTCATTTCTTTAATAAAAGGAACTTTCCCCCTAGTGACTCCATCAAGAGATTAAGCACACTGGTTCTGACTTTCTCTTTAAAGGCAGCAGTGATGAAATTAGGTACATAGTGGGGTAAAGTTCCAATCAAAAGGGAATGGCCTTTCACTTGCAGAAGTGTTTGTCATTCTGGGGAGAAACAGGGAACATTTCCATAGTGTTATGCCACTGGGCTGTCTGCTTTAGAATAATTTGTGGGTGAGGAGTGTATTGCCCAGGCTTTACTTTATTATTGCAATACATTTCCAGCATACCTTCAGTTTCTCCTCTGAATTATTCTTCCAGATAGCTCTTTCTAAGTCAGGGATTGGAGCACATCACTTCTCCTACTGAGAAGTTTCAGTGGCCTATCTATTTAATAAAACACAAGATCTTCCTTCAGTCTTACTTTGAGGTTACAATAAAGTTCCCTCTGCAATGGTGCACAAGCATTTTTGAGTACCTACAGTTTGCCAGCAATCTCGCTCTAATACAAATATTATGGAACTCACACATATATTTAAAAACATACTAATAATATTAAAATTAAAGACTAAACTTATTGAAAATAATGTATTTTATTTAATCCATCATAGAAAACCACAAAGTACAAAATGTCATCACTATTTAAATTTATTAATTTAAATATCTCTTCCTATTAAATATTAATTTAAAGATCTCTTCCATTCTTAGAAAATAAATATTAAGAATCTATGTGTATTCTATACTTATGTAATACCTAAATTCACATGGTGGAATTTTCATTGAAAATCCCCAATGTTTATATTTATATCATAAGATACAGAGTTGGAAAAAGATATGCCCATGCAAATTGTAAACATACTTCATGGTTTCCACTAGCCGAATAGAGTTTGAGTTTTTATATTTAAATTTCAATAGTTAGGTTAAATAAAACTTAGGATCAAGTTCCATGGTTTCTGGGGGAAAGGGGGCATGTTTTAGGTGCCACACTTGCCATGGCAACCACACTGAATGGCACAGCTAATGATGTAGGCATACATTTTCTCATACTTGAGTTATGGGCCCTGCTTCTTTTTTTCTTTGGTGTTTGCAATATGCCCTATTCCACAGGTTTGCTCAATTCTTTCACATAAGCTTGTTTTGTCTTCCAACATGTACACATTTCTCAGCTATTGAAATATTTTGTTTTCCCAGTAAATCTGAAGTCAATCCACCGAGACATGCCAGTCTCACCTATGTAGGTGTTCCATATGATCTGAACTTGCATTCAGCCTTGCTTTGACAGTGATCATCCACTTGTAAGTGAAATATTCTTTCCTGGCAGCCAGGTCCCAAATAACCACACAGAGTCTTCTTATTAATTGTAAATATATAGCTCAGCCAATAGCTTATTCTTGCTACTAACTAGCTCTTACAACTTAAATTAATCTATATTTCTTATCTATGTACTACCACATGGCTTGGTACTTTTTTTTTCAGCACAAAAAATTCATCTTTCTTCTCTCTACACCTCCTGGCCACTCCATCCTTCTTCATCCCCACACTCTCTTTTTCCCTGTATGCAAGTCCCATCTAACCTCTTCCTGGCTAGCTATTGACCATTTGCTCTTTATTAAACCAATGAGAGCATCACATTTTCATGGTGTAGAAAAGGAGTATTCCATAACACCTACTACTTCACCATGGGCTTTGAAGTCACAAAAGCCCAGCTTTGCTGGAAGGTCCTGCACTTATTGGCTGCATGATCTTAGACATTTTCCTTGAGTTTTGAAGTCTCTTCTTTACCTGTATGATGATGAGTTTCCTGTGATTTTTACTACATGTGAGGGTGTTGGGAAGAATAAATAGCTTAGTTCAGGACTCAGTGTATTATTAATGGTGTTAATATATTTCTTATCTTCCAGAGTAAAAAATTGCCAAATAATGGTAATCATGATAATAATTATGATAATAAAATACACTTATTTATCTTTTTATAGGCATGTGTATGTGTGTGAGTGTGTGTGTGTGTTCATTAGTGTTTTCTCATTTATCCTTTCAGTGGTACATAGCACTGAGAAAAGGAGGTGGAACAGAGACATCTGAATTTTGATGTTGATCCTGTATTGATTAGATGATTACTTGGAAACCTTAGTATATGAGTGTGTGTGTGTGTGTGTGTGTGTGTGTGTGTGTGTGTGTAGGTGCCATCACCCTCGAACTGGGGGTACCTATGTCAGATGATGACTTTTGGATTCCTGCTCTACCACTGTCCACCTTACTTCTTTTAGATAGGTCACTAAACCTGGCTGGCAGCCAGAAATCCGAATCAATCCTCCTGTATCCACCTTCTGTGGCATCTGGGGTTACAAGAGCATGGAACCACACCCAGATTTTTATGTAAGTTTTTGAGTTTTGATCTCAAGCCTTCAGGATTCTGTAGTAATTGCTCTTAGTAGTTGTGCCATCTCCTTGGGCTCAAAAGAACCTTCATTTCTTCTTTATTATTTTTAGAGGTGTGTGTGTGTGTGTGTGTGTGTGTGTGTGTGTGTGTGTGTGTGTGTATTAAATTTAGGTGCCCACAGAGACCAAAGATATCAGATTCCCCCACTGGAGTCACACGTGGTTGTGAACTGCCTGACATGCGTGCTAGGAATTGAACTTTGATATTCTGGAAGAGCAGTCCTTTTGTGCTCTTAACCACTGAGCCATCTTTCCAAGAGGTCTCCAAGGCATCTCCCAAGCCTTCTAAATTGTCTGAATCAGAAATTCCTGCAATATAAAATGAATGATAGAGCTAGTGTATAGACTGTGGGAATTATGTAGCCCTTGAATAATCTAGTTCAAGTTTTATTCTTGAAACTCTTAGCTCTGAGATAGTTAGCAACTTAGTAATCTTAGCTGAGGTTTCCTGATCTGAACCAAAGGGGAAATATAATGATACCAAATGTGTCAGTTTTAAAGACTACATGACAATCCATGCAAACATTCAGAATTATAACTAGACATAATAAATATTCAGGAACTTTCTAGATACATAAAAATACAAGTGCCCTAAGCAAAGGCTGGCACAGAACATGAAATAGATTTAGTCACCTTTCTATTTTCTTCTTTAACATATTTTGTACAGGCTAGTGACAGTAACCTTCTGTATACTGTACTTCATAGATAGTCATCTGAAAGGATGGGGAACCTCAACCACCCCTTTATGTTATTGGTATTTTATACATGTACAACAATATTATTTCCTGAAAGTGCGAAATAATTTCATGTGAGCTAAAGATAATAAAGCATTAGTCCCCAAGACTGCTTTACATTTCCCTTGGGCTGGTGGGGAGTTCAGTCATATTTGAAGCAGTTTGAATTTCATATGTATAAAATTCCTGCTATTCAGCCAGGTTGGTCCTCTGCCTAATTCTGATAATTTTAAATTATAATATCTTTCAAATGAAACCACAAGCCAAGGCTGTCTGAGAATGAATTCAAAAGAGAGGCAAGTAATGTCGTAAGCAACAATAAAAAGATATGAATAGTGCAAAATGCTACCGCAGAAATTCTAGAGCCATAATGAATAAAATGTACATGTGTTTCACTTCTAGTTCTTAAATATGGCCAACTGCCTCCTCTGCACTCCTTCCATTGTGATTCTAATTTTATTTGACCATTGTTCTGATCTGTTCAGTCTCTGAGCAAAGTCATTTTCATTTCTGAAACCTTGGATTTTCCCCTGTTTATCATCAGACCTTTGTTTTGCCTTTACTAAATTAAAACCATGTGTATTGTGGTTGGTATCTTGTTTTGTGTATTGACAAGTTGAGTGTTTTTCAGAGTCATCTATTGTCATTTTGACCATGAACTATAATACAATGCTATACCACGTATTTAGATGAGAAATAACACTATCTCTCACACTGCCTGGCTCAGTATGGCGGCAGCATGCTTCCCCTGCTCCTTGGGGAAAGAAATCACTGTAATTTCCAAACAAAGATTTTATATCATTTTATGTATGTGTGAAGATATGTACATATATTTATGAATATATGATCATACTTTCCACCATCAACATCCTATGTATCAACAAAGGCATTGAATTATCTTAATGACTATATGGTATTATATGATATGGCTAAACTATACTTGATTCTACTTATTTTTGTTGGACATTTATCTCATTTCAAATTGTCTATAGTATAAATGAAGCTTATATTCACATGGATATCTTACATACGTATTATGCATGTCTATGGGGTAGAAGGTGTTTTGTTTGTTACTTTGTTTTTGTCTTGAGATAGGGTTTCATGGAGCCCACGCTAGTGTCAAATGTGCTATGCAGCTCAGAAGGATTTTGAACTATTCATCCTCCTGCTTCTGCTTCCCAAGTACTAGGATTGTGTGTACCACCATGACTGCTCTAGGATTGTGTATATCACCATGACTGTACTAGGATTGTGTGTACCGCCATGACTGTACTATAATAGTGTGTACCACCATGACGGTACTAAGATTGTGTGTACCACTATGACTGTATTAGGATTTTGTATACCACCATGGCTGTTCTAAGATATGGACCTGAAAGCATTTAAAAGTTAAATTTACTGCAGGTAGGCAGCAGGCAACACTGGAGTATTGTAATCATTACATTAAGGTTATTACATTAAGAAATGTCTGTATTTAAATGGGCAGTGGTGGCACATGCCTTTTAATCCCAGAACTCTGGAGGCAGATCTCTGAGTTCAAGGCCAGCCTGATCTACAGAGTGAATTCTAGGACAGCCAGTGCTGTTAACACAGAGAAACACTGTCTCAAAAAACAAACAAACAAACAAACAAACAAAAGAGAAATATCTATATTCTTGTGAGATAGATTGCACTACAACCCGTAATACTTTTATAAATTAATTAATAGATGTAAAGTTACCAGTTTGTGACAGTGACAGATAGGACATAGAACACAATGGAATTCTGTACAACTGGCACAGTATTTTGTTCTTGTGACTCAAATGAAATAGTGTTTGTTAGTAGGTACATGAGTCTCCTAGGCAGATGCAAGGGTAGTCTAATGCAATTAGGAGACTTTGGTTTCTTTTTATAAATGTGAAACAGACACCTCTTGTTACATTGTCTAAGTGGTTCTGTGTCTACTTCCTCATTTATAAAAATGGCCTCAGCTGTATCATTAGTGAGTTTAGGATCAAAGCCTAGGCTACTCCAGCAAAGTAGGTTTGGCTGGGCATCCTTGGTATGTTGGTAAAAGAGACAAGCAATATTAAAAAGAAAAAGAAAAAGGAAAGATTTATTCAATGTGGCCCCTTTGGAAAGAAGAACAGATGAGGTCCAGTGACCCCAAGTCCATTTTGGAGGTACCAACATGAGGCTTTGATTTAAATAGAGGAGGGCAAGAGAAGTATGTAACTAAGCAGACTGCTTCCCATGTGGTCCTGCCCACCAGGACCTTAGCTGCAGTCTGTCCTGTAGGCCAATAATAAGTTGTCATACTATGTGAACCCTCTTCCTGGAAGCAAGTTCCTCCTCTCCCTGGTCCCAAGGCTTCAGAACTTTCCCTTTCCACAGCATGAGATTCCTGAGGAGATTTGAATTCTTTGGGTTCATTGCTGCAAGAATCTGAAAAGCCCAAGTGAGGGGTAAAATTGTCTCTCATTAGAATGTCTCTCTCCTGCCAAGATAGTTTCCATTGTAAAGTTGAACTGAAATACATTTTTTGTGCTTCATAAATAGGAAGCAAAGGCTTCATCAAATATGACAGCCTTTCTCCCTCTGTTCTTCCTGTGAATGTAATGGCAGGTAGACTGACTTTTCCCACATGACTCCAAGAGTCAGACAGCCAGATCCTTTGATTGGTAGTCATGTTAATTTGCATGCTAACAATTTCTAAGTGAATTCACACTGCCATTGTAGCTAAATTACTCTTTAAAAGTATTTAATTCTCAAACACATGAAGTGCTACAAAACAAAGCAACATAAGGAGGGAGTGGCTGGGTTTTGATGAAAACACTTCTATTACTGTAGACATGGTTCAGTTTAACCCCGTTACCCATCATTTTAGCAAAGCACAACAACATGAAAGGTATGCATCTTCTGATGCTTATTAAAGATTGAGAACACAGATCATACTTTTCCATTAAAATGCACAAATATTTAAACAAATTATCTTTCTGAAAAATAAATTGAATAAAGAATGTTTTTATTACTTGGTCATCACAGAGAAGAATATGACCCTAGGTTTGATTAAATTAAAACAATTTTGCTGTGTTGTAAAATCCTGGGATAGTGAATTTTTGTTGAAAGGTTAAAAGCATTTGGGTCATTAAAAGTTCTGCAAAAGCATGTTTCCAGGCACACTGCCTCTAATTTGATTTTGATTTGAATATAGTATTGTTTTAATTGGCTCTTGCCATTTAACTACTTATACTCATTAGAAATGTCAAATATTATGCTCCAGCCAGTGATATTTTCTCCCCTCTCCTGGAAAGTGAACTATTCCAGTTGCATAATTGCCAGATAATATGGACCTGCTCTTATTGGCATGTACTCATCGGCTGATTGATTGTCCACAAAGTGTTGGTATTTGCTTCTCTTGTTTACCTCTTCAATCATCAACTGGACATTTTCACCCTCCCCTATGGGAGCTGGCAGTAGGAAATGAGCATCCAGTAACAACTTAAAAAACTCTTCAGTTTACCTGATTTTTCATCCATTGCTGGACTGTTTAAGTCTAAAATTTTCCATCCTACACAAGGTCCCAAGGATGCCAGGATCTACTAAATGTATAAGCAATGGATAGTGAAAAGAACATGGGTTTAATTTTAAGGCACAGGATTCTCAACTTAAATTCAACAGAAATCTTAAACTTTAGAATAAGCACTGTCAGGCAGACAGAGGGAAATCCTGAAGAAGAGGCCAGGGTCGGGGGAGCCCCTGTTTGCTGTCTTTCCCCATAGTCTTCCATCTTCAGGACCTACATTGTCTATAGTGACAGTGGTGCCTCACTAAGATGAACCTTTCCCTGGTCTGGGGGGATTTATTAGTCCACAAGGGCCAAAGTAGGCTACAGCCTGCTGTGTTTTACATTTCCTTACTTGTTCTTACTCCCACATGGTCTTGGATACAACTGTAAAAGTATGACACGCTAGACAAGGATAGAGAGGAACATCCTAGGTAACTGAATAGATAACAAAAAAGTTAGACGTGTGTGCGAGTGAGTTTCTGGGTTCCTGTCTGTCCCAACTAGGATGACCATGCTTGGTCTTTATTAGAACATCAACTTGTAGGACAGTTAACTTGTAGGACAAACTCCAATAGTGTGACATGCACAGTTGTCACAATTAGCTAACAAAAAGTCAAGAATGTTATGATAAATCTTTCCGCCAAAGGCTGCCCAAACCCCACCACCAAGTGTGCACCCGCCTGAGTTAGGGCCCAAATTAATGCACAGAGAGACTTGTATTAGGTACAATGCTGCTTGGCCAATAACTAAGACTTCTCATCTGCTAGCTCAGTCTTAATTATCATAAATCTATATATGTTATAAGACTTATCTTTATAGAGGTTGCCTTTTGCTGGCACCCTCTATTGCCGGTGGCTCACCTCCTGCCAGTGGAGGCTGTGAAGGGGAAAAGGGGACACTTCCTCTTTCTCCTTTCTTAAATACGAGTCTCCTTGCTATGTCACTTCCTGCCTGGAACATCATTTCTCTACTACGTTTCCCAGAATCCTCTTTGACTCCTAGTCCTGTCTAACTTGCTGTCTCATTGGCCAAACGGTACTTTATTCAAT
Organism: Cricetulus griseus; assembly: GCF_003668045.3. Lineage (NCBI taxonomy): Eukaryota > Metazoa > Chordata > Mammalia > Rodentia > Cricetidae > Cricetulus > Cricetulus griseus. Next base: position 43,914,388 of record NC_048597.1, on the reverse strand, counting down.
AATCAATAAGATGAACATACACAGTATATTCCCTATCACAAGAAGTTTGAATTCAAGAGAAACAGTGAATTTTTCATGTATGTATATCTTAAGCAGTATTTGGGATACTGGATTTTATTGGGCATCTCTTACTGAAAACAAAACAAAACAAAACAAAACAGAAACTGAAATATTGATAATTGATTTGACTTTGGAAGCACAGGCTACTAAGACAGAGCTAGAACCTGTGAGCTGAAACAAATCAAGAGTGCTTGTTAGGAAAACAAGGAAACAAAACATTTTGACAGTGTTTAAGTAAAAGACAGGTTTTTATATGACACTGTTAAAAACATGCAGTTGAAAGAGTACGAAAAACAAGGTAAACATGATCAAGACCTGCCCGTGATAAGGTACATATTACCTGTAAGGAATTTAACACAGTTGTTGTTATAAAATGCTTGAAAAAGGACTTTCAAACATCTTGAAGCAAAATAGAAAGTACTCTTAAGAAGAAACAAGATATAAAGAAATGGAAATTTTACACTGAAAAACATAAGAACTGAAATGTGTCTAAAGCACCAGGAATAAAGATAAGCAGCCAATTAGCAGATGTAAGTCAGATCTTCTCTTGAATTCTCTGAAATGTACTTGGCAACAAAAACAAAAAAATAACACTGAATGGATTTGCAATATACATGATGCAAAAAATAGCTATACATAATAAATGATAATCATAACATAAAGAAGAAAGAATAAAAGAACTAGATGGCACTAACTTTTGTTAATATATTTTTCCATTGTAGTTGAAAGGGCAAAATTCAATTCTACATAAATGGTGAAGAGGTAGATATGTATTCTGTAATTGCTAAAATAATTACTAAATGATTGCCAGAACGTGGTCAAACTAGACAGCTTAGATACTGGATATTTAAAGTGACTCTTGTATTATTACCAGTGAGATACTGTATTTTAACAGTGTTACCTCAGTTAATATAGCTGTTGTGTTTCTTATTATGTTAATACTGTTTGATATCACTAGATTTATATAATACTATCAATTTAACATAGTGTTAATATCTTGGCTTTTAAATATCAGAATTTAAAAGACACTAAAAGAAGAAAAACTTTTAAAAAATGTATCTGTTGCATTTACCTGTGGAAGATGGCTTGTGTCAAATCCTAAGAAATGATTTACAGTACTTCCTAGCAAGGTTACAAAGTCAGGGAAGCATCATCAAAGGTTTGGGCATTTGTGGTAAAGCCTTCAGTATTTTTAGTAAAGCCTTAGGTATTTTGGGTAAAGCCTTAGGTATTTTTTGAAGGAAGGTGCAAAGGTCGTAAGTTGGAAGCAATATAAGGTGACATGAGATGTGGACAACAGCTAGATCATGAAGAATTTGGTGGGATGTTCCCATTTCTTTCCTCTCATAAGTTTGTAAATCAACCATCTGAGAGTTTCATGAGGGTAATGATTGTCAGGTTCGCTCAGAGTTATCATCCTGTTAGTTAGCAAAGAACGAGGGACATCATAGATTTATATTAAATATTGACAAATGAGTAAGTGAAACAAGAGCTTTGAACACAGATACCTTTCCTCTTCTGTTTGGAGTCACTGCTCTCCATGGATACACACATTTTCTTTTGCTGGCACCACCTTCCTCCACACAGCTTGGTCAAGGAAAGACCCTGTACTTCTGAACATCTGTATTCTCTAGGGTTAGGTACCTCTTCCTCCATACAGTCTTGGTCAAGGAAAGACCCTGTACCTCTGAACATCTGTATTCTCTAGGGTTAGGTACCTCTTGATAGAACAAGGCACATTCTTGGAAACAATATATGCAGATACCATATTTAGCTTGGGATTTGATAACTATTATGGAGGTGGCTTAATAATATTCTATATTTTCATTTTCAGGCAAAGTGGCAAAGCCCAAATGCCTGCCATCCTCATCTAAAGTTCCCCATTCTCATCTATGTGTAGGAAGCTCCTCCCTCTCTTTTCCTCCAAAAATAATTTTACTTTTTAAGATGAGATCTTTATTCTCCTCATGTGTTAAGTCTCATAGACCCTAAATCAATCCATGAACAAAAAACCAAGGTTTAAACAACATTATAAATTCTGGCTGTGAATTAATGTGAATCACAGGTCAATCTAGAAGTTAAATAGCCTCCACAGGAAAGGTACAACTCTTGTCACTATTTTACTGTACCACTGGATATATGATAGTGAAATAAAAGAGGATCATTGAAAGTTGATTTCCTTTGAATTTCAGGGTTAAAAAACAATTGAGAAAATTCCACTAAAAAGTGTGTTGGCCCCTTTAAATGTGGCTTATTGCAATTTTAATATTTTATGGTTACATTTTAGCATTTATTTCATAAATTAAAGATTAACAGTCATGCCTAAACTAGAATATTTTTTATCCACTTACAAAAACACATTGACTAACACTAATTAAATTTGCTTAATCAAGCTTAACAATGCTACATGCTGTTACTCATCACAAAGTAAGGAGCATACATATTTCCTGAAGTGCTGATGCTAGAATACCAAAGGGGTTTATTCTACTGGGGTATCCAAGGGTTCAGCCATCTGTTATTTACTATAATTTTTAATAAAAAGTTATTATTCATCTTTATTGCTAATCATTTGCCTTACAAGCAAAACACATTTTAGATTCTTGTTATCTTTTTAACCTGACTACAGGCAGAGACATACACACAAATGGTTTACTTCCAACTGTACCACCTTAATATTTACAGATGTTTTGATGTCAGCAGGAGGAAGATATAAATGTGACATAAGTAATACCTAATATTAAATTATATACAGTAGCATTTAATCACATTGAACCAATTATCTCAGCACAATGATTCCTCCTCCCCCACACACAAATAGGCAAATGTGATCACCCTTAACACCCTGAAGGACAAGACAGTAGCTGTGTCGTCTTCTATCACATTTTGCTTTTGTTCATAGCTAATCCCATTCTGCCCATTTTAACTCAGACCCTGCGGATATATAATAAATCACACCTGATAGAGCAAGACGAAAACCTGTTGATGGCATTGCCTTCAAGCTGCAATGAACACAGAAAAAAAGCCAGGGATTGAGAGAGGGTCAACTTCAGAAGAGAGGAGAGTGAAGCTCTGCTTTCAGAGAAATTGTACATTAAATATACTTAGTGAGAAATTGCAGGGCTGTGTCTCCAAGGATAACCTCCAGTTCCCAGATCAAAGGCAAATAGCTACACTGTGACATTTAAGACGGGATTCAGGAAGGGCCATGCTCTTTTTGAAGAGGGAGCTGATCATTAAGACCTAAGCAGTGAATGGCTCAAGCCCCAATAATGCCTCATGTTTACTAAGTGTTATTTAGACGCCACATTGCACTAGGAACCTGGCGATTAGTCACCTCAAGGTCCAGTTGATCCTCTGCAGCAGCCACTTTCACACACATTTTCCAAAATGGGCCAGACTGAGAGAAGTTTCTTTATTCAAGGTCATGAGAAATTGAGATTTATAGCTGTTCAGTCTGAAGCTGGGTACTCATTCACTTTGGTATTCCAGGGGCTACCAAGGAAAGCAAGTCATCAACCAACATGTCCTGTGCTAATTGAAGAGAAACAGTGGCTTCCATGACATATGCTTGATGATTGTACTTCTGGAAAGTGGGGGAGTTAATACTGAAGTAAATATATTTAATATAATTAAGTAATATTAATGTAGTATTAACAAATTTAATTCAGAGGTCATGGAAAAGATGAGACATATCGAACTCCGAAAATTACCTGCTCTGTTGATTGATACTTTTGTTGAGGCCAGAGTGACTGTGACTTCTCAGTTTTAGACATAGCATTTATTATGGATGGGGATGTCTTTTCCAAATATTTGCGGCAAGAGGTTAATTATGCACAGTGAAAGTCTGGTAATGGTTGGATTTATTTTCCCTCTTGCTAGTGTTGAAGAAGAGCTGGATTTATTCCTCAAATCTGGTACAGCATTAGGAAGTAAGCTCTCCCAATAGACAACACAATGAGAGTCACAAAGAGCAGCCCCAATGCCTCTAAGGAGACCCACAGGGAAGAACCTGAGCAATTACAGGAGATTCCTTGTAAGAACTATCCAGGGATTTCACAGACTGACCCATAGAAGTTAAAATGTGTGTCTAAATATAGGTCACTCTCAACTGACTTAAAGATGTCTCATCTTATTCTACATAGCTGGTAAAGCTGGGATGGCAGTATCTATGTAAGTTATTGTCATTCATAAGACTGTTCTAATGTATCGTATATCTGTATGTATGGTGTGTGTGTGTGTGTGTGTGTGTGTGTGTGTGTGTGTGTGTGTGTGTTGTGTCCCATTGAGTGTAAGTCAGTGGACAACCTCAGGTGTTGACCTTATCTTTCTACTCTGTTTCAGACAGTTCTCCTTTTGTTACTTGCTTCTGTGTATGCCATTCAGGTATTCTGTTTTCACCTCCCATCTTGTTGTAGAAACACTGGGATTACAGGAATTTGCTATCACTCCTGATGTAATGTGGATTCTAGGGATTCAAACCTGGTTCTCACACTTACACAGCAAGTGCTTTATACACCGAGACATCTCCCTAGCCCGTGAATCATTTCCGAGAGAAGATGTTATATCCAATACTGAGGGAAGTAGTAACTGTAAAGTAGGGAGAAAAGAGATTGCCTTCTGAACTACTCCCCTAATGAGCCAGCATTTGGTGAGGATAAGATGTCTGTAACTACACCCTTCACCTTAGGAAGCTAATAATTAGCTAGCGTGTCATGGTAGTAACAACTTTAGTAGATAGATGCCCATTTTCCCCATACCTTACTCAAGGAAACTTTCAAATTTTGATTTGCTGTAAACTTTCATTCCTCTGGAAGATTAGTTCCTATTAAAGAGACCTGGAGCATTTCCTAGTTTTTAGACAGGTTAATTATTTTTAATGTCAGCAGGGCTACTTTTAATTCAGGTTTTCTTCTCTTCTTTTCCTTTAGCTTTCTAGCTTCCCAGAGCAGCTCACTCTGATCGCAACAGAGTACATGTTCAGGGACAGTAATGCTCAAGATTTTCCTTATTTGGCATTAACATACATCAAATGAATCTTCACAAGAAAACACAAATATCCTATACTCTGGGTCTCCTGTTGAGAGGCTGTGAATCTAGAGGATTCTAGAATCAGACATGATTCCCATCTCTTACCTTCCCCTAGTATACACACAGGAAACACCTATCATCCTTTGAGTTACAGTCCTGAAAGGAAGTTTGGGAAACACTGGTGGTTATAACTTACAAAGGTCATTATTGACCCACTGAAACCCCAGACACCTAGGGACAACTGCAAACCATCAGCACCACATCTGCCACCATCAGAGTCTTGGTCCTGCCCCCACTGGGATAGGTGAGTGCCTGGCTTTCCCCACCCCTCCCCCTTTTGGATCAACATAATATGGTAGCTAAGGGCTTGGGTTCAGAAACCAACCTGGATTGTAGCCCCCTGCCTGTCATTTCTTACCTGTGTTGGATGCTAAGAAAATTTTTTCTTACTTCAGACTTAGGACCAGCAAATAAGGACACTGAGTTTTCCTTGGGGTGCTGTAACCATTCAATAGGATTATGTATGTATTAGAGCTGTAATTATTTATGGGTATTTTAACATTTATATGATAGCCAGTAAGTCAAAATGTACATGTAACATGGGAGAGTAATCCTAGGATTCTTTAGGATTCTACCAGGCACATCTAGACCATACTCTGGCAACAATCCTCCACCTTTTTCTCTTCTAGTAATCTCCATGTTAATTGATGTTGCTATGCAGGCCAGGCATATTAATTTTCTCCTGTGTTTACTTACATGGTTCATTGGACATTAATAGTAAGGCAAATGCTTCTTGGCTTTCCATGCATAGTAAATACAGACCAAATCCACTTAAGAGGAGAAGAAAAAAAATGTCATGTTTGCTCTTTAAAGCGACAGCTGCTAGAATGAAAAAGGCTTGTCCTTATTAACTATTCGTACTCAAAGCCATAAATACATGGAAAATGCAGACTTTTTTTTAAAACAAAACCTCAACTTTCAGCTCTTTAAAAAAAGATGGTATCGTTGCCCAGAGAGGCATTTCCAGATGGCAATATTTATAGAAGCGATAAGTCAGCTAGCCCAGCTGTCATTATCACTTACCATGGCTTCTGAGTATTAACTTTCCAGAGCATCCACAAGTGAGAAGAATTATAATTATATAAATAAAATTAACTGTGTACTTTAAATATGTATATGCTTGAATATATTTGAGCCCTTAATAGTTGTTTTGGTTGGGGACATAACTCAGTGATAGAGTGCTGCCCCAGTATTCCAGAGGGAGCAAGTTCATTGCTTGGCACTGAAAACAAAGCCTTAAAAGTCAACACTAACCAAGCATTGCTGACTTGGGTTAATATTGCTGGAATTGCTTAGAAGAGATTATAGTTCAAAACAACAGCATCCACTAGGATTGATGTGGGAACAAAGGTTCACATGACATCTCATCAGGGAACACTTCCTACCAAAGATGTTTGTCACTTTTTAGGATGTTGTATAAGGTAGAATAGAAGCCATTGTTGAAGACTAAGCTTCCTGACCTTGGTTCAATATCATGCTCTGGAAACTTCCAACCCATTTTGTTTCCATTTAAATACAATTTTTTCATATTTCCTCTCTCTACACTTCTCTCATTCCCTCTCTGCTCCCCATCCACTCCTACTCCATCTCCATTCAGAAAGGGGCAGCCATCCCAACGGCTTGAACAAAATAAGGCACTTCAAGTTGAGGCAGGACTGAGCTCCTCCCATTGCACCCATATGCACTGGTGGGATAGTGATGAACATCAGTGGCTTCCAACCTAATTTTTTACCTCTATTTATGAGAACTTGGATTTTATATCTACACAATTATTAAATATTTTGTTACTTTTTCAAATTAGCATAAAAGTGGGGTGTTTCACTTTGAAAGTTTCATATATACCTTGTCTATATTGGTTCTACTCACCTTCCGTCCAGCTCTTGACCTTTCCCGTACTTCTTCATGTCCTCTAACAACCCACTTTTTCCTTTCATGTCAAATGTATCCTACTGTATTTCTCCCCAAGTCTCATATTTCTTCTCAAGGTTAGCTAGAAGTTTCAGTGCTTCAGGAATTATATTCAAGTCTGATATATTTTGAATTAACTTTTATACACAGTGGGGAAAATAGATCTAATTTCATTTTTGGCATATTTGTATCTCACTTTCCCAGAACCATTTATTGAAGATGCTCTTTTTTCTACAATGTATATTTTTTATATCTTTCTCAAAATATTATGTTTTTATAGCTGCATCATCTATTCTGGGCCCTCTATTTTGTTAAGTTAGCCTACTTGTCTGTTTTTGCAGCTAGTATTATTTTATGTTTGTCACTATGGCTCTTTGGTGTAATTTGAGGCCAGTTCTTTTTTTCTTCTTAGTGTTTCTTTGGCAACTCAAAGTCTTTTGTGTCTCCATGTGAATGTATTTTTCAAGTTCAGTAAAGAATATCATTTAAATTTTGATAGGGGTTGTTTTGGATTTGTAGACGGCTTCCAGTAATGTAGGCATGTTTACAATATGAATTCTGCTAATGTGTGTATGTGAGTTTAGATGTTATTGTCACCTAGTATCATCTTCAATTTCTTTCTTCAGTAGTTTAACACTTTCATTGTAGAGATCTTTTTACCTCCTTTGTTAGGCTTATTTTTGTGTAATTTTTAAAGATATTGTGAATGCCCCCTCTTAATTTCTTTCACAGAAAGTTTGTTCTTGATAGGTATAAAATGTACTGTTTTTGAGTTAATTTTGTATCCTACTACTTGATAAAAGTAATTATCATATGTGAGAATTTTCTGCTGGAATATTTAATTGTTCAAGTAGAGAATCATGACATCTGAATATACCAAAACTTTCATTTTTTCTCTTTTTGTTGCATCCATTATATTTCTTTCTTTTGTCATATTGCTTTAGATAAGACATTATATGTGATAAAAATGGCAAGTATGTTTGCTAAAGATGGCAAGACTAATTCCCATCTTTCACCAAAGTATATTGATGCATTATTCAGTCAAAATGAGAAGTTAAGAATCTAACTGGTGATTGGATAAACTGAAAAAACATAAAATTTAAGGTAAAAGCCTTGCCTTAATCAGAGGCCTTGTCTACTATCTTCAGGTCTCAGCTCTCATGTAAATTGTTCAATGTGCCACCTAACCATTCTGTGATCTTGACTTGCCTTTAAGATTATTCTCTTTTTGTTTTTGTATTTTTAAGTTTATTTTTATTTAAATTAGAAGCAAGCTGGCTTCACATGTTACGATTATTCTTCTAGAGATGAGTTCCATTATAGAAGGTAAAGATTTGATGACCAAAGAAAGTCAAGTCAACCATGTCAAACTTTGTTCAGTGACTCTGCTGCTTTCTAACAAGAACCTCAAGTCTGCATTGAAAATAGTCAGCTTACACTTCTACAGATGAGCAGGAAAATAAAAGCTTCTGTATTTGATTAGCCCTTTAGTATCTGACAACCATGTTCAGAGTAAATCCTATAGATTAACTCTGTAGTACCCAGGACAAAAACTAACTTACAGAGTTTCCCTATTAAGTTCATGTCCTTCCAACTTAACTGAAGTTACTATGTTTGTCTGTTTACATGTTTTAGCTCTTCACCTGCCCTTTGACATGCTAGTACAACCAGACTAATTGGCCTTCAGAGGACTATAATCAGTTGCAGCCTATCTGGTTCCCAATTCCACCAGGAGTTTTGAGTAGACACAACCTGCACCTTGCCTCACCAAAACTTAAAATTCACAACAGGAAGGACCATACTGCATACTTCTTGTTCAGCAACACTTACAGAGAATGAGCCTGCTTATTTTGAACACCTGAAACATCTGTCTGATCTCACAGGGATCCAGCAGGTTGGAACAGAATACATTATTTTCTGTTGTCACTAAGAAATTAGTCTGATTGGCCAGGACTCAGAGTAGAAGTTCAGCTTCACAAGAGAGATAAAGCAACACCAGGCATTTACTACCGAACTTAATTTACCACTGACTCCAACAGTTTTACAAATCTGATCTCCAAGTAGGAGGGAGGTTGTCTTGCTTCACATCACCAATAGAGTGTGGGTCTAAGACATATCTGACTTGAACAGAAACTCTATAATGTTTCTTTGTCTATGATGATAATTAACATATTCATTTAAGTAAAATATGGACTTCATGATGACAGGACAGACATTCCTCTTGGTTATTTTTAGAACTTGATCACCAAAGAAGAAATGATGTTGTTGGGAAAATTAATGGACAAAGATTAAACTCCCAGTATTTGGTCTTTTCCTAGATGTTAGTTGGTTTGTATTGCCTAGAAACCATTCTCCTTCATTATAATAAATTCCTGATGTTCTTGGAAATACCTTTAAATTTAAATTTTCTTTAAATTTTCAGTCCCACAAAACACCATAACATATATTCAGAGGACAGGATACCAATCCATGCAACTCCATGATTGCCATTTCAGTCTCTGTGAGCCCATTTAAAAGGATGTGTTTACCTTTGGGAATGTATAGAAAAGTCCATTACTGCCTTTCTTTGAACAGTGTAAATTACAGAATACTCAACTTTTGTATCTGAATATATTAAACAACAATCTTACTTTAAATTTATTTAAAAATAAAAAATTAAAAGTTAAAAAAAGAATAGAAAGAGTGGGCACCCTTGTCTCATCTTTATTTTAAATAAAATTTGCTTGTTTTCCCATTTACTATCATGTTTACAATGGGTTTGTCTTCTGTAGCCTTTATTATTTGATGTACATTTCTTCTATTCATTCCCAGTCTCCATCAGGACTTTTATCATGAAGGGTTCTTGAACTTTGCCAAATGCCTCATGTTTACTGGGATTATTGGATAATTTCTGTCCTCATAAATCTATTTATATGTTGTATTTTAGTTATTTGGCCTTTCTTTTAAATATTTTTTATGAAATAGCCCTAACTCTTGGTGCAAAACTATTTATAATGTTGCAACTTATTGATTAATTATTTCTTTTTTAATTGAAAAAGCTTCTTTTCTCATACAATACATCCCAACCACAGTTTCCCTTCCCTCCACTTCTCCCAACTCTTCTCCCACCTCCCCTCTCCCAAATTCACTCCTCCTCCATTTCCCTTCTAAAAAGAGCAGACTTCCAATAGACAACAGCCAAACATGACAAAACAAGATACACTAAACAACAGTGGTCTGCATTTCTTCTGGTCAATTTTTAATTTGAAGTTTACTGCTGTGGGAGCTCTATCTGATTAGCCAATGGCATTTTGGGTGATTAGCCATCTTCTTCCCAAGAACCTCTGGATTTCTTGCTTTATCAAATATCAGATAATGATTCCAGTTTGTTTTTATCTTCCATTTGCTTGATAGGTTGATTTTTTTTTACCCTTTTGTTTAAAGTTTATGACTTTCTTTGCTAATGAGGTGTGGTTCTTGGCAAGAAAAGGTAGTTTGAGACTGTTTATAATCTCACAAATCTGCTCCAGTTTACATCCACGATTTGTTGGTTGTTGTTCTGGTTGGATGGGTTATTAGTATTTCTTTTCTTTCTCCCTTTAATATTTGGGTTTGCTGATTTCTATGTTGGGCATGTTACGGTCCTCCCTGACTTCTGCTTGTGCTTCTATTCCTCTTAGGATATGTGTTCTTTGCTGTGTGCTTGGGAATGAGACTTTCTTCTGCCTTTGTGCATAGGATTTTTCTAAGTATTTTCTGTATTGTTGCCTTGGTTGTTCTGAATCGCCTTGGCTCATCCTTGTTTTGAAACATTCATGTTTATTCATCAATTTTAAGACATAATTTTGTTGGGTATACCAATCATTGTCAGCCTATGTTTTCTTTCAGGGATAGAAGTATATCATTCCCTATCTTCCTAAATTTCCAGGCTGCTGATGAGAGATAGGATGCTATTCTATTAGGTAGTTAGGCAGGGAATAGCCATTGAGGATGGGGCTCTGCAGAATACTCCAAGTTCATAGCAAGTCGTATGTATGTTTTATTATTATTTTATCACTACTTAACATGCAGTATTGTTTTAGGATCAGGAGGATGAGCAAGAGGAAGTTTGAACTAGAAACAGAACCCTTTCACACTGAGCCAAATTTAGCATCAAAGGAATATTTCACCTATGGACTCTGAGAGTCTAACAAAGCACCTGATCTGGAAACTTATAAAGGACCACTCTTCATAGATAATTCTGGTAAGACCTGTAACCAGATTGCACACAAGCCTTAGAAAACACCTAAAGATGAATGACCATCATTAGGTTCTATATTGAATAACACACTTTCTAAGTGTTTCTTTTGACTCAAAGACTTCAAAAATTATTTAACCCTATGCATCTGACTCCTTTTCCTTATCCTATCAAAACCAAGTTAGTAATACCTTTGTTGCCGACTATCACAATGACAGCCCACAACCCATTTTGCAAAACATATAAAAAATATAAAGGCAATCATTACTAGTGTAGCATTACGTGGAAGAATGACATGTTTTAGAAAGGTTAGAAATGTTTCTAAGCATGGTCTGTTCTAATCATCTTTAAATCTCTCAGGTTCTCCTCTTTAAAATCTCTCAGGTTCTCCAAGTGTTTTGAGATACATATGGAGATACTAAGACATGGAGGAACTAGCCCTCCCTGAATTCCTTTTCTTTTCACCATTTCTGTGTTTATGCTATTGCCCTTCTTTCACCCCTAAGCTCAACAACTGAACCCAATTTGCAAATTATCTAGAGATTTGACTGCACAAAACTGGAAATCCATGACAGCCACTTAGTCGGCATGGAGCTGCTATTGTGCTCCTGCTGACCATAGCAAGTTTCCTTATGAGATTCTGATGCTAATGCATGCCCCACACACATAGAAGGAGACAGGGACTTGGGAGGAAATCTGCTTGTGGTGCAGAAAGAAAAAAAAAAAAACAGGAGAGATTAAGAGGCCAACTGCATTGCACTCCTTTATCTCAAGGTGAGTCAAGGATGTCTCTGTCTGACAGGCGGGATCACAGAAGCCACCATGTTTGTCTTTTGATCTCAGAGAACCAAAAAAGAAAAAAGAAAAAAAAAAAACAATGTTCTGGTTTATTTCTACAGCTTGTAGAAGGATAGGGAGATAAATCTCTCTGTGTGTTGGGGCACAGAGTTTGGTCCTGAAATCACAGATGTCCTTCTAATTCTTGCCTTCCAATAGGGAAGAGTTTCTGATTTCCTTGGTTTTTATTAAATTATCATAGATGATAATGCATGTGGAATGTGGGCACTTATTGATGTATGTTTATTGAATTGGGGTGCATTTTACTTAATGAATAATTGATTTCTAAGACATGATTCAGAAGTATGTCTTTAAAATCAAGGAAGGTGAATAAAGATTGATTCATGCACACCAAGCTCCCTGCTTTCCTCCAGATATGACCACAATTACCAGCTGCAAGTCTGTAGCACCAGGAGAGGGTGCCTTCTGTTTCCACCATTCTGTCCCTGCCCTGATGATTTTGGCTGATGCTATTTGTGCACAGTGAAATATGTTATGATGTGAAAAAACCCGTCACTTGCAGGCTAGAACAGAAAGCATTGGGGTAATGTGAACAAAGGTCAGCCATTCTCGTCACTAAATGATGAGTAAGAACTTTCTGCACAGAGATAAAGAAAAATCTAAACTGATTGGTTGAAAAGGCCAAGTACTATATTTATTCAGTCTTCCATTTACTATGTTATTCATTAATTAATTTAATTTTCTCCTTCTAAATTCTTTATTAAAACTAATTTTAATGTTGATTTATACTAAAGGATATGACATAAGTGGTGCTTACTTACTTGAAGAGCTCACCCTGGTGGCTGAGACAGAATTATGAGCTAGCAATGGCATATATGGAATCTATGCTGGTGGCTAAAAGGTGCAGGGCAGATCTGGATGGAAAATGTTTCTGTTCCCATCTCTGGGTAAAAGATAGAGTGGACCAGGAAAAGTGACAGAGTTCATGATATGATTGATGGTTCAACAATAACTAAAGCTATTCATTGAGAGACTTAATTAATTTTATGTATCCCATGACCCTGTGGTTTCATTTTCAGTATAATCATCAAAGTATCCTAAGAAGGTAACCATGTTTATATAAGGGTGTGATGTATAAGACCAGAAATTTTCAACAGTAGAACCCTTACTAAAGAAAATTTTATATGGTATTAATTTAACCATTAATGTTATGTCTTTGAAGATAAGAGGAAGTCATTATTGTGTGATGTGAAGCAGAGTTAATTTCAAGCCTGTGCATTTATTTTGATTCCAAGTGTGTACGTTTGTATTCGTGTTTCAACAAATACATAGTGAGAAATGCTGCTTATCTTTGTATGATGGGGAATTCCCACTGTAATTTGTCTTCTTTCCTAATTTTTTTGGATGAATCACTTTGTTAATCAGAACAAATTACAGAGAAACCAAAGGTTTTGCTAATACTTGCAGCTCTCAGGAAGGGCTGTTGTTTGTCTGGCATTCAAATTCTCCCCTTACACTCCTCTGTAATCACATGAACTTAAGCTATGCAATAAAACTACCACATAATGGGCCTCCATTTCAACTGTCTAATAAGATTCCTCTCGTGATCTGCCTGTGTTCATAATCTAAGTGACTTAATTAAATGGCAGAAATCATGAATCTTCTCACACAGCACCCTAAGTCCTCTTCTTGCTACTGACATTTTCACCCCAGTCACAGCAGAAGTGTGTCTGTCTAAACACCATTGGAATAGCTAGCAGCAGTGGTCATTTTCAAACATGTCTCCCTAGATAAGTTTTTTTGTTGTCCCCAAAGATAATTCCATTTTTAAACTTATTTTGCCCTATATAGCAGAAAAAGCTCTGTAGATAAGGCTTATATTAAGGATCTTGAGATGGGAGATTGTCTTGTATTTCCTCCTTGGCCTCCAGTGATATCACAGATGTGGATAAAAGAGAAGCAGAAAGGTGGAATGAACGAGAAAGACAGAGAACAGGATGCAGTGGCAACAGAGAAACATTTGAAGGTATCTGGCTTTTGGCTTTGAAGATGGAGGATGTGAGTCAAGGAATACAGCTCAGGAAGACAGAAAAGGGAAGAAGGATATTCCAACCCTCCAGCTCTAGAGTTGCACTGCCCCCTAGACATTTTTACCCAAGTCATATTTCATTTCTTGTCTGTTGGTTTCCAGGTGTTTCTAAATTGCCACAAGTTAGATGTCTTCAAACAAATTAAAATTTGTCCTTTTAGCATCATATGATGATACCATAAGCACACAGTTTAATGGCTGCTTCACTCGTAGTCTTCTCACAATCCTATGGTTTGCTAATTGCCTCTGCTCCCCTGTAGCTCCTATCTCGCTAGTTTTTAGCACACTACTGCATGAGTATAGACACGGTAGCCTCTTCTCCAAAGGTTACTTTTAAATAATCTTTTTTCTTTTAAAAACTTGTCAGTTTTATTATGTAATGCTAAGTGACAGTGATACTCGAAGCTTAGACATCACAGGTATTGGCCTTATAGTTGAGGCAGGTTGGAATTTTGAAGTTTTTCGAATTTCCATCATAAGATGTGAGTGAACCTGTTTGCATAGTGTTTGGCTATCTTGTTCTTTGGCTATGAGGGCGTCTTGGAAGAGTTATCTACGTATCACTGTTTTCTGTTTCCTCATCCCCATTTTCTCTTTACCTTCTGAAATGCAAAACAATTCCGTTTTTTTTCTCTGTGACTTTTGCATTGGTTGCTACTGTCAGGCAGTGCATGGCTCTCCTAAAACCAATATGACTGCTCACAGCCTTCTTCCTCTGATGGAAAATTTCTTGAGAACTCATGATTGTGACATTTATTTTCTATGGAAGAACAGAAACTTGATCTCTAAGAAGAATTTAAAACAATGGGCTTAGTGCTTTCCATATGATATGGCTCTGAGTAGTTGTGACCAGTGCTGAGACTGTGCTATCAGCCAGACAAGGCCATCAATGTCATGATGCTCTCTTCCTAAATCTGGACAACATGAGAGGTCAACATGCTCATCTTCTCAGCCTACAGCATCTTGGTCTGTCTTTTCTTCCCCAATGGTGCTTCCATGTTCTTTCCTGAGTTTCAACAACTGAACCAAATAAACACCAAACATAGTGTATTTTCTCTATGATTTTTTGGAGAATATTGTACCCCTATTTAGAAAGTGCACAAACAAACAGAAGCCAACCAAACACACAAACATACAACTCCCCACAAAACAAACAAATAAATAAACATTTCAATGGTAATTTCTTTTATAAAAAATGTAAAAATGCACTTCTTTCGGGAATGGCCTTAATTATTTTTTAAATAAGTGAAAATTTCATAGCTTAATCCAGTTTTTGCTTGGGCTACTGGGATGTTTAAGGCCAAAAAGTTGATGGCTTTATTTTAGCTGCTACTTGCATTCTATGATCAAAGTATGGAGTTATGAGGAATTCTCATCCTACAAAGGAATCCTAATAAATTGTGTTTGGGTGGATCCCACACTGGGAAGATGGGTGGCTATATATGCTGGGATGGACTTCTACACCAGAGCCAAGGAAGTATGGTGGTCTGGCACTGGTGTACATATATGTTGGCCATGGCCTGGATAGTTGTTTGTTTATTTCACATTTATCATTGTTTAACACTTTCTTCTTGAGGCTTTTAAAATGCTTTCTAGCCTGCAATTCATGTAATTTTGTATTGATTTTCCAAAGCAATTTGTTTTTTGAATTATTTTAGGGAAACAGAATCAACTTTCTGATCTCTGTGTCACAAGAGAGCAGAGGAAATAGTCTTTTCATAAAAATAATACTAAGAAGTTAAATAAGAATACACACATCCACATACACACATACGTGTACACATAAGTATATATGTACCTATATACTTGACATACACCAAGCACATAGAGCTATTCATAATATCCGGAGCTTTGGAGATGGTTTAGTCACTAAAGTGCATGCTGGATAAGCATAAGGACAGTAGTTTAAACCTGAGGACCATTGGTACAGCAGCATGTGCTTATAATTCTAGTGGTGGGAAAGCAGAGACGGGGTGCCTATGGGACATTTTCTTCATTGGTGATTGATGTGAAAGGGCTCAGGTCACTGTGGGTGGAACTACCCATGAGTCTGGGTCTCCTAGGTGCTATAAGAAAGACTGAGCAAGTTTTGGAGAAAGAGCAATTCCTAATGGCCTCTGCGTCAATTTAGAGTCCAAGTTCCTGCCCTGCTTAAGTTCCTGCTCTGACTTCCCTCATTGATGGACTATGAATTAATAGTGTAAGATGAGATAAGTCATTCCTACCCAAGTTGCTTATTATGGCCATGGTGTTTCATCACAGCAATAGAAGCCCTAGCTAAGACAGAGAAATGTGCTTACTCTAGTCTATATAAAGGTTAGCATGTCCACTCAATTAAACAGCACCCTCTTGCCCTCTGTTAGTATGTCCCTCTGTTTAACATGTCCATAGTAAGATGCTCTGTTTTCTTTTCATGGCTATGGAGGATATAAATAATATTCTATCAAATATCTGTCATCACAAGGAAGCACTTTTTCTAAAATATGAAACATAGACCTATTAATTCCAAGGCATGGTGGGAGGCTTCCTGCATGTAACAATTGATTCAGCGTGGAAATCTTACATTGAATTGTTCTCTTCTGTGGTGCCCCTTTCCTTCTCTCTGACATTCTTTCTTTAGCCTTTCTCATTCCCTCTCTCTTGTGTTACTTTCTAAGACCCATGTCAGTGGGATAGATTTAGATTCTTTGTGAAATTAAGCCTTTAGCAGAGCAATCAGTTTTGGTATTTCCTTCACATGCTGCCTGATTCTGCCCCTAGAGAGAAACCATAGAATGCGGTACCCTACACAATGATGACAACTTTTACTTGAGAATGTGTAGTCAGAGCTAATTAATGGTGCTGATGGCGAGGGGCATTTCTTCCCCATGGCAATTATGCTGAACTTGGTCACTGTGGCTTCTGGTTGAAGACAGGAGGCTGTTTTAAAAAAAGCAGCAAAAAAGTGATTCATTAAAATATTTGAAAACAGAAATTTAATAAAAAAATGCCTTAACTTCTCATTAAACTTTGATGTTATTCCCTTGGGCTTAGGGATTTTTCTATTCTAAGGGTTTGCCAAAGTACTTCTGAAGTATGCTGGATGCAGCTGGGGATTGCTGTGTGAAGGGACATGAGAGATATGCTTGTTTTTGGAGAGTTGGTCTCCTATAGTGTTTTTATTTCTTTTTTTTTTTTAAATCCATGTCTGAATAAAATGTGAGAGAAACAAGACAGAACAAATCATTTCATGGGTTTTGAACTGCTGAAAACCTCTGAAGCCTGGCCAAATAAGTCTTGGCTGTAGGAATCACAGAGCCTTACCCTAGTCCATCAGCAACACACAAAGATGCACAAAGCAGCCTATCTAATCTCCGAAGGTTAGCATCCTTACACACCACATCACCTGTTAAGCATCACTGGGAGCCTCTCTAGATAGGCTCCTGTAACCTTTGCTGGAGTGGCCTAGAAATTCATCCTGCTCATCATTGCTGCTTCAGAATGAGAGAATGAGCCTTATTGGCTCTCTTGGTGAATAACTATTTGAGACTAGAGTAGTCATTTAATCATTTAGAAGCATGCAGCCCAAAGTTCTACACAGTTGTTGTCTGTGATTCTTGAATGAAGCCTCTGAGGTTTGCTCCATTTTCCCAAATGCTTTCACAGTTGAAAGCATATACATCTCTTATTGAAAAACAAAGCAACCTTCAACCACATGTGTTATGAATTTTAGGTGAATCTGCCAATCCTGGCAACTATCAGTTCTTGATATCAGCTTTGATTTCAATTCATGCCCTACCCCACTTTTCCATAGCCTTCACAGTTGAAGAAATGCAAAAGGCTTGTTTTGTAAGTCTACCCGACCCAAGATCAAGGCTTCATGAAGGTTCCAGCCTAACTCTGCTTTGTCTTCCAGAAGCACCCTTCAGGAGCTGCCACCATTCAGGGTGATTTTTAACAGCACCACAGGGGAGTGAATAAATTCCAAAGGAAATAATATTTCTCTTTAAGGCTTTTCTACTTCCCTGCTGGGAGTCTTTCTTTTCATCACACCTCTGGATCCCCATCCCTTCATGGTGTTGCCTTCCATAAAATGAGAGATGGCAGTTGTCTTACTTTCTTTCTTTGTCAGGTTATAATTTAATTGCAACATTTCTCCCTTCCTTTCCTCTTTCCACACCCTCCCAAATGCTCCTCCCTATGCTCCTTCAAATGTATGACCTCCTTTGTTTGTTTGTTTGTTTGTTTTAATTCCCTGGTTATATCTTTACTTCTTTTCCTTTTTTTTTTTTAAACAAGAACCATTGGTTGTCTTTTCCCAAGATCGTACTTGAATGCTTTTGCTAAGCTAATTGTAAATATTTGCTCATAAACCATTTCTTACCATGAAAGTTTGCATTGGCATTACTGTGGCTAATATAAGTAAGGAGCCATTCCTAATACTGAATATTATAAAAAACACAGCAAGTTTTGATTTGCATTTCCCTGATGGTTAAAGATGTTGAACACTTTAATTGTCTTTCAGCCATTTTAGATTCCTCTATTGAGAATTGTCTATTTAGTTCTGTATACCACTTTTTAATTGGATTGTTTGGTGGTTTGGAGACTAGCTTCTGGAGTTCTTTATATATTTTGGAGATCAGCCCTCTGTCAGATGTGGGGTTAGTGAATATCTTTTCCCAGTCTGTGGGCTGCTGTTTTGTCTTGTTGACTGTGTCCTTTGCCTTCCAGAAGCTTCTCAGTTTCAGGAGGTCCCATTTATCAATTGTTGATCTCAGTGTCTGTGCTACTGGTTCAGGAAGTAGTCTCAATTAGTTCAAGGGTATTTCCCATTTTGTCTTCTAATAGGTTCAGTCTGGCTGGATTTATGCTGAGGTCTTTGATCTATTTGGACTTAAGTTCTGTGCATGGCAATAGACATGGATCTGTCTGCAGTCTTCTACATGCCAGCATCCAGTTATGCCAGCACCATTTGTTAAAGATAGCTAAAATCAAAAACACCAATGACAGTTTGTGCTGGAGAGGTTATGGAGAAAGGGGAACACTCCTCCACTGCTGGTGGGAGTGCCAACTTGTACAGCCACTTTGGAAATCAGAATGGAGAATCCTCAGGAAAATGGGACTCAGTCTACCACAAGATCCAGCAAAAAGAAGCACATTCATACAACAAGGACATCTGTTCAATGATGTTCATAGCAGCATTATTTGTGGAAGCAACTGGAAGCAACCTAGATGCCCCTCAACTGAAGAATGGATGGAGAATATGTGGTACATTTACACAATGGAGTACTACTTAGCAGAAAAAAAAAAAACAACAATGGAATCTTGAAATTTGCAAGAAAATGGATGGAACTAGAAGAAACCATTATGAGCAGGGTAACCCAATCACAAAACGACAAACAAGGTGTGTACTCATTCATATGTGGATTTCAGACATAGAGTAAAGGATTACCAGCCTACAATCTGCACCACCAGAGAAGCTAGGAAACAAGGAGGACCCTAAAAGAGACATACATGGTTCCCTGGAGAAGGGGAAAGGGACAAGATCTCCTGAGCAAATAGGAAGCACGGGAGGCAGGGGAAGGGAGCTAGGAGAATGAGAAGGGGAGAAGTGGAGGGGTGATGAGGATGAGGAGGACATGAGGGAGCAGAAAGGTTGAGTTGGGGGAAGAATAGAAGAAAACAAGAAAGGAGATACCATAATAGGGGGAGACATTTAGGTTTACAGAGAAATCAGGTACTAGGGAAATGTCTGGAGATCTACAAAGATGACACCAACAAACAATGTAAGCAACAGAAGAGAGGCTACTTTAAATGCCCTCCCATGATAATGAGATTGATGACTGATTTATATGCCATCTTGTAGCCTTCATCCAGCAGCTGGTGGAAGTAGAAACAACACCCACAACTAATCACTGAACTGAACTGGAATCCAGTTGAAGACAAGGAGGAGTGATGAGCAAAGGGGTCCAGACCAGGCTGGTGAAACCCACGGAAACAGCTGACCTGAACAAGGGGGAGCTCTTGGTCCCCAAACCTGGGATATCAAGCATGGGACTGATCCAGACCCCAGGAACATGGGTTTCAATGAGGAAACCTCGGAAATCTACAGGACCTCCTGTAGTAGTTCAGTACTTCTCCCTAGCATATGTATGGATTTTGGGAGCCCATTCCCATAGAGGGATACTCCCTGAGCCAAGACACATGGCAGGGGGCTAGGCCCTATCCCAAAGGACATGATAGACTATGATGACTTCCTATGGAAGGCCTCACCCTTTCTGGGGAACAGAAAGGATATGTGATAGGCAGAGTTTTAGTTGGGAGGGTGTTAAGGGAGGAGGTGAGGGTAAGGGAACTGGAAGTGACATGTAAACCAATCTTGTTTCTAATTTAAATTTAAAAAAAAAAATCTGCAAAAAGAAAGAACAGAAAAAACCGGCAAGTTGTCTCAGTAATTCCTTGTGATTCCTTTGTGTTTGTTTGTAGTCTTCAGTTTCCAAGGATTTATTTGTAAATATGTAAATTTTGAGCACATTGTTTAAGAAGTACTGTGACATCATAGTTTAGCAACTAAAGCCATTAATGTGAGGGTTGTTGAATTAACCACCAATTTAAGATCATGAACTGATTTGACACAAGAAAATGGCTTCTGTGTAATGTTCTCAGTCCTGTGCTTTAATTTCATCATACACAAATTTCCCTGTGTACTAATTTAAGATTTCATTTTAATCACTAATAAATTACAGAAAATATTTCTTCAACCCTAAAGGTATGTGAAGAAAAAATAGTCTGCTTTGAGGTTACCTTACCAAGCTGGGAAAAAGGGCTCCCCAGCCAAGTGTGGTACCATTTGGTGGTATTAGAGTTCTCCAGATCCCAAGTTAACTTAGTGTTGAGACTTACTATTTTGGCTCTTAAAAAACCCAGATGGGCTTTGCAGTCTTAATGATTTTAACATTTTGTGACCTTCTGTGGTTGAAAGAGAATTGGACAAGAAGCCAGAATTTGTGGGTTCTAGTCTTGGCTCTGGCACTAGCCAGCTGTGCAAATTTGAAAGTTAGTTTTCTCCTGTAATGCAGAATTATTGTCTATTATAAAATTATGAATTGGGCTAAGTGACTTCACAGGTCACTGTCCTATCTAACAAGTAAATTCTGGGTTCAGAGCACAGACATACTAACCAAGCTTACCTGGTTAAATTGATTTTGCTGATTCTCATTTTATTGCTAGTAAGATGGCTTGGCAAATTTTGGAGTATGAAGAATAAATGAGCCAGTTCCTGTGCAAGGATTAACATATAATGGGTGGTCAGTGAAGATTAGCTATTGTTTCTGTGAGTATGAGGCTAGCAATCTGAATACAGACAATAGGTCTCTCACAATGGTTCAGCTTTACTATGGTAGGAAACAATACACAATTTTCAACCACCCCTAGTCTAGTGATACACAGTCCTGAGTTCTCACTTGTTACTGAGCAGGTGCAGCAATCTGCAGCTCTGTGTCAGCCATGACTCCACTGAGGGAATCAAGTCCTGTCCTCCACTGTATTGCATACATAAGTCATAATTTCTGTTTTAAAGAAAACACGGTTTTTCTAACATATTATCTGCAAAAGTTTGTTTCTTTTATTTCTGTGTTTCAGGGCTTCAAAAATGCTAAACAAGTACAGAGCTTCATTCCAAGGTCTCCCCTTTATGGGGGAGGGGGGAGGAAAAAAGGGGAGGGAGAGAGAAAGGGTGAGACACTAACAGCAATGTAACTTTAATCTGGGTGTGGTAGCGCTCCTATAATCTCAACCCAACAGAGCGTAGAGAAAACTGAAAAACTGATAGATGTGAGTTCAAATACAGTCTGGGTTGCATAGTAAATTCTAAACTAGGCTGGGTTACAAAGCAAGACCTTGTCTCAAAAACAAAACAAAGTAAAAAACACCCAACAACAGTACAACCACCTTCTTACATATAAACAAGACATAGAGGCTTGTGTGAAGTCACTATTCTTATGCTCTTCAATGCATTTCTTTGTTGGGCCTCTGACTTAGGGGAATCACAGTTTATTTGTAAAGACTGAGTGGGCCTGGCTAGACAAGTGGATTGACCTATGGATTTTAAGTGTCACATTGTAGGTCATTGTACCTCTAACTGCAGTCTAAGATCAACTGCCATTACTGAAAATAAGAGATAACAAATCTTAGTGGTAGAATCCAACCTTGAACTAAGTAAAAGTGTTCCTGCTGTTGGCTGGCTCTCAGGAAGAGGCTCTGGAGAGCTCTCTGTTTCTTCTTTAGCTGTAGCTGTCTGTCTGAATTGCTCTTGAAGGTACAGAGCAAATAGCCAAGGACAGTGTTGGAAACATCCCATGGGCACTTTATAAAATCAAGTAATATAGAAAAAATGTGTAGCAGAAAAGTGCAGTCCCTTGTTCTGTCCTTCCCTTGACTCAGCTCTGTTTCTCAGAATCAACTGTTTCTGGTGTTTCTATTTAGTTCATCTAGAGATTGATTCACAGGCCTTAAGTCATGCTACTGTAATGACTATTCCACATATAAACGTTAGAAATCACATTTAAAATTTTCTCATATAAGAAGCATAATTTTCTCAGTTATTGTCACCCTAATTTATTGCATATATACTTCTACTTAAATAATTTAAATGTTCATCTCTTATGTTATTATTAAACACTTTGGCATTTCTCCTCTAGAAGATGAAGATCATTTTCCATGAAAGTGTTCTCTTATATTTTTCTGAGAACTTATCATACTGTCTACAAAGTTAACAAAGATGAATCTTGTCTGTGGACTGATTGAAAGACTACACACACACACACACACACACACACACACACACACACACACACACACACACACACACCAACAAAAACAATTAAAGAAAAAGAGACCATTAATTTGGAAGGGAATGGTGTGGTGCATGGAACATGGGCAAGGTTAGAAAGAGGAAAGGAGAGAAGGAAGTGATACTTATGCTTTAGTTTAAAAGTTGAAACAAAGTAAGTTTACTTTCACCATCAGAAGACAGACACTGTGCTATATAGAGCAGTAGTTTGTTACAACTGTACTCCCTTCCATACAGTGTGAATATGACCACTGTGTCACATAACATACCAGCAAGCTGATCAGTTTATATTAAATTTGCCTCACACTCTAATAGAAAGCTTATCAGTTTATATATAATTTCCCTCTCACTGGAACTTCTGAGTTTATTTGAATCACATGTTCCATTTTTCTTATATAGTTGTGTTTCTTTTCCTTCTGGGAGTTCTGATTGTGTCCTTTGATTCTGTCTTAGGCTTTACACTTAGAGGATCATGTAGTAAGGTGTCTCGGGTACACATCAGAAGGCTAGCATTCCCTTGGCCAGAGGTCCTGTGGTTATCTTTCAAAGAATCACATTTATACAGGAGTAAGAAAAACTAATGTCTTACTGATATGGCAACTGGATTCTGAAGAAGGCCAGAGGCCAGGGCTTTAAACAGGGAGGGGGAGCAGTACCTGAATCCCAGGCTCCCTTTTGCATCTTGTTGTCAAGACAACAAAGATTGCATTTACTGCTGTGGACATCATCGCCACTCCTGCCTATCAAAGGTTTTATAACACGGAGCCACTCAACCTTGAGAAGCTGGAGATGAAAAGAAATCTTTTGATACACTTGTGAAATTTTTGATGTCATGGCAGAGGTACTTAGAAGGTACTTTCCCCCCACAATGTGTTTTGTCAATATTTTTGACGAATGGGACTCGTGAATGCTAATTACTTTGGACTGAACCTTGGGAAACAAATTTACCTCTGATCTGGATGTTTGATTCACCCCAAATCTTTCTAGAATATCTAATTGAATGATCTCTGAGAAGGTGGTAATGAATGGGAGAAGATCACAGCTGGCTGATGCATAATTGCCACTTGATTTGAGGGATATTCAAATATATTTCAAGCTGCCAGATGGTACGTGGTACAGACTGCTATGCTGTGAGATCTTTGAGGATGTAAACAGTGGCTGTTTCCTGTCTATGTGAGGGTGAGTGTTAGGGAGTGGTCATGGGCTTGAAGGCATTCTCAAATATTTAAAAATGTAATGGTTTCAGCATGGTATAAATGTACTGACCTTTACTTAAAAACCATTTACAGTTTCTCTCCACACTATGGCCAATGACGTTCACTAGGGGTTTCAGCATGGGGGTGCAGACACTTCTTCCTCCTTCTGAAGGAAGGTCCTTCCAGACAAAGTCTTTCTTTGTCAATCAATGCCAAGATCCAGAGAGAACAAACATGGAGAGAGAATGTCATAGTCCATCTAACAGCCCATTGGGCTGGACTACAACATTGATACTGTAGAAATCACAGCTACCAGAGCCTGCTCAGTCTACTGCCCATTGAATCCTTGCTTGCCCTTAAACCTCTTTTACAAGAAAAACTTTAAAATAGAATATACCTTCATCTCTGAATAGGCTCAGTACAAGTCCATCAAGTGTATAAGCAAGAAAAGTAATTGCTAAGGTTCCCAGGGATCTAAACAGTTCTGAATCTATGCATCTATGGATCTATGGCAGGCTTTTGCAGATCACTATGAAGGATTTTAGCAATGGCTCCTGATTTCACTTAGGTCTGGAGAGATGGTTTTAAAGATGTATTTTGCAGCCACTGAAGTCTTACAATGTCCAGTCTAGTCATTGTCTCACAAATGGCTCAATTCTACGTCAAAATCTATCTACTTAAAGAAAAGTTAAGTGGACCTATCTTAGGAAATCAAGTTCCCTGGGCTCTCAAGCTTAGAAAGAACTAAATAGACTAGAATTTTCCCTATTAAGGTGAAGAAATTCATGTTTTCTGGGCAATGGGTAAGATCATCATTCAGAGGACTCAGTATCTCTTTTTTCCTATCTGAGGGACTTCCTTGTGGAAAAGGGATTTGACTTATTATGTGTAGCTTTAGGAAATAAAACTCAGATCAATGAGTAGGCACTACAATTCTCATAGGCAATTCAATATCCAATTTTAAGCAAATCTATAAAATCAAGGGAGTCTTTTATGCAATAATTTAGTTAGCAGTTTTATTTTCCTTTCAATTGTCTCTAATTTCTTCACTTGCTTAATTTAACTCTCATTCTATCTTATTTAACTGCATGAATTTTCTCCAAGTAATGAGACAGCATTAAATAGGCAAATAATCAATGAAGTTACAGCATGGCAGTTTTTTTACATATTAAAATAAAGTAAGGTAAAATCTGAGTTCCTGTAGTGTAATAAACATGGTAAGTTGCCATTCAATATATGATGAACACCATGACACACATGTTGGGCATTCTGTCATTTGGGGATGCTCACAGATTTAACATTCTCCTCCATGCCAATAAAAGACTATAAAAGAGACTTTGTTTCCTGTGAATTTGTGGGATATTGGGAAGGAATGAAGATCACTTGTCTTATAAAAGAACAGGATATAAAGACTAGACATGCCATCAAGATTCCATCCTGAACATGACTGCTAATTTGTGTTGCTTCTGCTAAAAACGGAAGGATGAAACTGACTTCTTTTTCCAGCTGCTTTAAAAATGCCTGTAGAACAATCAGAAATGATTATGCTTGGGCTTGGAAGACAGATGCTTTATAGGAAACGTGCCTCAAATCAGCTCTTTTAGGTTGTAGGCTAAAAATTGAAGCAGAAAAAGCAGAAGGGTTTGGCCACAGTGGTAACCAATCAGCAGCCACGATAAGAAATCAATCTTAACTTCTCATCATTTGGCACAATCTGCCACTCACCTCAATATGCTCATGATGACATGTATGATGGTGTGATCAACTTGTAGCTGGAGACACATCCAAAGGGTCATTTTGATAAGCATTTCTCAAAGCAAGCCAAATGCAAGCACTCTCTGCAATTGCAGCTAATGGAAGCCATGCAATCTCTCTCCAAGCTGCTGTTCAGCGGGCTACACAGAGGGACTGCAAACAGCCATAGAAAGAGATTTGGCTTAAAAATAAATCCAATCTGAGCCCTGCCTTAGATGTAATCACAATATAATCCTGACATAATTATTGTATTTTCTGATACTCCTTTTGGAGATAAAAAACTATTTGTCATCCCTTTGAGCTTTCCTGTTTCCCATTAGTTTTGAGTTAATAACTGGTATAGGAAGCTCATGGTCCCAATTTATTGAGAGAGAAAGACATTTGCTATTTCCCAAGGGATGAGGAATGGAGCTAGAAGGCAGATATCCCCCAGCTGTGGTTACTTATATTCATGAGCTTTTCAGAAATATCACAAACTTGCTATAAGAGAATCTGGACCAAGGTGTAAAGTTTTAAGAAAAAAAA
Source organism: Cricetulus griseus (assembly GCF_003668045.3). Taxonomy (NCBI): domain Eukaryota; kingdom Metazoa; phylum Chordata; class Mammalia; order Rodentia; family Cricetidae; genus Cricetulus; species Cricetulus griseus. The sequence continues at coordinate 43,887,923 of NC_048597.1, read as the reverse complement.
GGATCCTAGTTTGTTTGTTTTTTTTTTATTAAGTGTGATTTTATTTTCTCCAAATAACCCACGAGAATGTATTTATAATTCAAAATGTATTTGTACTAAAACTTTGATATTAGAAAAAAGGGGAGGTTATAAAGGCTAAGCTAAATTTTGAAAGAACTGGCCCTTCCCTAAATTCTGCTACATATAACCAACCTGCACAGATCATGGCTGCTGGGTTTTTCAATGCTTTGTCCTCTTCCTTGTTTAATCACGTGGTTTCCAGGGGTAATGTCCTGAGTGCCAGAATATAGATGTGAGAGTCAGTTCTCCAGAGAAGTAACCTTGACAACCTGCACCAGTAGGGAACACACCAATGTAATTTTGAAGATCTGGCATGTTTAGAAAACAGTGAATTAGATAAGACTATTTAGAGCCTCCAACCCTGGGCCTATAACTCCTAGATGCACACGAGCTGGGTTAGATCCCTGGGTTTGGCCCTGGAGAGCCTCCTCTCTCTTAGTAGCCATCTAAAATAAGCCATTCGTCCTGGAAGGTTCTAGTCCAAAGTTGTAGATCAGTGAAAAGACAAATCTATATTTTAATGCACACCCTATTGGTATTCATTTTCATTTCTGAAGAATTGAAATTAAAATCACTGTCATACTTGTTTCCTTCTTTAGTTAAGAAGTTAAATTGACTTTACATGTCTCATGAAACATTTATTTTGGACCACAGCACATGGCTTACCAAGCAAGATATGCTGTATAGAGTGACTGCAGCCACTGTAGACTATCTATGGAACAACAGAAGGAAGGAGAGCACATTGGAGCCAATCAGTTGTCTTTTTAAGAGCCAAGAACAAAAGGATGATTCGAGCTAAACACTGTAAATACCTTTACCCAAGAGCCCAACTGGTGTACCATCTCAAGCTGTCTGAGTGCTATGAAAGATGTCATTGCCCTCAGGAAAGCACTCTCATACCACAGTGACACCACTTCAAATTCTTTGTTTTGCTTTCATTAACAATGTGGATTTGTTGTTGTTATTGTGAGGGCTTTCTTTCCTTCCTTCTTTCTTTCTTTCTTTCTTTCTTTCTTTCTTTCTTTCTTTCTTTCTTTCTTTCTTTCTTTTTTTTTGAGACAGGGTTTCTTTATGTAACTTTGGAGCATGTACTGGAACTCACTCTGTAGACGGGACTGGCCACAGATTCGCAGAGATCTACCTGCCTCTGCCCTTCGGGTTCTGGTATTAAAGGCATGTGCCAGCACTGTCTGGCTATTGGTATAAATTTGGGATTTAAAAAAAAATACCCAAAAAATTCTTAGCTTCAGTTACTGCACAAGAATAAACATTTTGTGATAGACAGGGTTGTTTTCTATTCTTTTCACTTTTGCTATTTAGTCTTCTGAAGGTGCTCATTGGTAAGTGGGTTTCACTATCACTCATGAATCTAGGCTTCGTTACTGAAATCACTTTGGTGATGGGATGAAACAGAGGTCAGCACTGTGCCAGTCCTCGGGTCAGTCATTCATTTGTTTGTTCATTTGCTCATTCCTTCATTCATTCTTTCTTTTAAATTTTTCTCTCAAATCTCCTGTACTGTAGGCTGGCATTGAACTCCTTATGGAGCTAAGAATATCTGTGAACCTTTTGTTCTCCTACCTCAAATCCACATGTTCTAAGGGCTGGGATTACAGGTGGGTGCACCACACCCATTTCACCTGGAGAAGACTTGGAGCTAACTTTTACATGCCTTCGATGTGTCATGGAAAAAAATAATTCATTGTCCCCAGGAATTCATTGTCTTCTTAACATAGACGGATCTCAAATAATATATTAATATATTGTATTTATATATCTGCCTAGAATGATTATATTAATATAATATATAATAAAATATGTTAATATGTTATATAGTATATCCATGTTATTCTACATAAAATTTCAACTCTATACATATCTATCTATATATTGTATGCATACATTATTGAAATGTCATATGGATTTTGAAAATCCAGATTTCAGATTGAAACAGACTGCTCAGGCAACATACAAACCAGTTAGTTGGGTAGAAAATGAACTTTGCATGAGAGATTATTTCAGTAACCAAAGATGATTGATTTATTAGGTGTGCTTCCGATACAGTAGGTGTGAAAAAACACTATATCTCCCCTTAAACACTTGCGATTGTTTGAACAATAAGCATAAATTGTACAAAGGATGTGAAAGTGGATAAAAGTGGGTAATATATATGAGCTGTTAGAGGAGCAATGGATGGTGGGAATACCAGGAAAGTGCATATGAATGCATGGGTATTTAGAGATCAGAAAGGACAAGTGGGGAGATTAGGGCCCTTAAAAAGAATAATGAAATTACAGAAAAGCATCATTAAAGAACAAAATCTGAAGGCATTAATGAAACAATTCCTGAATGCAAAAAAGTAAATAAAATAAAACTCTATTTGGGAACTGTTCCATGTACATTTTATTTACTCTGCTCAGCTACTTTGGCTGCACAAAAGCTTTCAAAACAGGAGTTTCTAAGCTCACTGGGAAGATAAGACCCACAGCCATACAAACAAATAGTAATTACACCTCACAGCCAGCCCCGCAAATGAGAGAAAATACACAAAGCACCTGGCCACTGTCTGGCACATAGCAAATGTCCAATACAATTTGTTTGCTTTCTCCCTGGCTTGACACAGAAATACTGGTGACTCTTCACTGACCAGGGATAAACTATGTTTTCCTGCTTGACTGTAGCTTCAGAAGGGTAGAGCACTAGTTCACCTTCAGCACTTGGCATGAGATACAGGCATTCGAGAAAGAACTCTTCCTCCTGTTTATAAGAATAAACACTGAAGGCGAGCAGACAAACGCTCCTCAACTCTTCAACTCACTCACTCGTATTTATCCATCCTTGGCTTTCCTTAATTTACCACCCAGTGTGGACTGTGGAATCCATTAACCTTGCTTTTGACACTTGCAGTCAGCCTGCTGAACTTTTCTGCTTCTTCATGCTGAACTTCACCTTCTTGTCAAATTAAAAAGAAATCTATTCATTAATAGGAAAAGTCCTTTAAATAAATACAGGGTTTATTTGCTTCATTGATTTGCTTGATTTTTTTTTCTTTACCTAGAAGTGAAAAGAGCTAATGAATCTGGATTCTTGCCTGCTGCATTCCAAAGTTGGAAGACGGAGACCTTTGGCTTTGCTATGCACACTCCTCTAAGAGACTTTGTACCAGGCAGGTGAGGATATGTGCTGTGATCTGCAGAGGATCCTGGGAACAATTAGATATCCTTACTGCTTTCAAATAGGCTACTGTCTAGAAAAGGAGGGCTTGGAAACAGTCAAACCAAAAGCAGAAAATGAATGTAAAAGCCTCAGATGACATTTAGTTACTGAAAGGTTTTGTATTCCAGAAGGTCTCAGAGAAACCATGTGCCTGCTGTCAAATAAAAATAGGAGCAGAAGAGAAATCATTGCTTAACATTATTACCTGGAAACTTGGCCAGCATCAAGTATAAAAATTCAGTCTTTAAGGGCTTTCTTTCTGGGGAGTGTCTACACAGTAAACACAAAGCATTTCTGTATGTTTCAGCAGCTAAATGGGCTGTTACTCTGTGTTAATGGGTCCTCTAAAAGTTTTCCAAGCATCCCAGTAGGGTTTCAAGGAACTCCAGCACTACTGTCCTGGACCTGGGATTAGTAATTGGGAGGGTTTACTTCTAGATGCAAAGAGAGCTGTAGGAGGTTTCTGGAGTCAGAACTGTGGGGTCTTGAGGCTGCTTGTTGGAGGGCTCAGCATGACCTGGTTCCCCAAGACAATCACACAAATTGAGGGTGATTGATGCCTGAAATAGGTGACTTTAATGGTTGATGTTTAAATAGGTAACATTTCATATGGTTTCTTATATTTTTGGTTGTGAGCCTAGCCTTTAACGGCTGAGCCATCTCTTCAGCCCTCTTACGGTTTATTGTTCAGTGTCATTTTCCTTTATCAATTCAAGCTGCTTTTCTATATCTTCCTATGCCACAATTTTCTCATTAGACAATGAAAAACAAAACTATTTAAACATCAACCATTATGTTAAAAACATCAATATTTAAAAATATCCATAAATAACAGAACAAGAACACAGAAGTATCAGAGATAAAGGCAAAAAAGAATTCCATTGCCATAAAAAAGCTCTGTATTTTTTTCCTCTAATTTTAGTTTTCTTTGCTATTCCTTTCATCTTGTCAATAGATAAGCAGCTTTGATAAAATAGTTTGCTGGTAGGGGGGTGAGCTTGGTCCTGCTTTAACTTGATGTGCCATGGTTTGTTGACTTCCATGAGAGGCCTGCCCCTTTCCAGGAGTGGTTGGGGGGAAGGTATAAAGAAGGTGTAGGGAGGGAACTCAAGGAAAGGAAGGAGGAGAAACTGTGGTGGGTATATAAAATAAATGAAAAAATTAGTAACAAACAGACAAATCGTTTAAACTCTACATGAGCAACATGTACTAAATCCAGCTAATGCAGGCTCACCAGTTGTTAATCTCAATCATTATTTTGAATTAAATCATATAGAGTTAAAATAAAATGAATTATCCTAAAAGCAAATTATATTTGTCCACAATATCCATCACTTATTCATTGAGGTATTTATACCTTTCAATGTACAAACGTATATTTTTTTCTAATTCATGTATATTGTGTGTGTGTGTGCATGCATGTGTGCGTGCGTGCGTGAGAGAGAAAGAGAGAGAGAGAGAGAGAGAGAGAGAGAGAGAGAGAGAGGGGGGGAGAGAGAGAGAGAAACTCTAGAGAGAGTTTGTGTCATAGGTCCTGTGAGTGGAAGTTAGAGGACAAACTGGGTTGTCAGTCCTCAACTTGTACCTTGTTTGAAGTAAGGTGTTTTGTTCATTGCAGCATATGCCATGCTGCCTGGCCTATGAGCTACCATAGATGTCCTGGTTCCACCTCCTTTCTTGCTATAGAGATAAAGGAATTACAGATGTCTGGTACCATACCCAGCCTTACATGTGCTTTGGGGACCCGAACTCAGTTCCTCATGCTGTTGCTCACTGAGCCACCTACCCAGCTCTGCAGGCAGGGTTTAGCTGTAAGCTACTGCTTATGTCTTTCTAGCTCAGAATGAGTGATGTTGCTTTGGCAGATTGAAGTTAGCCATGGCTAGGGCATTGTACCATAGGGATCTGCAAATGCTTTGATAAGAGTTTGATTTATTATTTTGTTGATTGTCTAGACTTAGACAATGATGAAAGTGGTAATAATGAAGATGAAAGTTAATCATATGTCATGTTTAGTGTTGGAGCTGAAATTTATATTTAATGGATATAATTTGTAGAAAAAATGAGAACTAGTTAAATCATAGACCACATATTATATTAAATAATAATACATTTATTGATAAAATGATTACTATATTGGATGCAGTTCTAATTGTCAAATAATGATTGAATTGTACCATAGATGAGCTACAGACAAAAGAATGCAATGTATTAAACCAGTAAAAAGTTAATGAGAATGTTCTTGTTCTATGCCAATAAATTGGTACATGGAACTTGGAATAAATCGTCTTATGATGTGTTATGTTTTGTAAGCTGTGTGCAACAAATATTTTGTATCATTAAAATTATAATAAGGTAAGGCACACATGTATTTATTTTATCAGAGAACTGGATGTTAAATATTTACTAGTAGCTATTGCATAGAAAAATAAAATTATCTTCTCTCTGTAAATTGTAAATACTTGAAATAACACAGGTACTAACCAGACATTATTCAACTGGAGAATTCTTTTGATTTATTTTTCTGATGCTGGAAAAAAATAAGGCATAAGAGAACAAAACACCAGTCAGTAGATTTAAAACAGTTTTTGGTAAGCACTGAACCAGTGACCTTTGAAGGTCACATTTAATTCTTCACTAAGTGCCATGACACTACCAGCTCAAGGGTGAGTGATTACAAATTAGATTCAGCACAAGTATGTTCAACTATTTGTTGTTTTTCTTGTGACACATGGCTTTATTTTAAGAGTTTTGAATTTTCACACTCCCTGGGTGTTAGTCAAAGATTGTAGGCTTAGCATGGAATTAAAAGACATGAGGGCCCCCTTTCATCCAGTGGAGGTATGTGGAGTAACTGATATCCTTGTTTTGGATCCAAACAGCAAACAAATAACAAAACCTAAAACCCACAACTTGTATCATAAACAAAATGTGATGGGAGTCAGAAGACATTTTTTAGGCAAAGTAATCAATATGTAACTGAGGTAATGGTTGCTATACTGTTAGAGGAAGATCTAACATTTGGTCTATGTCTGACACCAACCAAAAATCCTGACTGACCTGTAAATACACTGTGTATTAGTGTTATTGTTGGTATGCATAGGTTAAAGTTTGGAAAACACTTTTGGTTAATGGTATTTGAAGGCAAAAGTGATATGAGCCAAACTTACTTTTATATTCATTACAGCATTGAATTAATGTTCTCTCAGTGGATAGAAAACAAACTCACAATTTATTTGCTCAGAGCAATGGCATCTGTCTCGTGATCTGTATAATGCTCATGCTGCTCTGTCTACCCTGGGGTCACTCATACTTCCTATTATTTTGAGTGTTGCTTGGGCTAGAGTTGGACAGCCTACTTCATCCTCATATTTGTGTTCCAGACATTGGTGAAATGGACAATGATGGGGACTCTCATCTCTGTGGGACCTATCATTATCCTGTAATTCTTCCTGCTCTTTCTCCCTGGCTGGTGTAGTTTCTTAGAGTAAAAGAAGTTAGAAGGCTCTTGAAGTTCTGGAGTTCTTGAAGTTCTGCCACATTTTTTGGCACACATTCAGTACAGAGACAGAGAAAGAAGATGAATTCCCATCGATGGGAAAAACTTCAAGGTTTCATGGCAATTATTGTTGGAAAATGGTCACTTTGCTTGACCAGTTGGATGCAGGTACAGTTCTTCAAGTTCTCCGAAGAGCGTTTGATAACCTTTATTTGCAAGTCTCTGCTGTCTGTTCTGTTCTTAGGATTAGACACCATTACTCTTAAGAGCACACTAACTCATATAACTTTCAGTCCATAAAACAGACAGCATAAAACAGGCCAACAATGTTGAGAATCAGTGATCACCTGGAACAAATGTGAAATGCACATTTATATTGATTTTCGGAGTCTCTGGCATCAATGATACTGACAAGCTAGCAATCAATGATTTTGTCGCTAACTCCTAGACAGGCTGGAATGCTGTTAGTGACCAAATCTTCTAGTTGTGTCTATATTTGGAATTTGTTCACAATCATTTCCTTTTCTAAAAGCCAAATACCCCAACCTGTTAAATAACAGGAAGGATGAAAAATGGTATTATATACTGCATTGGTGGGAACATAGTTTATAATTTTTTCCCTCAAAATTAAATAAGCAAAAGAGAAGATTGGGCATAGGAAGACATTGTTTGAGATCATAAGAAAAGTTGGGGTCATGCACATTTAGTTATATTAGCCTTGGAATGTTGGTCAAGTTGTTTAATTTATTACAACATGAAGATAATAAATAATAATTTCTGCCTCAGAGGGTTTTCATGGGTGTGAAATGAGATGCCCTCAGGAATTGGTACAGTGTCTAGTGCCACTGAGTCCTAAAGAGCTGGAAGCCATTGGTACTGTAATTAAACGTTAACAAGAAGAAAACAGCACGTCCTTTATAAACATAAGCCAAATAGCTCAAAGTGAAACCACTACAACGACCTTATGATTTATTCACTATATGGCACATATTTACACATGCTTTCTTAACTTTTATTTATAATACTCATCTATAGGAACTTTTGTTGCTATAGTGGAGCTTGGCTAGCAAAGTGAAAAACAGAGTTACTGCACTTGCTGTAAATTCTGAGTATCTTATTTAACTATAAGGCAAATGCAATACTTTTGTGTATCAGAGTGACCCCTACAGTCCAGGGCCTACCCCAAAGGATGTCAAAGGATAAGCGTGGGTGGCATGCAGTCTTTAGATCCCATTGATTTCTTAGAAAGAGTTGTGTTCGTTTCCACATCTCTCCCGTGGAAGCATTCAGTTATTTTCCGGTTGTCTGCTGTCGCTTCCTCTAGGTCATGCTTTTTATAGTTTTATAAAGCACAAATATTTTTTTTTCTGTAACTCTCTCATCTTGTCCCCAGTAAATGGCTTTTTTTTTGTACAGGGTATTGAAATTCCCAAATTTTCTTCTATTGTAGCCCACAGCCCTTATAAAGTATTTTTTGACAGGAAAATTTCTCCCTTAAAGCGCTTTTTATTATTTGTATTGCTTGGCCACCTGCCCTTTATCAAATGACAAAGAATGAAACCACAGTCCCCTAGAAGCTCCTCTTTCAGAGATGGCTTATAAAGTATAGTAGATGTAGATCTGGCCCGGGGTAGCATTTTTTTAGGTCAATTTTCTGTATTTTCTCTGTAATGATGGGTTGGATCCCCATATGTACCCCAGCCCACAGGCATCCCTTAGCATGTGCTAAAATTCATGCAACAGAGAAAGCTGATAGGAAGAAGTTTAGAGATGTGTGATAAAGATGATATCCTCGTGCCTGAAGAGTCTTCAGTTGTTCCACATTTGAGTTTCCTAGGACAGCATAAAATAAGGGATGCTAACATTTGCCTCAGATCTGTAAGGAAAGATGTGTGGCTGATGAAAGAGCATCGCTGCTGCTACAAATACAGCCACTTGCAAACACTGGCCTATGGCAAAAAACAGCATTTCCTTTGCTCATTTTTTTTTTTCTGCAATGTGGCAGGATCTGCCAGGAGCTCTTCTCTGCTGTTTGACTAGATGTCAGCTGGGCAGCTGCAATGCTGAGAGCTGGAATTTAAAATCTTTCTTTGTGTAGTTAGCAATCAATGTGGAATGTAGATGAAAATAATAGGCGGTGCTGGTGGTTGGAAAACCTCCATGCTTTCCCCATCTGTCTGGTGCTTTCTCACAAGATTGTGGCGGGATCTGAGTAAGAGAACTCCATGGGGGAGAGCCAGAAGAGAGCTGCATCCACATCACACTTTTGTCTTAATATATTGCTTGGAATAATCGTTAAGTCTGCTCAGGTTCAAGGAACTAGTTACTGAAGAGTGGTGGGGGAGGGGTATGTGTCACCAAAGTAATGCTATGGCCAGTTTATGCAAACAAAATAGTTCAAAGGACTCTAGGCTTTACAGGAGTTCTCTGGACATCATGGTTAAGCAGTTTCAGGAAAGCAGCAGGACTTTTGTTGCGTCTGTGCTTTGGTCTGTTTTGGGCTCCCAATCTGGGGTGAGGAAAACACTTGAACAGTGTCCTTTCCAGGTGGCTCAATTGGTCATGGTTTCTTTCAGACAGCCTGGCTGGTCTCTGCATCTTTCCAGGTGACTGGGTTTATCTGAGAGTATTGTTAGTAGCTAGGCTTATCTGAGAGTTACTCTCAGCATCTTTGCTTGTTTACTTGGAGATGGAGGGTCCTAGTGATTTCCTCAGTTTCAGGGACTTCCTGAAACTATTTTGAGTTGTTTACTTTCTGCCTTAAGGCAGGAACTTCCCTATGGAATGGGATGTTTTAATTTCAGAGGAAACTACTTTTCAACACTGCTATTGTAAAACTTGGAACATAGTTAACTAAAATAAGGGTTACACACAAACATTGATACTGTGAGAGTTGATCTAATAACCCAAAGTGACTTTTAAGTGGCTAAAAGGAGTCTGTGAACAGCTGGTAGACTGCTTGCCATTCGTGTGCAAAATCCTCATTCGATCCTTAGTACCACTTAAATCAAATGTAGTGGTATATGAATGTAATGCCAGTATCTGAGAGGTGGCAACACATGGATCAGGAGTTTTAAGGTCATCCTCAGTAATACACCTAGTTCAAGGCCAGTTAGAGATAGAAACCCCGCCTTAGAAAAAGAAAAGAGGGCTAACTGGTGGTATGTGGGAAGAGGTTGGTATTCTAGAAAAGGGCATAATTCATGCCTCAGTGGGAATAGAAAGGAAAGACAAAAGAGATTTATTATAAGACTCATAGCATAAAATTTAAAGTACATAAATTATAATATTTCTGGAGTTTTCCATGAGCTCCTTTTAGGCTCAGATTGTCTGAAGTTATGTAAAACTATAGTAAATAAAACTACAGATAAAGGAGGGATCTCATATATTGAACAATACCAGAGTAATGCCTGACACAAAGTGTCTAATCACCTCCTTCACTTCAGCCCTAGTGTCTAACAACATGTCTCCCATGGAGTTTATTGCAGCAACTCATGACAGCACTCTTTTCTTTATCCTTCCATTATTCTTTCTACTAATGTTTCCTTATTTAAAAAATATTTCAATAAGCTTTGCCAAAATCCTGAGCAAATTATACCCACTGGATCCCATATATACAATATATCTTCCTTAAAGTAGGGAATGGATTAATCAGTTAAGGACAGAGAGTTGTTCATTTGGTTGTTCAAAATTCAGTCTATAGGCATATGGTTTTCTGTAATGAAACCCTTAAACAAATCACCCAAGAATTAATCATTAGCTTAATTAGTGCATGGATTCTCACATTTTCTTTGAGAGTTCCCAAATTTGTTGTTATATGTGTTATATTAATGATGATTTTCAGGTTTCTATATTGATTGTGAATTTGAACGATCTAAGTTGACATAAGAATTAGTCCTAGAGAGTAGAAATACATATGTGTGGTTACCCTGGACTCATGCTGGCTGTCATTTCCTAAGATTTATCATAGTAAATTTACTAAAGAATATTGAAATTGAAGTCAAGCTGTCATTCATTCCTCATAATGATGTTTGAGATACACAGTTTCAGAGATAAAAATCAAGTTAGAAGGGACTAATTATAATACTAAATGGTAGCATTGGAACTTAGAACACTAAAACCTAAGCCTTCATTGTTTCTGCTAAGATGGTGCACAGGCTTGGGGAGGGAAGAATTTGCCTCAGCAGCATCAACCATCTGCAGTGGTCCCTGCCTCAGAAACATGAAGCTAGAACAGAAGGTATTGAGTTGGTTTGTAACTCAAGTCCTCCCTCAAATGTCCCACTTTATTTATCCCAATTTTTTATTATAGAAGACTATGGACAGTGTCCCCTTCCAGATTGGCTCAAACATAGTCTGAGAGTTGACCTCAAAATAATTACTTGAAGTAAAGTTATGATCCATTCCTTGACATGGTCTCTAGTGGCACAATTGATATCAATGGATACCTGAGTCATCGGGCTGCCAAATTTGTCTCAGAACCTTCTTTTTCAATATGCTCTCACTTGTTTCAAACAGACTCACCATCATTCACCTGTACCATCACCAGCACTCTGCCTGAATTGTAATTGGACAGGTTGTTTTTCATTTGACCTGTACTTGAGTTAATTCTAGCCCTATCTTTTGACATCAACCAGAATCTGAGGTATTGGGCCTCATGAGGAAATGGTAGTCATCCCAAGTGGGAATCAAGAGAAATAGGATATGTATGAACTGGCGAGGTTGGAGTTTAGGGTAAAGTCAAGATTTATGTCAGGGAGGTCTGAATCCAAGTATCAGCAACCAAAAACAGATCTGCTGATACCTGGTAAGGCCTGGTATCTGGGATATAGACCTTGGTGGTTAGCAACAGAGAGCTCTGCTTTCCAGTTGAGCAGTTAGCAGCAGGTCCTGCATCATAATTCAGGCTGCATCCAAGTTGCATCTTTGCTTTCCATATGATCTTCAGTGAATTAAAATATTCCCCTGGGTTTCCTTTTCTTTGTAAACTGGCAGTCACAGTGCTTGCTTAGAATCTATTATAAAGAATGGAAATTCAGTAACTGATTTAGCCTGCATAACTCCTCATCATATAGTGGCTATCCTTAGCAAAACTGTCCATGCTTGAGAGCTTCGTAAGCCTTAGTACCTTTCACATTTGACTTTCAGTGTCTGGTCTAGCAAGAGTTCAACTAGATCCTCTTGATTACCCCCTCCAATGGCAGTGGTCTAAAACCTATTCTAATCTCATAACTGGCAAAGGAGTTTCATTTTCTAAGATCATCTTGGAGCTACCCTGTAACTTAAGGCCAAGTTCACAAATTAGATTAAATTCCAGTATTAACAAAAAGTACTTTCAAAATATTAAGGCATATATATATATATATATGTATAGATATATACATATATATATATATATGTTTAAATAACCTCGTCAAATTTGCTTTCCCTGCAGAGGGCTTTTCATTATTCTTTTTCATTAAAATAAAATATACCTCTGGTTGACTTTCTAAATGTGTTTTCCTTTGGCCTTCAGCCTGTTGTTAACCATTATTAACCTAATATTAGTCCCTGTCTTCCTGAAGCTCAGAGCTCTGATACCCCCTGAGAAGTCACCTGTGATGATGATAGAGCGGGCATTTCACATCTTAAATAACAATAACAGAAAGCTTAAATGTATAGTGATCCTGGCTCCTCAGCAGGAGTCTGCCACTCACTTTCTTTTAGCAGTAATTTTCACTCAGAAATTCTGTGTTGAAAAGGGTGGGGAAAGAACCCAACAAGGCAAATGTCTCCAGGCTCCAGGCTGTGGTAAATAGGGTATCTAATATCCACAAAATGAATATGTAGCCTCCAGGGAAACATAAGCAATGAAGTGAAATGGATTTTCAGATTAGAAAGTTTAGCACTAAGGAAGAAAGGGAGCTAATTTGCAAGAGAATAGATGTAGTTGGTTTCCACTCTACTGATAGCTTTCCCTCTTCTTTTGATTTTAAAAGCTGTAGCATCCAAGGGTTTCCTGTTATTTTAGATTCTGATAAGTAGCCCCTTACTCTATGAACTAATTACTTTCTGATTTGCTTTGACCTATTATTCAGGCAGTAAATTCTGGATTCATTGCACCCAAAATGTAAAACTCAAATGTAATCTCCCTTGCAAAAGGAGATAACATTAAGTTGTCCATTTGAGAGATGCATTTCCTCTTCATCAAAGTCTTGTGTGTGATACAATTTCCATGTTGTTCAGGCAGTTTACTGTGTTGCAAACCCAGTCCACTGTCCATGGTCCTTTTTACAGAGGACTTTTATATACTTTTAATACTCTAGTGACATTTTAACTTATTTGCAACCTTATAATGTCTGCTATTTCATATGTTGTGATAATTATCAATGAAAGTATGTTAGAGCAGGGATTATGGGGTCAATAATTTATAGTCATGTCTACTGGACCACTGTCAACTTTGTTATTTCAGTTCCTTGGATATGAAGTATTTTTTCTTCTTCTAATTTTTCTGAACAAGTTGGGTCTATAAATTAAACTTCCCTCAGAATTTATGACATTCATATTTATGTTCAAAGTCAAGAGTCTTTTGGGAATGTAAGAAGTATTCATGATTTCTCCAAACTTTACTTTCTATGGAAACTCAATTCACTTTCTGGCTGTCTTTAGAAAAGAGCACATTTTGCTAGGTGGTGGTGGAACAAAGCTTTAATCCCAGTACTTAGGAGGCAGAGGCAGATGGAGTTCTATGAGTTTGAGGCTACCTAGTCTATGTAGTAAGTTCCAGGACAACCAAGTCTACACAGAGAAACCCTGTTTCAAAAAACAAACAAACAAAAAAGAAAGAACGTAAAGGCACATATTTTCAAAGTCACATGCATGTGACTATGATTCTCCAAATGATCCCATAAACTGAGAGACATTCTGACTGCTGAGCAGCTTTTCTCTGAAGTTCTTCATGTTACCATCGTCTTATTTCCCGTTCTTCTCTACCCCCTTTATCTCTCTGCTTAAGTGCATGTGGACTTTGTCCTGTTCTACTCCAGTGACTGTATCTGGACATAAAAGGAACACCACGAGGTCATAATTCTAAATAGATTCTATATAGATCCTTTAGGATTTTTTCCTCTCTAGATATTAACTGGGCAGCATTGAAAGCTCTAGGCTCAGTAAGACAGCAGTCAATTTTTTAGTTTATCTCTTCATTCTACAGGATTTTAAAGTACTCTCAAGCTCATCATTAGAAAGAGCTGACTATCAGTTCTGCAGTATATTTCTTCATATGTCTTAAGAATTTACTTTTACCTGTTCATCCCCATTTCCCCCAGCATTGTAGCAATTACTGTAACACTTTCCTGGTGTCTTATAGTTACCCCTGCTATTCTAGAGAAGGAAGAAATTTAAGCCATATGAGATAGCTCAACAGGTAAAGGTGTTTGCAGTCCAACAATGCATATAGGGCAGTCTGTGTTCTAATCACTGGAATTCACATAAACATGGGAGGAGGGAATCAACTCCACAGAGTTGTCCTCTTTCTTCACATGTGTGCTGTGCCACATTCCCTTTACACACATATATACAACACACACACACACACACACACACACACACACACACACACACTCACACACACTAGTAGTAGAAGAAGAAATAGTAGTAATAGGCATAACAAAAAATCGTTAAAATAAAATGGTCATTTTCTTGTGCTTCTTTTATCAGCCATGGCATTGGAACAAAGGGACTTTTGGCCTCTCTTTGAAAACCAGAGGCTTGCCAATGATTAACTTTCCTGAAGGTAAACTTCAGAAGACAGTGAGGAAACTGAAGGCCAGGGGACCTGATAAATAAACCGCCTTGCTCTTTTGTGAAAGGAAAAGAATGAGGGAATTGTACTCTGGTCTTGGTTGTAAAGGGGGTTGTAAAGCATTCCTGGTTTGCAAACATGATTGGGATCTGGTACAACACGATGAGACAGCTTTTGAATTTTCAAAGTTTTTGTGCTTAAAAGAGCAGAATTGTATTTCTTTGTAAATAAGGAGGTGCAAAAAATGTGATGACTGTAGATTTTTAAAGTTATAGACAACATCTGCCCTTTATGAAAGTTGACCTCTTTCAGTTGCTTTTAAGTTCAATGCAGAGTAGCTTCAGTTTTCACTTTCATAGAAAAGCAAACCAAAACTCTTGAGCTAGATAGACTACAGTTCCAGAGCACACAGTCTACTGGAAAAATAATTCTGATAGCAGCAGTCTCCCCATCCCCATTTTGGTCAGCATTTGGTGTTCTTGGTGATCTAGTCAGAATATTGTCAGTATATCTTTCTCAGAATTATAAGATCATAGAACTTACTGTTCCTGGGAAAACCAGGGTTCCTTCTTTTCAATTATTAGTCCTACTAATAAAAGAAATGAGAAATAGACACAGGAGGCACTTTGAGATCAAGAAAAACAATAACAGGGCAGTGAAGATATAAATTTTGGCAGCCTCCAGGAGAGTGGACATAGGCAAGCATAGGCTTACCATGCTTCAGGCCCTGAGTTCCATCTCTGGTACCCAAGACAGACAACATAGGTATCAGGATCAAGAGTGTGTCTTTTCTTGAGGGCTGCAGCCAACAGGGGAGCCCTGCAGATGTTACTGGCTAGACTGAAGAAGAGGGGGAAGAGGAAAAGGATAACCAGAGAAGGGAAGACATGAAGAGAGGTAGACAAGAAAGTAGAGGAAGGAAAAGGGAGACAGAGAAAAGGAACTCAGTCAAGCATTAAAGTTTCCTTTCTATCAGAGGGGAAAGAGATGGCTCACATTCCTCCAGATGCAAGATGCTTCTTGATCCCCCACTCCTACTGGAAAGTTTTTCCTCCTCCCTAGGGCTATGAATCCTCCACCAGATAAAAAATCCATTTGAAAAATTAAATTACGTCTGAGATGCAAGCACCTACCAAAAGGCTCTGGAGGTCAGAGCTATCAGGATCCAAATTAATTGCTTAATGGGAAAAAAAAACATTTCTTAGAACAATGCTGATAATTTGTAAAACCAGGGTATGTTTGTAGCTCTTCAAAATGAATTGAATTGCTGGTTACAAGAATTAATGCTTATAGGGAAATTGTGATTGAAATCCCCAAAGTTATGTATTAATTCCTTAAAGCAATTGGTAATTAGTGAAGAATTGTGCACTCACAGTCAGTATCACTTTCAGCACTTAATTATATACTGTCTCAAGTTGTTTTCTAGTTGTTGCATGAATGTTAGTCTTGTCTCCCAAGCTGATCATAGACCCAGAGAGAATAAGTGCTAGATTTTCTTCTTTTATTGGAGCATCACAGTTGTATAAACATAGAGCTGAACAGAGGGAGACTCAAAATTCTCCCTATTCAAATGCCTATTCAAATAAATCAGAGCCTAGAAAAAGGTGATTTGGGGAAGGAAAATTTGTTGGGTTATCTCAGCATGCCAACAACAAGGGCGCATGTCACAGGAGAGCCAAAAATGTGAACACATTCTGTAGCTGTGGTCGAATATCCTGAATGGAGTAGGGAATTTGAAAGCAGAGATCCTTTTAGAGTAAAAAGAAATTGTTTTGGTTTGAGGTCAGGAACTTGCAGTATCACTTGAGTGGTATTCATTTTACCTACGTTTTACCAAACCAAAAATAGTCATAAGTCTTGAAGCCAAAGACTATGGCTTTGTGTCTGTATGAAACCATTCCAGGATTTCTATAGTATGTTAAGCCTTGAATGCAGTGTGTGTGCAAGTGGATGGACATGTGCATGTATGTATAGATGTATAGTATATCTCAAAGATTTGCTGTCATTCATTATTATTGACATACTTAAAGGATTAACATTATGAACATCATACTGAAATATATTACTGCTTGATAGAGACAACTGAGAGATCACTACTGATCTTAGGGTATCTCAGCAATATTCCCTTATATATTAATTTTTTCTGAGTAAGTCTTCAGTGTAAAAAATGTTTATTGTGTTTTTTTTTGTTGCTTTTATGAGACAGAGTAGCCATGGCTGGCCTGGTCCTTGATGTATAGCACTGGATGGCATGCACTCAATGGCAGTCCTCATCCTCAGCTTCAGAGTGCTGTGGGTCACAGGCATGTGTCATTGTCCCCAACCCTAATGTGTCCATTGCAACATTGACTCTCTTTAAAATAACATTAAAGAATAAGATCCAGCAATTCCACTCTTAGGCATACACCCAAAAGAAGCATATTTATACAACAAGGACATCTGTTCAACCATGTTCATAGCAGCATTATTTGTAATAGCCAGAAACTGGAAGCAACTTAGATGCCCCTCAACCAAAGAATGGATAGAGAAAATGTACTCCATTTACACAATGGAGTACTACTCAGCAGAAAAAACAATGGAATCTTGAAATTTGCAGGAAAATGGATGGAACTCTAAGAAACCATTCTGAGCAAGGTAACCCAATCACAAAAAGACAAACATGATATGTACTTACTCATATGTGGATTTTAGACATAGAGTAAGGGATTGCCATCCTACAATCCACACTGCCAGAGATACTAGTAAACAAAGAAGACCCTAAAAGAGACAAACTTTGTCTCCTGGAGAAGGGGAAAGGGTCACCATCCCCTGAGCAAATTGTGAACATGGGAAGAGAGGGGAGGAAGCTAAAAGAGTGAGAAGGGACAAAAAGGAAGGATGCAGAGGTCATGAGGAAGCAGAAATTTTGAGTTAGGTGTAGATTAGAAGAAAGCACATATGACAGGTAGGATTTTAGTTGTGGGGGTGGTAGAGGAGGAAGGGAGGGAGAAGGGAACTGGGATTGTCATGTAATTCAATCTTATTTGTAATTCAAATATATAAATAAATACCACAAGGAGAAACAAAAAATGAATAACTCATAATGTGTATTTACCTCCCCCAGCAAAGTTGCAAATGGTGATAGAATGGGAAGATGTAGACAAATTTTCTGCACAATAATTATAAAGTAACTAGACAATGGATTCCAGGGAATTCCTTTATGTCAAGGGAAAGGACTTCTATGAACCTGCTTGTGCTGATTTTCAAAGCTTTACCCCCATTCCTCAAGTTTAACATTATACTCTGGTCACTTTAACTTGCTTATGGTTCCCAGCACACAGCATATTTTCTTAGTGTTGAGACTTTTATTGGCCTGAAAGGTACATCTTATTTTCCCCTACAACTCTTACTTATCCTTTAAGATTTCTCTGGGGCAAACTTCCAGGATGCCCTTCTCCCTCTATCTTTAGATTAGATTAAGTGTCCTAATGACAAATCCATTGCACTAGAATGCCTCAAGTATACTCTATCCATTTTATATTAAATATCACATTATATGTCTCTTCCCTCCACTAATGTGCAAATCCTTTTTCTCTACATATCCTGTTTCCTGTCTTCTCTCTCTCTCCCTCTCCCTCTCTCTTCCTCTGGTGATTGCCACAATTTCAAGAAGCATAGAAAATGTGCACAATACATTTTGGTAGTCCTTGGTGCAGTTGTTATGACAGGATTGAAAATGAACTTCTGTTAGTCAAGACAACCAAGAACTTACACTAAATTTTGCCAAGTTTGGAAGAGTAAAGGTTACCTCTTACATCTGGTTTGTGTATACTACTTTCTCTGAGATTCTATGTAGTTAATATTGTCAACTGTCAGGATTCTAGAAAAAAAATAATGTCACTTGAATTTTTGATCTTGAATATGATAGAATTCTCAAACTCTCAAAAATATATCTTACTTGAAACATTCAATTTTATGTCACTCAGGAAATTTTGTAGTGTACTATTCTATTTAAATATAAGATAATTAAGCATAGTAAATAAGAAGGTTAATAAATGACCAAAGAATTCTTTGTAAAACTTTGAAATGTGGTGTGACATGACCACTAAGTTTTCTAGAAGGAAAAAATGCACCAAATAGCAGGATGCTGCAGAAGGATCCCTGCAAGAGAATTCAGATTTTTAGCTTACTTTAAGACTTTTCATAAGTTGGTCAATCTCAGAAAGGTCCTGAATCTAACCTCAGAACAAGGAAGTCATCTAAAGCTATTTTAAATTCTACTGGGTGTCTTCTGGAAACCATAAGTTTATATTAAGGCATGTTAAACTAGTATAAACAATGTAGAAATGCAAGAAAGGAGTGAAAAGTAAGAACAGAGTCTTTCTCAACAAAGAAAGTGTCTGGAAAGTGGTAAGCTTACAACTCAGTATGGATAGAGGATGTGATGGGAAAGTCTACAGATTGGATTATAAACTGACTGGAATATCTCTGTGTTTTCCATCCTGTGTGTATCTCTCATCTGTGGGAAAAGGAAGAAGCAGAAGAGAAAAACCTGATATTCAGACATTAGTAACCAAAGGTAAAGAGTAAAGGGGAGAATGGAACAACAAATGTAGACTTTACAAGGGATGGCATAACATTTGGGTCTTTGTTTCATTACTAATTCTTTATAAAGTTTAGTAACATATATGTAATTATATGTGTTCATATACATGTATACATGTGTATAAAGAGGTGTGGGGGTGGAACCCAGTATGATAGCCAATCACTCTTTCATTGACTTATATACCTTGGCCACTAAAGTTCCTAATCCTTTAAATTTTTTCCTTTGTAATTTAATTTTTTTCTCCTGTACGTGTATGAATGTGATGTTTGTGAGTACATGTTAAGGTGTGTGAATGCATACATGCTTGCCACTGATGTGGTGTGGAAATTGGAGCACCGCCTCTGCTGCTTGACCTTGTCTGAGACAGGGTCGCTGGTTTTCCACAGCTATAGACACAAGACTAGCTGGGCCACAGTGCCTCTGGGCTCTCCTGTCTTGCTTCACGTCTCTGGAGTGATAGGATGATAGACACTCTTTGTGCCTGGCTTTCTGTGAGTTCTGCTAAGTTGAAGTCAAGCCCTCATGCTTTCACGACAGATGTTTATCCACTTAGCCATTATCTCAGTCCCTAATCCTTCACTTTTTATTGTTCATTTTAAGGGGAATCTAATCCTGCAATTTGTATTTAATAATCCAAATCTTCTGCTAATGGAATTGTCTGTCCACACAGAGCTCCTCCATTAGCAAATTATTTTTGTAAATAGCTTCCAAGCCTGTGTGTTTTCATAAGGTTCTTTGACATACTCCAACCTTCTCTTCTCCCCTATCTTCCCATCTCCAGTTAAGTCTTTAACCTGAATATCACCCTCTGAACCTTCTTCTGTCATACTGCACGTGTCCATCTTAACTGATGACATTTTAAATCGACTCAAAAAATATAGGTGACCATATGACTTAGGGAAGAAAAGACATCAATGGTCTTTTCTTTTTTCCTCAGAGCTAGACCATCCTAAAGGACACAGTGTGCCCACTGATGTCATAGTAGCACAGTGTATTTGGGGTGATTAACCAATTTCTAGTATATTTTAGGCCTGCTTCATAAAAGGGAATCCATACCTGATACTGTAAATCTGGTTAAAAGCCCATGACTGGGGAGGTCATAGGTCCTGGTAAAAAACCTGCTATTGTTATTTTGCTAAGGAGTTATATTGTCAAACTACTTTCTGTGTATTTATGTTTATACCCATAGATTCAGGGTGCTCTCAAGCTTGGGCAGAGAATGTTTTGACAATCAACAGCAGTTAAAGTAGATACTCATGTTCTACCAAATGACAGAGAATTAGTAACTGTGGATATGCACAACCCTAAATGAGATATCTATGTCCCCCACACCTCTCAAAGACTTGGGGAACACCACAGAAAAGGAGGTTGAAAGAATGTAAACATGGGAAAATGGTGAGGAAAGTTGTTAACTACTGTCTTCTGATATGCCATGGCCATTACGCTTCTGAATTCATAGAAGCTGTGCTGAGCTACAGAAGTAAGAAAATCCAGCATGGATGTTGAGAGGCAACTGAGAGCCCATGCCAAGCTGAGAAGATACTGGTAGTTATGGTGGCTGGGGGTCAGATAGCCATTTTTCGTGGGTATTGTGGATACTGGGAGTTTTGCCCATACTCTAGTACATGAACCCATCCATTCCCTGTGTACACATGGGAAGTACTATTTGATCACGAGATATTTCAATAAAATGCCATCTGAGGCAGTTGGAGGGGAAAAGCAGGGAATAGACATGATCATACCATATTAAATACATATATGAAATTCTCAAAAAATTAATAAAAATATTTTAAAAATAAATGCCTGTTTTGCTATGATGCCCATTTATTTTCTTAGATTTGTGAATTACGTTTTTTACAGTTTTGTTGAATAGGTTTTCTCTATCTTCTGTTTTTGTGTTGACCCTAGAGTTCTATGTGTTCTTGAGTCTTTCTCTTGGCTTATTTCCCTGAATATCTAGAGTTGTGATTAAGTCTGTTTATTGTTTTAGTTATTAATATGTAAACATAGTATTTTCTAAACTTTATATTCTTTCTCTAATATTTTTCCTTCTGCTTTATCTAGGCTTTTGATAATGCTTTCCACTTTTTTATCAAAATTTCATTTTTTCATATTTCTCATTCATTTTGCTGATTTTTTGTTGATGGTCTACTTATCTGTATTCTGAATTGCATTTCTTATTTTGTTCACCTACTTGTTTCCTGTTTAAAGTTATAGATAATATTGAAAAGTAGATTATTTATTTATTTGTTTTTGCTCAGTAATTTAGCTGCTCAGTAATTTAGCCATTTCAATAAGATTGGATTTAGTAATTTAGGAGTTACAATTTATGTAAGTATTGAATAATTTTATATTTTAGTTTTTCTTGTGTTTCTTTGTTACAATTTGTACATTAATGTGGGAATTACTAACAAAGAGTCAGGTAAAAATACAAGGGAATTTAATGGGGAAAAGCCTTACTTACAGAGCAACCTAGTCAGCTAGCGGGGCAGCAGTAAGTACAGCAAGCCAAAGATGAAAGCAAAAGAAGGTTCCAGTATGTGAGCGTTCCTCACTCTTAAATCTTCCCTATGTCATACTGACCATGCCCTCGCAGGAGTGGTCAGGCACACCTGTAGCCAGCCCCTAACCAGGTGTGGTTACAGCATCCCCTACAATTCCCCTTTTAATCTAAAAGAGGCTTAAAACTTAACAGTGTAAAGTATCCAAAATTAACAATCATAAAGATGAAATATAAGAAGATACAACAATCTGCTTATGTCACATCCTAACTATGTCTATTTTAACTAAGCCCTAAAATCATCTGAAAGAGGTGTCCAAGCCTGAACACCTCCTTCTAATCCCAACCATAAAGAATAGGAAGCTATCCTTAACTTAGGATAGTTGTATACACTATCCTAAGTGACAATATTAGGGGAAAGTGGACATAGCATCCTCCAAGTTACTTCCTGCTGAAATAGGATGGCGATAGCCTCATGGGGTCCTGTAGGAAGAAAATGTTAGTATAGTGAAAGTCTTAACTGGATTGTATCCAGTCCATGTTAGATGGGATTCACTTGATTGAGGATCTCTCTTAAAATCCTCAACTTGATTGAAGTCAGGACCTGAAGCTCTGGCCAGAATGTCAGTTGAAATGGAGAAAGTTGGATCCAGTACAGTTGAGGAGGTGTTGCCCATTTTCTTTCCAGGGTGTCCAGGCATTGCTGTGAGGCAGGTCTTCATTGGCTATGTGGAACTCCAACATAAATGTTAGCAGAGAAATATTTGCTTGTGTAAGTATGCACACTAGAAAAGGCAACCATGGGAGAATAACAATTATGACAGGGTGTACACCTTGAAGGAAAGAGCCAAAAAAGGACAAAGACAGTCCCCAAATTCTTCTCTTATTCTGCATTACATCAATTGGCTTATTGATATAATACAGAAACTCTAAAGTTTAGTTAAGCAACATGCTTGGATTTTAGAGGAGGAAAGCCAAATCCACCTCTAAAGCCAGCATTGGTTTAATTGAATAGGGACTAGGAAATAAAGAGAAATAGGGTTATCTGAGAGACAGCTGTAAAGTTTACCGTATGGCACGTTCCTTTTGTTTGATGGTTATAGCTACCTTCTCTTCTTAAGTATCTACCCATGCAGTGTCCTTTGACTTCTCGAGATGAGTATTCCTGTGAAGATAAAAGCAAAACACTTCCCTTTCCTTTGGGAGGTTTCTGTTTAGTTTATGAGAGATACCTTAGTAGAATACCTGTCATTTGTCCTTGTCGAGAGGTTTTTCCTTTTCAACTGGAATCTTGATAAACTTTGATGGTATCCAAAGTTTTTCTTCTCTTGTGGAAATCAATGCAAAACCCCTAGCCCATTGTAACACATGTCCTGGTTTCCACACAGAGACTAGTACATATTTGAAGTATATCTGCTGATTCAGTTCAGCAGTTCTTTCCATCATCTAGTGTCGTTCTGCAGCTGTTTTTCCTTTCTCGTTGGCATTAAGAAAGTTTAGTGTTAAAAAATTATTATGCAACCTATGTTTGTGGGGGTTTAGTCTTCTAAGCATGTTTAGGGAGTATCTCCTTTAGTGTCCTATTAGATCTCTAAACCACTGCTTGTCCTGTAGGATTGTGTGGTATACCGGTGACAAGCTTTATGTTATAATATTTGAAAAACTGTTCCAATTTTGTGGAGACATATGCTGGAGTATTGTCAGTTTTTATTTATGCAGGTTTACCCATAACTGCCATCACTACTAGTAGGTGTGTAATAACAGAATCAGATTTTTCAGAGTTAAGAGGAGTAGTCCATTGGAACCCTGAGAATGTGTCAATGGCATGATGCACATGTTTTCAAATTTCCAAATTCTGCAAAGTGAAAGACATCCATTAGCCAAACCTCATTTCTCTGAATGCCCTTAGGATCACAACCTGCTGGCAATAGAGTTTGATTATAAAAGGAACAAGTAGGACAGGTTCTTACTATCTCCTTGTCTTGTTGCCAAGTGATGGTGAAGTCCTTTTTCAAACCTTTGCTATTAACATGATGTTTTTTATGAAATTCTGAGGCTTCTAGCACACTTCCAATTAATAAATGATCAGTCGCATCATTGCCTTGTACTAGTGGGCCTGGCAGACCCATATGGGATCTGATATGTGTAATCTATATAGGATTACTTCTGTTTCTGATTGTTTCCTGTAATTGTATAAACAGTGAAGTTAATTCTGTATTATCAGGAACGAACTCTACAGTCTCAATGTGTAACACGACTCTCTCTGCATATTGAGAATCAGTAACTATAGTAAGAGGTTCTGTAAAATCCATAAGTACCATGAGAATTGCATATAATTCTGCCTTCTGTACAGATGTATATGGACTTTGAACTTCTTTACTTAACTCACCTGCTTTATAACCAGCTTTACCTGATTTGTTGGCATCAGTGTAGAAGGAAAGAACTCCAGAAATGGGAGTTTGTCTTACAATATGTGGAAGAATCCAGACTGTCTTTTTTATGAATTTCATTCTGTCATCTTTGGGATACATGTTGCTAGTCATTCCCAAAAAGTCAGTAAGAGCTATTTGCCAATATTCATCATCCTTCCATAAGAAGGAAATTTCCTCATTATTTAAAGGTGCTATAATTTCTGCTGGATCTTTTCCAGTCAGTTGACGAAGTCTTAATTTGCCCTTTAGGATCAAATCAGAAAACTTTTCTATATATCTCTTTAACTTTTTATTCTGTTTATGTGGCAGAAATATCCACTCCAATATGGTGTCTTCCCTCTGCATCAGAATCCCAGGATGGTATTCTCTGGATGGCAAGATAACCAGAATACTGTCTAAATCAAGGTTTATCCAACTTACATGTGCATTCAATATTCTGTTTTCTACCCATTGTAATTTTTTCCCCCTCAGCAGAAAATATTTGTGGACTGTTTAGGTCCTTATCACCTTTAAGGGCCATTTTTAAATGCTTTAAGTCATGTCCTTCCACACCAACAATCATCTGAAGTTGAGAAATTTCCCCTAATAATTTCTGAAGAGAATTAAGAATTTAATAATGATCCCTCCTAATTTGTAAATCCTGTGGCCTGATTCTTTGTAAGTCTATCTTGTAACCTAAATAGTTAGTAGAAGCTCCTCTTTGTATCTTTTCTGGGGTAATCTGTAACCCCCAAAGAGGCAGAACTTCCTTTACTGTGTCAAACATGTGTTCCAAAGTTTCCTTATTAGAATATGATAAAAGAATGTCATCCATGTAATGATAAACAAGAGATTGTGAAAATTTCTTACAAATTATTTCCAAAGGTTGCTGTACAAAGGGCTGACACAAAGTTGGACTATTTAGCATTCCTTATGGTAAAACCCTCCACTGATATCTCCTAACTAGCGGTAAATTATTAAGAGTTGGTTCAGTAAATGCAAATTTTTCTCTGTCATTTTCTTGTAATGGTATTGTGAAAAAACAGTCTTTCAGATCGATGACTATGATCAGCCTTCCTTTACATATCAAGGAGGGCAAGGGCATTCCAGGCTGCAGAGAGCCCATTGGTTGAATTACCTTATTTATGGCTCTCAGGTCTGTCCACATTCTCCACTTACTTGACTTCTTTTTGTTAACAAATACAGGAGAATTCCAAGGGCTGGTAGATTCCTCTATATGTCCAGCATTTAGCTGTTCCTGAACTAGTCTTTCTAAAGCCTCTAGCTTCTCGGAGGTCATAGGCAATTGTCCTACCCAAACAGGTTCATCTGTAAGCCACTTCAATGGCAGGGCCTTTGGATCCTCTGAAGGTTTATCATTTGTACCTAGTTTCTGTACAGCCTGGATGATTGGTAACCATTTTCCATAGCGTCTTACTAGATATTTTCTACTATCTAAAGATTGTACATAATTTGTATCCAACACTGGAGGAATATTAATCTGAGTATTCCATTGCTGTAAGAGATCAGGACCCCAGAGATTTATAGCTATATCAGCCACATATGGGTTCAGTCTCCCTTTCTGTCCTTCCAGTCCAATGCAGACCACTGAGTGAACACTCTGTTGAACTCTAGATAGAGTTCCAATTCCTAAAAATTGTACATTTGCCTCTCTAAGAGGCCATCTTTGAGGCCAAATCTTTTAGGTAATAATAGTTACATCTGCCCCAGTGTCTACTAAGCCAGTAATAACTTTATTACTAATTCTCACTTTCAACTGAGGTTTTTACCATTAATGGAAGTTTGACAAAATATGCATTTCCCATTTTGTCCATTCATACTTGATTCTTCATCACTATTCAAACTACCATCTAGAGGAGTATCATTTTTCACAATAGGCAAAGAACTATCCTGTGACAGATTGTCTTCCACTGCTACTGGGAATGACCAGACCTTTCTCCATGTGGGGGCATTTTTGAACCCCCCTTGGGGTTTTCCGGCCTTAACGGGTTTCCTTGCATGTCCCTGGTCAATCTACATTCATTGGTCCAGTGTCTGTCCTTACCACATCTTCTACACAATCCAGAAGGCAGTGGCCTTGTAAAAATACAAGGGAATTTAATAGGGAAAAGCCTTACTTACAGAGCGACCTAGCCAGCTAGTGGGGCAGCAGTAATTACAGCAAGCTGAAGATAAAAGCGAAAGCAGGGCCATCCATCATGTGAGCGTCCTTCACTCTTAAACCTTCCCTACATCAACCTGACCATGCTCTCACAGGCGTGGAACACCTGTAGCCAGCCCCTAAAAAGGTATGTCTATAGCATCCCCTACAGTACTGCTGGTTTGATATCTTTCTTTTTATTTGACAATATTTTTGAGTAGATTTCTCTGGAAGACTCAGTCTCCAATGCTTGTCAGAGAAGAGAACCCACATTGATATGGGACGAGGCTTCTATTACTCTTCCTCATACAAGGGAGCCTTGGCAGGAGTGATATCCACTCTTCTATATTGCTCCTCTGTTTATGTCATTGTTCAGCATCCTACCACTCACGTTATAGGGTCCTTTTAATCTTTATCTCATTGTAACAGAGTCTATTTTGTTGACCCAACTCTTGTCATCCACCAGGTCAAATGGATACAATTTCAAATTGTCCATCTGACCCTCAAAGTGCCATAGATTCTTCTTGATATTAATTCTAAGAAAGAATTTTTCCTCATTTCTGTTCTTATTTCCTGTCCACTCAAATTCTTACCTGATCTAATGTTTGTTTCTTTCATTTTTCCTTCTTCTCATTTTCCCAGAGCCCACCCCCTTTCTTGCTATCTGCTGCATATTCAGGGTGATAATGACAAATGCATCAGAATTGGCTTAAAAATAAATGTTAGTTAAAAGCATAATTAGCTATAAATGGCTTCATTTTTCTTACATCTGTTATATTTCCTTTTATACTGTAAGCTGCTTAAATACACATATTCAAACATATGATAGGCTTTGACTTTTCTAACCCACTAACAACAAAGAAGAGAGTGTTTTATGTTATAGGGAGGGATAGAAAGTTATTTTAGCATTGATGTGATCCACAAAAGGGAAAAGAAATTATAGGAGTTTGGACTTGCTTTCTTTCTTTTATAAAAGATGAAATCAAGACTTTTTGGAGAATGCACTGTTATCTCTTTTGAAAATGAGAATAAGAAGCATAATATGCTACTTAAAATTACAACACATGTTCTAAAAGTTTCCAAGATGTTTTGGTTATTTTAAGGATGAATGAAACAAAGGGAAACTTGTTAAGTGAAAGGGAAGATAGTATGATATATATACTTGTTGATTGGTTGCCGTGTGCGCTCAAAGATGAACTGTAGTCCATGAGGCTAAGACTTCTTTATTCACGTAAACACCAGTCCAAAACGCAAGCCAGAGCAAGCTCACAGGATGCAAGCTAGTGTGGCCAGAGAGAAGGGGCTTTCCATGTGAGCCCCGCTCCTTTTGAACCTCCTTCTATGTCATCTCAGACTTCCCCTCACCCTGCCCTCAGGGGCGTATCCCGGCAAACCTGTCCAGATTACCTGGGGCGGGGCTAGTGTGTCTCCCTACAATTCCCTAAAAGAGGATCAAAACTTAATAGTGTAAAACGTCTAAAATTAACAATCATAAAGGTGAAATATAAGAAGATATAATAATCTGCTATCGCACATCCTATGTCTATTCCGGCTAAGCCTTAAAGTCATGTGGAAAGGGTGTCTAACTTGAACACCTCCTTCCAATCCCAACTCTAAACAATAAGAAGGTCATTCTTAACTAGGGTTACACTACCCTAATAAAAAATAATGGGGAACAGGGGCGTAGCATCTTCTAAGTTACTTCCTGCTGAAATGGGATGATGGTAGCCATGTGGGGTCCTGTGGAAGAAAAATGCTAATACAGGGAAAGTCTCTAATGAGTTATTTCTAGTCCATGTTAGATGAGATTTGCTTGATTGAAGATCTAGTTTGAAATCCTCAACTTGATTGAAGTCATTACTCGAGGTTCTGGTTGGAGTGTCAGTCGAAATGGAATGAGTTGAATCCAGTGCAGTCGGGGAGGTGTAGTCCAATTCTTTTTCAGGAGCATGCAGGGATTGTTGTCAGGCTGGTTCTCATTGGCTGTATGGGACTCAAACATAAGTGTCATCAGAGAAATGTTCGCTTGTACATGTATGTGTACTGGGAAAGGCAATCCTTGAAAAACAACAATTATGAGAGGGTGTAGGCCTTGAAGGAAAGAGCCAAGAAAAGACAAAGATAGTCCTCTTATTCTTCATTTATTCTATATTACAACAATAGGCTTCTTGATATAACACAGAAACTTAAAAATTTTGTTAAATAACATGCTTGGATTTTAGGGTAGGAAAGCCAAATCCAACTCTAAATCCAGCATCGATTTAATTGAATAGGGACTAGGAAATGAAGAGAAATAGAGTTATTTGAGAGACAGCTGTAAATTTTACCATATGGCATGTTCCTTTTGTTCGATGGTTATAGCTACATTCTTTCTTTAAGTATCTACACATGTAGTGTCCTTTGACTTCCAGAGGTGGGTTTTCCTGTGAGGATAAAACAAAGCACTTCCTGTCCTTTGGGAGGCTTTTATTTAGGGATGTTAATTTGAGTATTCCATTGCTGTAATAAATCACGACCCCATAAATTTATAGCAATGTCTGCTACATAAGGTTTCACTCTTCCTTTTTGTCCTTCCGGTCCAATACAGACCACCAAGTTAACACTCCGTCGAACTCTAGATAGAGTTCCAATTCCTAAAAATTGTACATTTGCCTCTTTAAGGGGCCATTTCTGAGGCCAAGATTTCTGGCCTCAGAATCAATAATAGTTAATCAGCTCCAGTGTCTACTAGACCTTTAATAGCTCTGCCATTAATTTTTATTTCTAACTGAGGCCTTTTATCATTAATAGAAGCTTGCCAAAATATGCGTTTCTCATTTTCATCAGTCACATGTGATTCTTCGTCACTATTCAAACTACCTTCTAGAGCAGTATCATTTTCCACAATAGGCAAGGAACTATCTATTCATCCTGTGAGAGATTGTCTTCCACTGTCACTCGGAATGAGCAAACTGTTCTTGAGGTGGGGGCCTCCTAGAGACCCCCTTCTGAGTTTCCCGACGTTAACAGGTTCCCTTGCCTATCCTTAGTCAATCTGCGAAGAGTGCAGGAAGGGAAGTGTGGCATGGTGGCAAGAACTACTCTTAGCATCAGCTGTGTTAGTAATCATTTGCCATGAAACCATCTTCTGGTCTAACATCAACTTTCCTATTTATTACTGGAGAATTAATAATAAGCAAATTAATATTTTACTATTGCTAGCATTATTAAGGGAAATAGAACTTTTGGGCAATTGAGACAACTCAGCTCAATGATCTGAGTTCAATTACCAAAATCCATAGTGGAAGAAGAGAATTTGCCCTCTGACTTCCATATGTGTGATGTGTGCACATGCACTTACATATAATCATACATATAAACACAATAGTTACAATTATAGAATACACATATCCCAAGTGTGTTCTAAGTCTTTGTAGTATGAGGTGGTTTCTGCCCCAAGTTTGTTCCTACTCCCTACCCAACTTCTTAATCAATATTTAATCTGTAGTAACTACATTTTCGCTTCTATCATAGCCTGAGTTCTCACTTTATGCTACTCTGAATAAAGATGCCAAGATAGATTGGAAGATGTTAAATGAACAGAGACATGCCCAACATGTCCAGGGAGGTACCAATTCTGCACATAATGGTAGAAGAGGAAATAGACACAAAAAATGTGTCTACTCAGTTTTTTGACTCAAACTTTTGAAAGCTACATTATGCTTTCACAAGCATTAGCTATATAACAATAATCTTTTCTTCTCCAGCTGTGTGTGGATGGATGTGTGTGGATATGAAATTTAGTAAACCTAGTGATTTACTATGATGGCTGAAGGGAGACAATGACATTAGATTAGTGGTTACAGAATATCTTTGGGTGCTTTGTTGATTCTTTCTCTGACCTAGTGTTTCATATATCCTCTCCACATTGACTATATCTACCAGAATGAGATTATCAATTGGCATGAGCCAATCAAAGTTTCAAACTTTATGCTACATTCCCTTTATTTATATCTTTCAAATTGCAGTTAAAAATCTCAAAATCTTTGAAGGCATTTTTATGGTAGAATGGTACCTGCACAAAAAAATTAAAATAACTTAAATAAATGGAGGAACATCTGGCCAATTTGATTATGTTAGAATTTGAAGTCAGCTGGGCTTATTAATACTTATAACAAAATTGTGTCCTTGAATTTTGCATAACAGACTCCAGTGTGCTATTTAATTGTTAAATAATTTGATTTCTTTAGTTATTTAAATACTGTGGCTTGTATCTTTTGTTATAAAAAGGGAAACAATTTCCTGAAAACTCTATTTATCACTTATAATTTTCCTAATAATGCTCCATATACATGTTTGCTTATCTTCACATCTAGTTTTAATATGTGATTAAAGTAAAACTGAAAAAAATCCACAATGTTTTGCTATTGTAGTTTAATATATTTCAAAGTTTAAAGGTCTATGAAATGGAGGTGCTCTACCAAGGGAGATATGCTGCACCTGATGTGTTCTTTGGTTACCAGGAGTATGATTGTGACATCTGGCCTCTGCAGTGTCCTAACCTTAGGTGGACCTGAGAGACCAACCTTAAAAAATATTTCAACTTATATGTGGATAATAGTTTTTTTCTGTACATCGTTTGAAATAAATTTAGCAACTTCTTTGACACATATCATTTCATTTAAAATATTCAGCTACTATCCAGAAACAAGGCTATGAGTTGACCTACCCCCAAAATCTACAGATTCTATGGAGTGTTGGAGCATGTGAAAGGGTTAAACCTGCAGATCCAGAAGAGCAGGATCTCCATAATCCAGCACATCAACAGGATATCCAAAAGGAGCCCCAGTGAGGGCACATTATCATTAGTGAAGAAGAAGCCAGAGGTCTCAGGCCAGACCAATGTCTCACAGTGATGAACACTTGTAAATAAACATGAAGAGACAGAAGAGTAAACTGTGTGTCTCAATGGGCCACAATGCAGTTTGCAGGACAACATCCTTTTTAGTTTTTGTTTGGTTTCTTGGTTTTGTTTGGTTTTTCTCTTGGATTTGTTTTTTTGGGGGGGGGCATTGCAAGGGCAGAGGGTGGATGTGAGGGGACAGATAGACAAGTGGGATCAGAATGCATGATATTAAATTCACAAAGAATCA
Source organism: Cricetulus griseus (assembly GCF_003668045.3). NCBI lineage: Eukaryota > Metazoa > Chordata > Mammalia > Rodentia > Cricetidae > Cricetulus > Cricetulus griseus. Next base: position 43,856,576 of record NC_048597.1, on the reverse strand, counting down.
ATAAAAGTAAATAAAAGAATAAGTATATTGATTCTATGAAACTTTGTTCTTCTATAGATTGTTGTCACTTGCCACTGTGAAGTCTGCTAAAAAGATCTCAAATATGAATTCAGAGAGATTCAGTGTCAAAGTGCTTGGGATATCTCTATCCCTTTGAGATATACTGTGGTATACCCAGGCAACATCAGGAAGGTCCCAGTCTACCAAGGCACCTGAGGAATTGTCCTTCTTTTCCTGTTACCCTCACCTTGACCAATGTCTTTTTCATAAGCATCCTACCAATCTGAGCATCTAAGATTAACATCCATATAAATGATTTAAGCAATCACACTGATTATAAAATTTAGGGGATTAATCAGCAATTTACAGACTGTTCCTCTTAGAGTATTCTTTCATGTTTCCACATACTTAGCGTATATAGTTGGATTCCACTCTATAATATTGTATAGCCTAAAAGTTTTCCCCAAAGCACATAGTAGGTCCTCTACAATTGCTATCTATCCATCCTTTGGTTCCTACTCAAAGAGTAGAGAATGATCTGATCTTAGTCTTCCTCATCTCTAACAATCCTGGGTTTTGCTCATCTGTATAAAGCAGCTTTGGGGCCCTGTTCCTACATATTCCATTCACAGACATTTCATAAATAGTCAACGGGGACACCTTAACTCTTTTGAAACATTTTACTGCTTAATTTCTCCTTCCTCTGGTTTGTGTTTTCATATAATCATTCCACTGCCCTGACACCTTATATAATTTTCCCAATTATCCATTTTAAGTTTCTTTAGAGCCAGCCAGGCTACATTTTGTATCTCTTCCAATGACCACCCTTTGGCAGGCTGTCTTTTCTATTTTGTTGGATATGATCACTTTGTCGCCATTCATAGAAAGCTTCTGCTCAGGCACATGCCATTCTTTCTAAATATTAATTTACTCAAATTTGTTATTTGGGTTGTGGTTATTTCTGCCTCGGCTAGGAATTTCCAGGGCTTCCATCCCTTACTCCAAAGAGCATCAGTGTTGAGCCTTTAGTTTCCCAGTGTCTTAGAGGCTTATCTCTCATATACTGGCAAGTCCAGTAGCAGCTGAAGAAGAGATTAGATGAGCTCTCAGTACACTCACATCTGTACAGAGTCAAAATTCAATTTAAGAAAAGGTCAAAATGCCATAGAATTAAGAATGGAAACTTTTAGATATACAACTGTATGAATGCCATACATGTATTAATACAAAATGTATACAGTGATGATAATTGTTATTGAGAACGAATGACTCTTGTTTAAATGTGATTAAGAGTTATATATATTTATATATACATACATGTGTGTATAATAAGTATATTATATATGCATCTACACTCACACATACATATATATGTATATATATATACATATATATATATATGTTTATGTGCACTTAAATCACATTAGATGAAGTAAATTGCTCATATATGCAGACATGTAAAAAATTTTAAAAATTAAGACATCAAGAAAACCATTGTTTTCTGTCCATTTTATTTAAATTATAAACAAGATTGTTTTACATGTCAATGCCAGTACCCTCTCCCTCTCCTCCTACCCTGCCCTCCATTAACACCCTATCCCATACCCTTTCTGCTCCCCAAGGAGGATGAGGCATTCCATGGAGGAGCTTCAAAGTCTGTAATATAATTTGGAGCAGGTCCTAGGCCCTTCCCCATGTGTCTTGACTGAGACAGTATCCCTCTATGTGGAATGGGCTCCCAAAGTCCATTTGTGTGCTAGGGATAAATACTGGTCTACTACCAGAGGCCCCATAGATGGCTGAGACTTCCTCAGACACCCATGTTCACGAGGTCTGGATCAGTCCTATGCTGGTTTCCCAGCTATCAGTCTGGGTTCCATGAGCTCCCCCTTGTTCAGGTCAGCTGAAGAAAACCATTTTCCAATTCATTTTAGGATATGTCACCAATACATGTAGTGGTGAAGAGGATACTTGCTATATTACTTTTTTATTGATGAAATAAAATACCTGGAAAAACTAATTTAAGGGAGCAAGAGATTGTTTTAGCTCAAAGGCTGAGGGTCCAGTCTATCATGGTAGGGAAGTCAAGGAGGATGGTGAAGCAGCTGGCATAATTGTATACAGAGGCAGGAAGCAGGGGAAGGAGAAAATTAGCTCATTTTCTCCTTTTCACTTTGTCCTGGATCCCAACCATGGGATAGTGCTGTCCACATTCAGGGTGGGTCTTCCCTTTTACTTAAACCTTTTTTATCAACATCCTAAAAGACACATCCAAGGATGTTTTTGATGGAAATTATAAATACAGCCAAGTTGATAATGAACCAACCCAATTCCACTCAACACTCAAGGCATGACTCTTAATTATAACAATACATTACTCTCATCTTTATTTTATAATTCAAAATGTATTTGATCTATCTTTAGAACTTTTCATATTCTTTAGCATTGCCAACATTGAGAAAAAGTCCAAAATTCCTTCTGAAACTCAAGACAATCTCTTAACAGTGAGCCCCTGTATAGTAAAAGACAAGCTATATTATTTCCATTCTGCAATTGTGCAATATAAATTTTCCAACTTGAGAAGAGAATTTGACGACATAAGAGGAAAAGCAAGACTAAAACCCAGCAGGGCAAACGTCAAACCCTTACATCCCTTTTCTTGCTTTTGGAAGTCATGATGTAGTTAGTAATAGTCTAGTAGCCTTAGATAGCCTTGAATGCCTGAAGCATATGTAGCCTCATTATTGGGCTTCTTCCACTATGTGGCCACAGTTTTACTTGTCAGAAATCTTGTAGTCATGATATCTCCAACGTCCTGAGGTCACCACTGTAACTTAAGGTTTATATTTGTGTATTCATACAGTGATTTCTTACAGATAATCTGATTCTGCCACATGTTTGTGGGTCTCAGTGCCTTTCTGGAACATTTTGGTAGAACCACTCATAACCCTGTAACTCTTGCATTTTTTCATGCTTGAAAAATCATATCATGTGGAATATAATGCCAAGTTCTAGTATCAGTTGGATATGTTGTCTGGATTTCTTCTGCCACAGCTGTAGTAGTCTTTGGGTACTTTGGTAGCTGTTCTGAAAAAAAAAAAAAGCATGCCTAGCTAGTTGTTTTGCTGTATGGATTGCCTTCAACAACATTTTCAGTTTGGAATGTCTCAATTGAAATAAATTTGTATTTTCAGAAATTGGGCTTTAATGGGTTGAATGTAACACTGTTGGCACCTTATTTATTGTCCCAGTGTGAGGTGAGAGGTATCACCTTCAATGGGCTCATCATCTATTTAATAATCACAGATACTTCATTGGTGCCCTCCTTTTCTACAACATAAAACTTGCTCACATTTCTTTCCTCACAAAACTTCATAATTTTCATTGTTCTACTCTACTTGCTGCTGTTTTTCACTGTAAATCTAGATAACCATATCAAGTAATCACCATGCCACACGTTGAGCACTATGCTATCTTGAAAAATTCCCCACCAAATATATTAGGCCTTTCCTTTGGAACTCAGTGTCATTCACCTTCAAAGATCACATACAGCATACACCTAGATTATTTGTCAAAATATAACACGAAACACCTCTATTCCAATTCTCAGTAGAGTCCTTGCTCCCTGCTGGAAATCTCATGAGTTAGGACTCTCAATCTGTAAATCTCTTGGTATTCTGATATTCTAAACTGTTGACAAAATGGTTGATTAAATGAAGCTTATAATATTCTAGCTTACACATCAAAACTCTTTCACATTCCTTCTGTAAACCAAGTCCAAAGGACCAAGAACCATCTGGTGAGGCTTATTATAGCAACAACCCTGCTCTTTGGTATAGACTCTCAGTTTTAGTCATTTTTCTTAATGCTTGAGAAAGTACTTGACACAAGAAACTGAAGAGAAAAAGGGTTTATTGTGGCTCTTGATTTCATGGTGTCCATCACAGTGGAGAAGTCACAGCTACAGAAGCATGAAGTCCCTGGTCACATTGTATCTGTAGTCAGAAAGTAGAGAAAAAAAGAATAATCGTGCTTAGCTTACTTAAAAACAAACAAACAAACATGTAATCCTGGACCCAAATTCATGAGATAATGCCACCCCATTTCAGGATGAGTCTTCCTCTTCAATTAATGCAAGCACCATGTTAAACTCACTGAGGGGTATTTCCTCAGTGATTCTAAATCAAGTTGAAAATGAAGGTTTACCGTCATTCCCACTCTAAATTTTTCTTTTGATTTTTGAAATTTTATGTTTTCTGGCAAACTAAAAACAAATAGCTAAATAAATAAGCAATGTTAAATTCTAAGTTAAGACATGAAATGAGAACATTCTTACATTAAAAACTTGGTCCTGCCTCAACTTGGTATGCCAGACTTTGTTGATTCCTCAAGGAAAGGTCTTACTCCCTCTGAAAGTGGATGGATAGTGGGATGGGTTGGAGGCAAGGGAGTAGGAGAAGCAGAGGGAGGGGGAACTGGGGTTGGTATGTAAAAATGAAAAAATTGAATAAACATTGTTTCAATTAAAATAGTGTCTAGTTATACCAGTTCATAATGATTCAAACAATCTTAATCAAGACTGTAATTTCATTTAACAAGCATAATGAGAAGGAACTTCATGGTGTATACCAATAACCTTTGATCCATAGTTAAATTAATGCTAAAGGGGCAAGAATCACTGTTGTCTAAAGTAACTCTACAATCTAACAGAATCTTACACTGATGAACTTGTTAAGTGACAACATACATCAAACAAACAGCCATTTCACTATTTAATTCTGCTCATTAATGCTTGAAATGATAACCAAGTTCACCTGATTCCTCCCATTTCATTCCCTATGTCTTTATCTTCTGATATAAAACAGACTAAAGTCATAGTACTCTCTGTATATTGACTAAGTAAGCTCCATTCTGTAACCTTCATATAGTGTCAGTGTCAGAAATTTTAGATAGGAGTGTCATGGGTTCATTGATGTGTTTAGAAGTTGAACTGGATTCCCATCCCTTCCACATACAAACACACACATTGAAAGCCTGTCTGTTGACAATATACATGTTCTTTTTCTTATTCCTGTGGTTCTTATGAGGAACATGATAGATTAGATGACAAGGGACAATGAATGTGGTTTGCCATTTATATGGGTAAAAGTTAAGTGATCCCTACCCATCCTTGGTAAGTAGGTCTTTTCTCCTTATTGGGCACAAATATATTGCTTTAAACATTTTCTACTTACTCTGTATCTTAGGTAATTGAGTTATTAACTTCCACTCTTTTTGCATTTCTTCCAGAAGTGTCTCTTGGCTTCTTGTCTTTTCTTTTTGTGTGTGCTTTTTTGAGATAGGAACTTACTATGTTGACCAGGCTGGCCTCAAACTTAAGAGATATGCCTGACTCTGTCTCCCAGTGCTGCAATTAAAGGCGTGTGCCACCAGTCCCAGCTCTCACCTTTTTTCAAGCTCCAAAGCTTATGTCCTATCTTTGTCAAAACAGACCACCTAGTCTTTTATCCAACATAAAAATAATTTAACTTTAAAAGATTCTGATCCCTCACATTCAGTGCCTGGCTTTGGGGAGAATAGTATATTTGAAAGCAACATCTAATAATTACACCTTATCCCATTAAATACTTGCTTTGTACAGGTTATTGTTCATGTGTTATAGATCAAGACACAGAAAACTAAAGGAGTCAAACATTGGTATTATATTATAATTATGTAGTTTATTCATTCCCTGTCTCTCTTCAACTCCTCTCTGGTCTTTTGTGATTTTATGACCATACTTTTTTCTTTAACATTTTCATACAATATATTTTGATCTTGTTTTTTCCCCTTTCCCAACTCCTCTCAGTCCTTTACCCACTGAAATCTATATTCTTTCTCTCTTCCTCTCTTTCAAAAACCACACAAAACATGAAAATTATAATAAACAACAAAAAACTAATAAGACAAAAATGCTAAAACTAAACAAGATGAAATAAAAAGCCCACAAAAGTCCCCACTGAGTTCATTGGTTTCTCCAAACCTGGAGTGCTGATTTCCTGATTTGAGTTTTGATAGCAAAAGTATGCTGTTCCCTACCACAAAATTTCACCACAAAATTTCTAACATGACAGACAGCTAACACTTTCACCATTCTTTCCTGCATAAAATCTACCTAAGAGAGTAGTATCCTGAATTCAGGGATTGTCCCCTCAAGAAAATTATATTTTATATATCACAGACCTAAGCAGTTTGTAATTAGATACTCAAAGATACTCAAAGATACGGGAATATATATGCATGTACATATTCTTATACATGTATATGTAAAAATAGGGCCATGATGTCCAATAATTTGAAACAACCTAGATGTCCATCAAATATAGACTTCTTGATAATATGATAGATAGATTACCAGCTAACTAAACACAGAATGATAAAACTAGAGAATCTATACTATCTCGTGGACATGGTACTCTAGTCTGAAATTATGCTTTGTTAGAACGGCCTTGAATTCCATTGTCTGTATTATCCTCCATTCCCAGATGAAGGACTAGAAAGTCTTAGTTCTTATCTAATGGACATCATGCATTATCAGTATCAGGTGGAGAAACTTACAAATTTTACTAAATAAAAAAATGATATTCTTAACTTGGTGGTTAGAGGAAAGTAAACCCTGTTAAACACATTCAACTCTCCATTTTGCATCTTGTTTGGTTAAAAATTGGCTGACATTTCTAATCTCCTCTTGTTTTACAAGACAGCAGAACACAGCTTTTGGCAGAGAGAAGGGAGACAAACTTTCCTTTCTACAGGTTAAATTTTTGTAACATATTAAAAAGTGATGGCTGTCAAAGAAGGAGAAATAGAATGAAGTATTCTGTAAAGATAAAGGGGAAATTCTAATAGCATGATTAAATGGAGAGGATGATGGAAAAGAAGAATAAAGGAGAGAATATGGTGAGGAAAACTAACATTAAAGGTATTTTGAAAAAACATAAAATCCTAATACTGTAGAAGCTTCATAAAATATTTATTCCAAAATATGTTTATATTATCACTTTTCTGTGATTAATAATAAAACCATAAAATTAAAATAATATTGATTTATTATTTTGGTTGTTTGGTGGGTAGTTCAAAATTTGCACATAACAAGGCTGAGTTCATTGATCAGTGTCTTAGGAATGTGCAATTAAGTAGTCAATCAGGGTTGCCTGCTAATCAGAAGCTCTTGGTCCCCTTCTCAGCTATTACATGCTGACAGAATTCTTTTCCTTTGGTTTTCAGGACTAATGTCTCTGTTTCCCTACCAGATAAATCCAGTAGCTAGAAGATGATATCTGTTCATCCCTACCACACTGTTCGATCCAAAATGTGTCAGACTCTTTCCTCAGTATTGCTTGGAGAAATTCTTGTACAATTTTTCTTGTTTTAGAATATATGGCCCCTATAGTTACACAAGTGAGGTGGCTGTGTCAGACCTATCCACTCTGCTGATAAACTCAGATCAACTAAATTGAATCTGTGAATTACTTTCAGTTGTGCCAGGTCTGAGAGCATAGTCACAGGAGTGACATTCAACATATCTACTTCATCTGAGGTTCACTGAGGGAGTTTCGTAGCTTGCACACTTTAGTGGTCAGACATCTTGGGTTGCAGCTTAAACACCTGTATTCCCTACCTACCTAGTCTAAAAACAGATATAACATAATAATTGAATATATACATATGCATATAAATGGTTGTCCATATAGTCTCATGCTTCAATTCTATTTGTAAATTCCAGTTAGTATTATGCTGTTCAATGTGATTTCTTACATTTTTACCTAGTTTGTGTGTTAACACAAACAGTAATTTCTAAGCTTCCTTCATGCTTTTTTCTTTTTCTTTGATTTTTCTTCCCTTGCATCTTAGAATTTCCAAATATTGGCTTCCAGCTATCACTCTCATCTAGTTTTGTGTCTCCGAGTTATCCTAGAGAAAATACTTTTATGCAGATTTTTTAATTTGAATTAGAATCAAGATTGTTTTACATGTCAATCCCAGTTTCCTCTCCCTCCCCTCCTCCCCTGCCACCCACCTCCCCCCAACTAAAACCCTACCTATTACATATCCTTTCTGCTACCCAGGGAGGCTGAGCCTTCCATAGAGGGTCATCAGAATCTATCATATCCTTTGGGATAGGGCCTAGGCCCTCCCTATTGTGTCTTGGCTCAGGGACTATCCCTGTATGTGGATTGGGCTCCCAAAATCCACACCTATGCTAGGGATAAGTACTGAACTATTACAGGAGGTCCTGTAGATTTCCGGGGTCTCCTCACTGAAACCCATGTTCCTGGGGTCTGGATCAGTCCCATGCTGGTTTCCCAGTTGTCAGTCTGGGGACCAAGAGCTCCCTGTTGTTCAGGTCAACTGTTTCTGTGGGTTTCACCAGCCTGGTCTGGACCCCTTTGCTCATCACTCCTCCTTGTCTGCAACTGGATTCCAGTTCAGTTCAGTGATTAGTTGTGGGTGTCTGCTTCTACTTCCACCAGCTGATGGATGAAGGTTATAGGATGGCATATAAATCAGTCATCAATCTTATTATCAGGGGAGGGCATTTAAGGTAGCCTCTCCTCTGTTGCTTAGATTGTTAGTTGGTGTCATCTTTGCAGATATCCAGACATTTCCCTAGTGCTTGATTTCTCTTTAAACCTAGAATGTCTCCCTCTATTATGGTATCTTCTTTCTTGTTTTCTTCTATTTGTCCCCCAACTCAACCTTTCTTCTCCCTGATGTCCTCCTCTCCCCTCCTCTTCTCCCTTTCTCATTCTCCTAACTCCCTCCCCCTCCTCCCATGCTCCCACTTTGCTCAGGAGATATTATTCCTTTCCCCTCCTCCAGAGGACTATGTATGTTTCTCTTAAGGTCCTCCTTGTTTACTAGCTTCTCTGGTGGTGTGGATTGTAGGCTGGTAATCCTTTACTCTATGTCTAAAATCCATATATGAGTAGGTACATACCATGTTTTTCTTTTAGTGATTGGGTTACCTCGCTCATAATGACTTCTACTACTTTCATCCTTTTTCTTGTGAATTTCAAGATTCCATTGCTTTTTTTCCCCGCTGAGTAGTACTCCATCGTGTAAATTTATCACGTTTTCTCTATCCATTCTTCAGTTGAGGGTCATCTAGGTTGTTTCCATGTTCTGGTGATTACAAATAATGCTGCCATTGACATAGTTGAACAGATGTCCTTGTTGTATGAATGTGCATCTTTTGGGTATATGTCTAAGAGTGGAATTGCTGGATCTTGTGGTAGACTGATTCCCATTTTCTTGAGGAGTTGCCATACTGATTTCCAAAGTGGCTGTACAAGTTGGCACTCCCACCAGCAGTGGAGAAGTATTCCCCTTTTTTCCACATCCTCTCTAGCATAAACTGTCATTGGTGTTTTTTATTTTGGCCATTCTGACAGGAAGATGGTATCTCAGAGTTGTTTTGATTTGCATTTCGCTGATGGCTAAGGATGATGAACACTTTCTTTTTTGTCTTTTAGACATTTTAGATTCCTCTATTGAGAATTGTCTATTTAGATCTGTATACTACTTTTGAATTGGATTGTTTGGTGTTTTGGAGACTAGCTTCTTGAGTTCTTTGTATATTTTGGAGATCATCCCTCTGTCAGATATGGGGTTGGCATATCTTTTGTCAGTCTGTGGGCTGTTGCTTTGTCTTGCTGACTGTGACCTTTGCTTTATAGAAGCTTCTTAGTTTCAGGAGGTCCCATTTATTAATTGTTGATCTCAGTGTCTGTGCTACTCCTGTTATGTTCAGGAAGCAGTCTCCTGTACAAATTCATTGGAAAATCTTTTCCCAACCTTTGATTCTTAGGTACCATCTGTCTTTGAATTTGAGTTGTGTTTCTTGTATGCAGCAGAAGGATGGATTCTGTCTTCTTATCCATTCTGATAAACTGTGTCTTTTTATAGTCGAGTTAAGACCATTAATATTGAGGGATATTAATTACCACTGATTGTTCATTCCTTTTTGTTTTGGATTTGGTGGTGGTGGTGAAATTATGGGTGGGTTTCCACCCTGTTTTTCTTTTGGCTGTTGGTAAAGTGGGACTATCTATTGCCTATATTTTTTTGGTTGTAGTTAAATTCCTTGGGTTGTAATTTTCCTTTCAGAATTTTCTGTAGAGCTGGATTGGTGAATATGTATTATTTGAATCTGGTTTTGTCATGGAATATCTTGTTTTCTCCATCTATATTGACTGAAAGCTTTGCTGGGTATAGTAGTCTGGGCTGTCATCGTGGTCTCTTAGTGTAGGTAGAACATTTATCCAGGACCTTCTGGCTTTCAGAGTTTCCATGGAAAAGTCAGGTGTAATTCTCATAGGTTTGCCTTTATATGTTACTTGGCAGTTTCCTTTTGCTGGTCTTAATATTTTCTCTTTATTCTGTATGTTTGGGGTTTTGATTACCATGTGGTGAGGAGACTTTTTTTTTTTTTTTTTTTTTTTTTTTTGGTCCAGTCTATTTGATGTTCTGTAGGCTTCTTGTACTTTCACTGGCATGTCTTTCTTTAGGTTGGGAAAGTTTTCTTCTATGATTTTGTTGAATATGTTTTCTGGGCCTTTGAGTTAGATTTCTTCACCTTCTTCTATACCTTAGGTTTGGTCTTTTCACAGTATCCCATATTTCCTGGATATTTTACGTTTGGGATTTGTTGGACTTAAGGTTTTTCTTTGGTTGATGAATCTATTTCTCCTAGTGCATCTTCAATTCCTGAGAGTCTCTCTTCCATCTGTTGTATTTTGTTGGTTATGCTTGTATCTGTAGTTCCTGATCATTTACCTAGCTTTTCTATTTCCAGCATTCCCTCAGATTTTGCTTTCTTTATTGTCTCTATTTCAGTTTTTAGGTCTTGAACTGTTTTCTTGAACTATTTGTTGGTATCTTCTTTTTTGGGGGGTGGTTGTTTTTCTTCAATTTCTTTAAGGGATTTTCTCATATCCTCCTTGAGGCATTATATCATTTTCATGACAATGTTTTTAAGGTCATTCTCTTCTGCTTCATCTGCATTGTGATGTTCAGGTCTTGCTGGTGTAGGTCCCTAGTCTCCAGTGGTGTCACATTGGTTTTCTGTTGTTGAATGTGGTTTTATATTGTCTTTTTCCATTCTTTTCTTCTGGTGGGTGTAGCAGGAGTCTCTTCCTCTCCTGGTAGTACAGGACTAAGGTTCTCTTCTGGTAGATGCAAATATTTCCAATACACTGATGTCTGTCCTCTTCTAATGGATGGAGGCGGGACTGTTACCATGGCCTTGGCAGTCTCTGGGTGTGTTGGATCCCTCCAAGTTCGGATCCCGTGAGCAGTCCCCGGGCCTCTGGTATCCCTGAGCAGGGTCACGGAACCCAAACTTGAAGCTGAGAAATTAATTTTTAAAGCATGTATTAAAAATGGTTGCAGTATGTGAACAATGGTCAGCAGCAACAGAGCCACCCATTTTAATGGTTATTGTGTTAGGATGATGAATTACTTTAAGCAAAGTGTGAACAGCAGTGGCTTGGGCTGAAGTAGAGTTTCTAGTCTTTAGAGAATAAAATTGTTTCAAATCAAATTGCTTGGACAGTAGGCTTTCTCTTGAATATTGCTGTTTTCTCATCAATTATATATTCATGTATTATATATTCATTATATTCATGACTCCATGTTATTGTTCTACAGTTTGAAGTGTCCAAAGCCAGGGGTTAAGTATGTAGCTACTGGCCTGTGGTGTTTTGAATGAGACTGGGCTCCATAAGCTTGTATATGTGAATCCTTTGTCCCCAGTTGGTGAAAATGAATGAGAAGGTTTAGGAGATATTGCCTTGGAGGAGGTATGCCCTTGAGAGTGGACTTTAAGGTTTCAGTAGCCTGCACCATTCTAGTACTAGCCACCCTCTCCTGCTTCTTGCTTGTGCCCGCGATGTCAGCTCTCACCTACTTCCTCAATGCCATGCCTAACTGTCTGCTGTTGTCATTGCTCCTGTCATGATAATCATGAACTCTAACTCTTTAGAAACATGAGATCCCAAATAAATAGTTTCTTTTGTAAGCTGCATTGATCATGGTGTTTTGTGATAGCAATAGAAATGTTACCAATACAGAACCTTACATTCTTCCTAGGATATACAGGGCAGCATCGAGTTCTGTCAAATGGTTGATAAATGTTTCATTTCACACCATTTTCTTTTCTATCCATGCTCTCTTGTGATGAATATGTATGTATATGTACACACACACACACACACACACACACACACACACACACACACACACACACCACTGCGATTAAATGAACAAGTCTTTCCTTATCTTAAGTGATTTTTAATAAAATATATTTTATGAAATGCTTCAAGTCAAAATACCATCACCAAGAGCTGCTTTAAACTAAAAATAGCCCATTTAAGATAAAGATAGATGATGCTGTTAATGATAATGAAGGCTTACATTTGTTTTGAAATTTTCACATATTTCTGAGCTTGTGACAAAATTGTGTAGATTTAATTTTAGGTTGTGCTTTCTGATTCCAATGTACATTCTACTATACTGCTACCAGCACTAATTTTACTCAGTATTATTTTTGTTGCTGAGAAATTTAGAGACAGTGAAACAGAGGGGAAGATAGAAAATATTACTTCTATCTCTTTATTGTCCATAAAATGGTATCCTTTAGAAGGAATTAAAAATTAGCAATCTCAATGCAAGTTTCAATTTAGTCAAGATGTTATGGTAATAATAAAGATAATAATAATTATTGTTTGTATGTGTGTTGTAAGTGTGCAGGTGTGTGCATTTGTGCAGTTCAGAACATGACACTGAGTGTCCCCATCTAATGCGTTCTATCTTAGTCCATTGAGTCAGTGTTTCTTAATGTACTGTGAGCTTGCTGATTTGTAACTAGGCTGGCCAGCAAGCTTCCATGATCCTACTGCCCCACTACACCCTACCCTCACACTAGGATTAAGAGTGCTTGTGGCCACTCCTGGCTTTTCGTGAGAGTTCTGAGTGTTCAAACTCTGGTCCTCATGTTGGCACAGCAGGTGCTTGCATTCTGCTGAGCCATCTCTACAGACCCTGATTTTGATATTCTGAGGCAAATGCTGTTTGCATTCACTGAAATCTGCTCCTAATTTTCTACACTCAGTGAGCAATTAAGAATCCCTGGAAGGACAGCCTCCTCTCTCTACCATTCAGGATACAGAATACCTGGTTGCATTTCAGGACAGATGCCAGGAAACACCTCTCCACCCACTATGGGGCACTTTAGAGACATTCATGTTGTGTTTTTCCAGTTTTAGGGACTCAACACCTACTTAATGACACAGGCTTCATGTATGTGAATCACCTGTCTTTGTGGAAAGCATATGAATTCTAATGAACAGAGATTGAGAGAGAGAAGCTGTCTATCTTGTTTCTCCTTCCTGATTTTGTGGCAAAGGAATAGGTAACTAGTATTTGTCTTCAACACATTTGAGATGAGTGTCAGAATCATAATAAGAAGGAATTTGTCTCTGAAAGCGAAACTTTGAATCAGAATATATAGGGAGCTTGGTGACAGATGTGCACAACTACCCAAGTGGGCTAATTTTCATTTCACAGAAGAAAACAAACTCGATTCCTTAAGGTGATACAGATAGTAAATGAATTAGTAAATAAATTGGGTAAAGAACCCCAATTCTAAATTCTTTCTTCAAGCATATACCTCATCCAATATCAATAACTGCTTCTCTATCCTTGAGAAACTTTGAAAATTTGCAAAAGAATTCAAACATGAGTAGTTTAGTTTATGAAGTTCAAAGTAACCTATGCTTGGGTAGTTATTTTTTCAGTGCTATATTTGGCTTTGATTTTCTTCATATTGAGGGTAGTAGAAGAAGAGACTTGTGTGTGTGTGTGTGTGTGTGTGTGTGTGTGTGTGTGTGTGTGTGTGTGTGCATGCACGTGCGTGAGCACACATTTACACAGGCACACACATGTGTATGGAGATTAACAAAAGCAGATTGATAATATGAAGTCCATGACAGGTAAGAATTGAGACTTGCTTGTTCATCTCATCTTGTTCATTTTTTTTTTTTTTTTACAATTTATAAGTCACTTCAAATACCCAAAGCAAGAACTTACTCCCTATGACATTATCACATATGATTTTGAAAGTACCTGCATTGATAACATTTGGTGAAAGGTGACTTGTTGTAGCAGAGCAGATCTTGACAAACAATGTATACCACAACATTGCATATTCCTGTCAACATGCTGTGTTTTCATAAACATCATATGGTTTATGTTTCAGGAATTTTAGAATTTTGTCAGCAAAGATGTCATACTTACACTGGGAAAAATTATTTTCAAGTGTGTCTGTTAGAATTCTGATTTCTAGATTGCCATGGTGGCATGCACTTTAATCCCAGTACTTGGAAGTAAGGGGCCAGCCTGGTCTACATAGTGAGTTCCAGAACAGTCAGAATAAATCTGAGTAATGAAGATCTGTCTAAAAAAATAGTATATGAGTTCTGTGATTCTGGTATGAATCATGTGCATTATTACTTGTTGTGTGTATTTCCTTTTATTTTATTATTTCAATACCATTTGTGCTATATTTTATATGAATACAGAACAAGCCACTAAACTTTTAGTAATTTCCATAAAGATACCTCACATAATTACTACAGTGTCAAAACAAATAAAAATGATGAAACCACAGAACTCCTTTGTGTTCCCAGGCATCTTGATCCTTTCTCTCTTTCCAAAGATAACCACTGCTTGAAGTCTAAGAAGCTTTTTTTTGTCCTGAATCTTACAGCTCCCATTATGTATATTTTATGTCTTATTTCTTATGTTCAACTTCGTGAGATTTATTCTTGTAGTTGGAGGTGGCTATGTGTCATATATCTTTATTTCTGCAATAGTATTTCATTGTGGAAATATTATAATTTATGTACCTAGTTTAGTATATCAATATTAGGGATGTCAGAATCTTGGATTGTGAGAAAAATATTGTTAGATTACTACTGCCAACCAAGATAGGGCAACAGGATGGAATGAATCACTTTGATTTTGGTAGTAGTACAACAAAATGAGACAATGACAAAATATTTTCAGTATATAGGACACAGCAACGGAGGGCAGTTACCCTTGTGAAGTGGGGAACAGATGATGTGACCAAATTATTCCTATTGTTTATTACCTTCAAAGAATTTACAGAGCATGATTCTAGAAGGTTTCCCAGGGAAACTCCCAACTTTGTGATAGAAAGTCCTGAAAAGGGAACAAATACTTAGAGACAGTGTTTGAAACTCTATGGGTCCCCTTAAATATTTGGGAAAGTACTGATCTGCATGCCCACATGAAGGAAATATGTGAGGAAGAGGAAAAAAAACTCCTGAGCATATCAGAGGAAAAACCCGATACAAAACACTGGGATTGGTGCCTGATCACTACAGTCCAACTGGAAAATTTGATTTTTCATGGGACATTCGGTACTGTAATGGGAAATATCTTGCCTTTGTAGTGGGGAACAGTTAACCCCAGATTACACATTTCTAGTGCCCCTTAATTAATTTTAAAAAGCAGAGAAAGCTTCATAATTTGGGGAACCTACTGCAAAATAAGTATACAAGAAGGTTGTTATGAAAGATGTCAAGTTGACAAGAGAAGATCACTAAACTGAGTCCCTGTACATCTGCAATCCACAAACGTCTGTTAAAGTTTGTCTTTTGTTGCTGTGATAAACACCATGACCAAAAGCAAGTTAGGGAAGGATGGGATTTAGTTTATCTTACACGTCACAGTTCATTATTGGGGAAAGTCAGGTCAGGGACTCTAGTAGGAACTGAGAGGAACTACAGAGGAACACCGCATTACTGGTTTGTTTACAGTCTCATTTTTCAGCAGCTTTTAAAATATAGTCCAGTCCCACCTGTCAAGGGATATCATGGACTACAGTGGGCTGAAACCTTCTAAATCAATTAACAGTCAAGAAATGTCCCACACACATGTCTATAGGCTATTTTGATCAAGGCAATTTTATAATTGAGATTCCCTTTTCCCAGGTAACTCAGGTTGACAAGTTGACAATCTAACAGTAATAGTAACTGACCTGGTATGTTGGCTAGTCTTCACTGTTAACTTGATTAAATGTAGAATGACCCAGGAAATTGGTGAGGCACATCTATGGATATTTCTGTGGGGATATTTCCAGAGAAGACTAACTTATGGGTATATATATCTTGAATGTGAACTGGACAATCCCATGGACTTGTGTCTTGGAAAGAATAAAATATATAAAAAGACAACCTACCTGAATGCCTACATGTTCTTTCTTTTCTCCATTCTATATAAAGTGCCTGGTACAAAGCCATCTGAAACCAAGAGACAAATCCTTCTCTTATTTGTTTCTATCAAGCATTATGATCACAGTGGTTAAACTGTAATATACTAGGTTACACACCCATGAAGTGAAACCAGAAGAGCCTGAAGTATTTCCAAGGATATTAGTTTTGTCTGTTAACCCTACAGCCCACTTTATTATCTTATAAATTGTTTTCATTCTTCAAAACACTACTACTCCTAATTGCTGCTGGATGCTTTATGCAAAAATTATAAAAAAACAAAATTTAACTTAGGATGATGTCCTGCTCTTCTAGAGAGAAAGAGAATCCAGGGACTGAATGAATTCAAGGTGGACTCTTCAGTTCTAGGGTTTATGGACTTCTGGCAAACCTTTCTTCTAGTGTATCATTTCTTATAGTTCTGACCTGAAGCTGACAGTTTCAGAGAGAATTCCACATGTGTAGTCTTAGAGAGCAAAAGGTTTTTTTGCTGCTTTGGATCCTTGGTCCTGTTAGAAGTTCTAATGAACTTCTTAAAGGTCTAGATGCTGCTACTTGAATTAGAAATTGCCCATAGGGAAAACTTACTTCCTCACAGCTACTTATGGATATTCTAAAAACCACTTTGGGTAGAGTAAGACAAGAGTGTCCTGTTTAGAAGCAAACACAAAAGTAGATTTCTTCTGTGTTAAATGCTTTACAAGTCTTATTTTAATTTAACAGTTCTATCAGGCAATAACATTATCAGTTCAAAGTGCTAGAATTCTATTCATAGGTTAAATAATGTATACAATGCCACATAATTAGTAAGCAATAGAGTCACAGTCTAAACTTGGCCTTGCTGACTTTAAAAATCTCCTTTCATTGAACAAAATGATGATATCCAATTTGAAGTAAAATGAAATGCAAATTTTACAAGGTGTACTCACAATGTTATAGAATATCCAAACTCCAATTTAACAGTCTCATTGAGGAAAATCAGCCTCTAAAATAAAGGAATCTGTTCTGGTAACTCAGGTGGCCATAACAAAGCGTGACTGACTGGCACCCTAAATAACATTAATTATTCACAGCAATTAAGACTACACAGTCCAAATTAAACATTCTTGCATGTTCCATTCTGTGGCAGATTCCCCTCAAGGTTGTTGCCTATTTACATTCTCTGTTTAACATAGCAGAGCCCTCTGGCATATTCTTGTATAGTCATCAAAGCTACTCACAGGTCTCTATCCTTATGACCTAGTTAACTCTCAGAAGCACTGGCTTCAAATACCATGTATTGGCGAGAAAGATCTCAATGTTTGAACTTTGAGGGCGCACAAACATTCAGTCTGTAACATAGCTTAGATTTTAGTAAGTTGATTGGGTAATGCACCTTAAATAGAGGTTGATTGAAGAATAACTGCAAAGCATCTTTTTATAAATAGTTTCCACATATATGTTTGAAATTTGGACTATTTCACTGAGCCCACTAGGGCTATTATATCAAAACACCTTAGGCTGAGGAGCTTATTCTAATGGGTATGCTATATGCTGGTCTCTTATTCTCTGCATGTTGACCAGTTATCCACATCCAAGAATTTTTAGACAATAGCAATAGAATACAATGAACTATAAAAAAAATCATGAAATTGTTTGAGTAGGGAGATGAAAGTGGATCTTGGAGGAGTTGGAGGAAGGAAGTGAATATGATCAAAATACATTGCTTGGAGTTCTCCATAATAATGAAATATTTTTGAAAATGAACTAAATCTTTATCACACATATATTGGGTTGATACAGTTTATCTCATAGCATCTGTTATACAGCTTTCATGTGTGTTTGCAGACAGAGCACATTTGCTTTGGAAGTATTTCAGTCCATCTCTTAGCACTTGTCCATTGTGTTGTGCCTATCTGCTGGCCGGACAGCATTCTGGCCAGCAATTACACTTTCTTACTGTAATCATGTGGGGCTACTGAAGACCTTACTGAATTCTTGAAAGATACGAATTTTATCTCAAATGTTATACAAAATCCAACATACACTCTCATAAAACCTAAATTAATATTTATAATATATAGATACAGGTACACAATACAGTTGAGCTGCCTCTCTTATATTGAAGCAAATATTAGCATGCTATCATGTTAAAAATATCCAAATCAAAATTTGAAACACTAGAGATGTTTTTATTTATAAATAGAGTGAGCTCATCACCAAAATAACACAGAAAACCTCCCCGAAACCTCCCCTTGGGAGCTTTTCTTTATCAAACACCCACTCTGCTTAACAACTGTCTAAACCTTGTGTCTCTTATCCCTTCTTCTCAGTCTGCCTTCTCTATGTTCTGTCATTGATGTATAAAGCTGTGTTCACAACTCTAAGACCTGTGGTTTGAATATAGTCAGAGAGCATTTGAAGTACAGATTTCATAGCAAGTTGGGAATGTTTCATAGGTTGGCAACCCAAGAAATTAAGAATATCCCTGTTAAAATGAAAATATCTCAGATTTATTTTTTTATTTATTTAATTTTTGGCTTTTTGAGACAGGGTTTCTCTGTGTAGCTTTGGAGCCTATCCTGGCACTCGCTCTGGAGACTAGGCTGGCCTCAAACTCACAGTGATCCTCCTGCCTCTGCCTCCCGAGTGCTGCGATTAAAGGCGTGCACCACCAATGCCCAGCTATCTCAGATTTATTTGACAACCCAAAATATCTGGAGAGTGTAGCTACCCATCTGGTGCTTTTAATGTTAGGGTTCAAAGCAGTTAACAGTCCCTGCTCAAACCTTCCTTACGGTTGTAGATTGGCAGTCTTTCCATTAAAGCAGCTGGGCTGGGTTTTACACCTTCTATTTGATTCTGTGTCATTCACCACAAACATTGATTGTATGTTCTCACGTCCCTACTCTCCTCATAATGGACACAACTAAAAGGATGAAAACAAGAACTCATAATTTAATGCACTCATCACAACAGGATTAACAAATAGTGCCAGATTCTGCTTCTTAACCATCCACAGGATGGAGGAAGAGATGTTCTTTTGCTCAGGCCTCATCTTCTTCTATGCAGGTATTCTTGCTGATACACCTTGGGCCATTCTAGGAAGCACTTCTTGAAAGGTGAAGGGAAAGCAAGTCAGATGTTGGTTTTTATCCTTCCTGTGAATTTTGCCTCAGTTATGATTATCATTTTCCTGACTGTAAGTAGAATAAAGCCCTCTTGTTTCTTAGCCTATCTATAAAATTGAGAATATCTATTGTTTAGCCATATAAAACATATCCATTTGCTTTGAAATTCAGTATGTAAATTTTTCTGTTCATTTTATCCTCAAAGATATTTTGCCAACCTAAGTCTTTGACAGATGATGTTCCTTTACATAATAGTGACTTTAAGCTGACTCCCAACAAACTGATGGTAAAAGAGAAACAACCAGGTGCTATAGACACTTATCTGCATTCTCAGAATCAGGGAAGGATTTGGAGGTTAGAGGTTAGCAACAAAGGGGCTAGAGGAGTTGGAGATAGATAGTATACCACAAAATGCATATGAATACAATTTACATCATTTGGGGGCTCATCAATAAATAGCAAAATTCAGTAATTTTAAGGATTGGAATCTGGTGGATATTATTTGCCAAAGTACTAGAAGTTAATAGTGTCTAGGCACTATTTTATTTCACAAAATTTGATCTCCTAGGCAACCATTTTCCTACATTCACAGTTCCCTGCATTGCTTAATTTAAGGTATTTACAAATGTAAAAATGATTGCTTTAGGACAGGTGTTTAGTGTTCGGAATTTGAATTTATTTCAGATTTATTATAATCAAATCATGTTATTCTCTCTGAATCTTGCTGCACAATGAAAATGTCTTTATTCATAATAAAAACTAAAGTAAATATATAAAATTAAAATTTATTAAATTTGATATTTTACAAAACAATTCAGTAGCACTAAGTACATTTATAATGATGAGCGATCACCACAATTCTTTTTAGATAAGTTTTGTAACTTCCACTGGAGATGTAACATCTTTAGGCTATAGTTTTTAAACATTAATTAACTTTTCAATATAATAATGGTAAAGCCTTTTCTAAGGGGATTGATGAATTCTTTCATATCTGCCTCAGGATTTAATAATCTTTAAGAATATGAAGTGATATTTTGTGTAAGGCATTGCTAGAGTTTTCTTATCTATGGCAAATGCACAAGAGAAACCATCCTGTTGAAGGAGAAGTTAGTTTGGCTCACAGGTACAAAGGCTTCAGTTTGTCTTGGTAAAGAGAGTGTGACACTGTACAACCAATCTGAAAGCAACAGAAAATAGAGGAGTGAGGGAGAGGAAGGAAGAGAAGAAGAAATGGGAGGAAGAAAAAGAGGAGGAAAGAGAGAGAGTGAGAAATTTCCTACTCCATTTGGATGTGGGAAAATTGCCACTTCTATTCAGAGTGGATCTCCACTTATGTAATCACCTCTGGAAATATCCAGTCATGGACCAGCATCATTATGATCACTGTTAAAATCTCCAAACAAATTTGAATTATCGGAGACCATATGAGTAGACTGATTAGTGGATCAAATAGGCCAAAAGGGGCTCTGCTTCTGTGATGTGATAATGAGATTTGATAGAGCAAATATGAAAAATAATGCAACTAGTCTTAGCTGGGCACTTGCCTTATTCTTCTATGATTTGGTGGAAAGTCCCTGCTTGGCAATGAGTTGGTGGTTGATTTTGTCGTCTCAATTTTGTTCTAAGATTAGATTTTCCTTTGTTTGTCCAGGAACTCCAAGTGCTGATACTGCCTCAATCTAGTGGTTGAGCAATAATACCCTTTAAATTCTAGTATAATGTCACATTATGTTAATAATATAAACAGTATTATATCGATGTACTATCCTTTTAGCATTACTCATTACAACAAAGTCTTATAGGAACAAAAGACACAGAATGCTGTACGACAAGTGGCTTATATTTCTTGTCTTACAGTTGGCATCTCTTGAATCTTCAGGTAGAATATATCCTTCCTTTTGCATGTTTGACTTGAGGGTTCTTGCACTTATGGATGTGCTGTTTGGTGAATGAGTCATTTTCTGTCAATTGAATTCTTTTGGTTCTCTTGATTTCCTTTTCAGATTCCCATCTTAGTTCAATGAACTTCCTTTACTAATTATTTTCAATTATTTGATTGTGAATACCTCACTTATTTTTCTTTTTTATCAATTTTTTTCATATTCAGGTATGGTATTTCTTGATATATTTTCTTTACTTTTATTTCTCTGTTTTTTTTACTTATTTTTCAATTCATTCTTTCATTTTTCTATTTTTATATTTGCTCACTACATTTATATATGAAATTTAAATCTCTTTTGTGTTCTTCACATGATTTTCATAAAATAAATCAAGACCAAATACAAATAAAATTCTGTTGATTAAATAAACCAGGCGTAACTGAAGCATCCCCATATTCAAAGTCTCCACCCATCCTTCATGCTTTGAGGGGACCAATCCTGTCTCTCCATCCTTCATGCTTTCAGGAAAGCCCTTCCACAGTTATACAATGTTTTGCTCTGCAGACAGAGCAAAACTGGACCTCCAGGTGTACATATTTCTTAGCTTGATCTATCTATCTATCTATCTATCTATCTATCTATCTATCTATCTTTTACTCTTCCTATTTTGTTGGTCCAAGGATTAAGCCATGGTTCTTCAGAAAATATTAATACAGAACTATTGGTCATCACAGGCTCAGAAGAGGCTGGGGCTATGAAAGAAGTTAAAGCAAAGACAGAAAATAATTATCTGAATTGGAGACATTCATCTTTTGATGATATAGCAATGTATCAGCTTTTCCTTATCAGATATTATTATTTTTCTTAATGAGAAGAGTTTATATAAAGTTCTGGAGTTCCTTGTTGATATTTATGCTTCATTATATGTGACTATGTTTCAAAGTCTGAAGTTTCTTTAAACCCATTAAAATTTAGGGCATGTGTTAATCACAATAATGACATTCCCTACCTTTGAGCCAATGGAGAAACTCTTTTTTCATAATTTACAGAGTAAACTTAAACTTTGTAATAGTTTAAATATTCACCTCCATGAAAGGGAGGATATGTCATCAATGTTTCATGAGTAAATCAATGCCATTTCCTGCTTTGAAAGGTTAATACCATTATTTTTAATCATCAGAATAAAGTTAGATTTTAAAACTCTACTAAGCACTATTAGTAACATTTCTCTTACTGTAGCATAACAGCTTACAAAAAATAAGGGTTTATTTTGACTCATGATTTTAGAAATTGCCTTCCACCATTGGTTGGCATCTTTGTGTTTAGGACTGTGCAGTGAGACAGAGCATTCACCTCACTGTGATCCAGAAGGAAAACGTGAACAAAAATTGGGCAAGATCTGGATCACAGTCTCCTTCAAGGCTTTGATCTCAGTGACCCAAAGAACACACACTAGCCCCATATTTATCACTCTATCACCTCCCAGGCATACCACTTCTCTGGGTATGAAGTCTTTAGTATGTAGGCCCTGGAGGCCACCTAAAATTTAACTATGCTAAGGTAAGAAAGAACTTTTTCTTAATTCTTTTTATCTATTTAATTTTCAAGAGTCTACTTACTCATTTTCCTTTTTCTGTGTTCTTCCATATTCCATAAAAATATCAGTATAGATGTTCCTTCCTGGAGATCCTTCCACAATTGGGTTTTATTTTTTGGGGGTTGATATTCTCTAACTAATCTACATTCCAGCTGCCTCTGTGTGTGTGTGTGTGTGTGTGTGTGTGTGTGTGTGTGTGTGTGTGTATGCTTGTGCCTGTTTCACTATTACAATAAAGGTAAATTTTACTATTTTCAAAATTCATCATTAATAACAACTTAAAAACACAAAATGTACCTATTATCTCTATGAATCATTTTTCTTTTTCCTAATGCAGATTTGTAGGTAATTTTGACATAGTTGCTCTAACAAACTCATTTGCACCATTATAGGTCATTGTAAACATTTATATAGATGAAGCAGTTAATATAATTAATCATATATAGACATACAATAATTTATTGAAATGTAGAATTTCCAACTGGCCATTGTATTCTGAACATGCACACTATTTCCAATACACTGCTATTTCAAATAATGCTAGGGTAAATGAATATCCTTCTCCTGTCATTGAGCAAATATGTATTGAGTAGCTATCATGACAGACACTACACTAGGCAATAAACTGTAGGAGTCAGTTGAACAGATGGAAAATCCTGCCCTAATGAACTTTAGATCCCCTGGGAAAGAAACAGGCAATAAACAAATTAAGCCAGCAAATGGGATGTTATATACTTGAAGGAGAGAAACACATTGGAGAAAATACAAGGAAGGGCTGGATAATACACATTGTTATTTTTGGTGTATGGTCTGTGAGACTTTGATGAGAAGTTAAGAACAGAGCATAGACTATAAGGGCTGATGCATAATTGTGGGATGTATAATGTGTGATAGGAACATATTAGTAAAAAAGTATAAAGTCTGTGTGAGAAGAACAGAGGACCAGAAAGGGAGCCAAAACCAGATCTTCTGTGGCCTGAAAGAAATACCATCCCTTCAGTTGCAATAGGAAGGTACTAGTTGGGGGGGGGATTTTAAGTAACCTGAGAAGTAATCAAGATTCCTTTGATAGCAAATTTACTCTGGAAGTTGACAGTATCATTTCTGTGGGGGACATAAAATAAAATAAGTGAATTGCTTCCACTATTACTGCAGGTAACCGATTATGGTGGCTTGGATCATGATGCTGGGGTAGAGACTTTAGAAAATGGTCAAAGGCTACATATATTTGATGCAACTACTGAGCTGTCAGAACACCCACAGTGCATTCCTCATAAATACATACTTCTTCAGCTTTTGGACACGGGATACACACTCCACTTAGATGCCTTCTAGGACCTTAGTATCCTTCTTTATCAGCCAGCTACTATGAAAGTCCTGATCTCTACATCTAGAAATTGTCAACTGAAACAATTACTTTGGACAATCTTCCCCTCTGCTCTGCTGCTGAGCTTTTTTTTTTTTTAACCCTGTCAATTCCCTTGATATTTGTAACTATCATCTATTCATTACTCACTTAGAGAATTACAGTTGTAAATTGGATGCCGAAGCCATATCCTTAGTTTGCATAGTCATTGACTTGACTGTCACACACACAAAGACACACATAGGAACACATGAACATATTAACGCAGACACACAGACACACAGACACAGACACAGACACAGACACACACACACAGACACACACACACACACACACACACACACACACACACACACACACTCACACAGGAGCCACAAGGCAAATGTACTTCCTCAAATCTCTGGAGGCAAGATGCATGTACTCAGGTATCAGGGTCGTGTTGTTTCTGAATGCTTTATAGAACAATTTAGCTATCCCTTTCTTTTAGCAGTCCTTAACATCCCTTAGCTTGTAAATGAATCACTCCATTCCCTCTTCCTCATCTCTTTGTGCACCTTTACATATCATCTTCTTTCTGAGGTTCTCCATAAAGGCATTTGCCATTGGAGTAGGCCCATGCTAAATAACCTCACTGCATCTGTACCGATTTTATTTTTAAATAAAAACATATTGATAAGTAGTGGAAATTAGTGTTCATTTTATTTGTTTTGCACAAAATATTTCACTTCAGAAGTTGATATGGGAAAACACAGGCCTTCCAAAAGAATCAGCAAAATAATGTTTTCAGAATTAATATTGGGAGTGTTATGCACCCAGAACCTGGGGTATCATCAGTGCTATTAACACCCAAAAATCCTTAGCTATAATATCTAGTCATCTGCCAAGTCCCAGTTAATTCCTCTCTCTATCAAAGGCTGTTTGGAGGCTCTGAAGAGTTTTGTACTATTATTCACAACATATCTTAATCTTTGAGTCATGTTTCTTGTGGCATTCTAATTGATTTGTAAAATTTGTTTTTTAATAAACAAAATTATAGGTTATTGAAGGCAAGAGTCTTGGTATTTTATTTTCCTCGTATGCTAAAATATCTACCACAGTGTTTAAGATACACAGGAGCCTCATAAGCATTCTTTTGTTGAAATTGGAGTGTCCAGAGGCATGTTTGCTTGGATAGCTATAGTTTGGGGTGAGTTATTTCCCTCAAAGTATTCAAGTATTTATTCTTCTTCAAGTCCCAGTTAAGAAGCATATTCTATTGGAAATTGGTTTTCTACCTTTTAAGATGGAATCAAGTGCCCCTCTCACAAGATCTCAGTATCATTCTAGTGTATGCTTACATTGTTGCTTTTTAAAATCTTGCTGAGTTTTTTTGTTCTTCTACCCTGGACTTTGAGATTTCCCAGAACAGAGAGCATGGTTTAATACTTCTGAATCTCTAATGTCTAGAATAGTGTTTGTCTGTAGCTGGACATTTTTTAAATGCATGAATGACTGAAATATGCTGAACTATTTTCTCCTCCCTGGCTTCCTTTTTTTCCTCATATATAAAATAAGGGTAGATACATGACCACACTTAATAGAGAGTGCCTAGTAGAGGTTAGGTAAACATGGCTGTGTTTAGATGCAACAGCAGAGGAGTCCTTCCATTCACTGAAGCTCAGAGGACTGTGGTTATGTTGCAGTTCCCCAATGTGATTTTGGCCAGGTTGGAAGAAGGCTTTGCTTAGGAGCACAAGCATATTCAGGTTCTAAGTAGGAATCAGGCTGACATTGTTAAAGTTCAAGTGCATAAAATGTCAGGCCTGACAAGACAAAGAAATGCTGCAGAACATATAAAAGGGAGACAAGAGACACAATAGTCAACTTCCATCAATTTATTTCCATCTGTTCTCATCCACTTAACCACCCTCAGTTTATTTAGAAACAATTATCCATGACAACAAACTACATGAGTCTCTCTGAAGATTTATAATTTTTTTCATAAAAGACTGAGTGAATATTCTAAAACAAGAACTACCACAGGATAATTCCCAAACTAGATATTGTTAATTACAAAACAAAATTAAACACACAGAATGTAGAGCAAGGTAATATGCTCTACTCTTGCATGAAGATGTCATGAGGAAGAAGTGTCATTTATTCAGGAAGCAAAACTCACATTGAGGATTATGGATGAAACTGATAAATCATATTTGGCTACTGTTTTGGAAGTCTGGACTTTTTCATGTTATCTGAGCAAAGCCAATATTCATAACTGTCAGTCACATAAACAAGTCAAAACAGCAATTTTCCCCTTCATTGGTGCTGTAGGAACAATTCTTCATGGAACTCAGTTTGAATGCAGTTGTTTTTTTCGTAGTGAATCTATATCTGAGTCCAGTGGAATGTCTGGCAGATACTCAGCCCTTTTAAAGACTCAGAATCCCAACCCCTACCTCCTTACACCGCTTTTGTCTTTCTGAGCACTTCAGTTGGAACAGTTCCTTGGTCTGAAATGCTGCACATCTTTTATAGGAGCTGTGTTCTTTCCACCATGGCAGTCCTTTGGTGATGCTGACTGAGAACATAGAAGTGGTGTTGCTCATGTCTTTTCTCTTGAGCACTGGTGTGAAACTTCGTATTATTTTCTGATTATCAGTCAAGGAGACAAGTACTTCCCATGTGCTTAGTGCATGCTCCAATACTCAGCTACATCATAGCTCCTAGAAGACATGACTTTGACAAAGCTATTCAGTGTTCACACTATTCCTTTTATTCCAGTAGTGACCACTGCTATTTGTGTTCTGGTCTCCTACTTTAATTACTATGAACACTTTCTAATTAATCTCTTTCCTTTTCTCTGTCACTGATTAGTCATCCTTAAAATGTCTTAGTATCAAAAGTCCATTACTAAAGTCACTTCTCTAATTGATTTATTTTTGTTACTTTGCTATCTTAAGCTATTTTCAAGTTTAATTTCCCAGTGTTTCATAACACAGAGTACTTTATGGAAGGGAATATTCCAGCTTAGTTGCATAATACATTTCAGGCAAAAACACAACATATAAGACAGATAAAAAGAGAAATCGCCCAACTGAATGACAGAGAAAAGAATGTAGAGTTCAGTTGGCTAGCTATATTACAGACCCAGGTAATGCTTTCCTCCCTTGCTAAAGCTCCCATGGATTCTCATATTTCTTTCTATGTATCTCAACACATCAGTGCATGCTATGACCCAATGTGTTACCTAGTAACTTGTCATTCCTTCATCTATATATTCTAAATGGTACTAATATAATTTCCACTAAAATAACAACAGGTCAGTGTTAAACAAACTTTGAAACATCTTTTGGCATTTTTGAGTGAAGTGTCTCCCATGCAGTGAGAAAGTACCTCTTTATGTATTCTGTACCCTGGAAATGGAATTACAGGCTGTGGTGAACCATCCTATGTGAATGCTGGGAATCAAACTCACTCTTAGCCAGTGTGTGCTCTTAACCAGTGGGTCATTTCTCCAGCCCCTCAAGCACTGTTTAGCTCATGAATGATAGACATTACTGTGAGTTTGGGCAATGAATTACCCTTCATGTTATATCCCCTGGTGCCACATGCAGTTAATTCAGCAGCGAATGCACATTTCACACCTATTGCATGCCAGTTAATGGCCTGGATATAGTGTGAGTTCGTTTGTGTCTGTGTTCATAGTGTTTACACACACAATTTGCACTGAAATATATGGTGTATTTATATTGGGACAAGCCTTGTGCACAACATAAAGTTCAATCAGAGATTAGTGTAGATATTTGAAAACAAAGAAATTCACTCTTAGCAATTAGTTACACAGATGACTGACTTTTTGTAAAGCATGAAAGATGAACAGAAAGATGCTGCATTACTCCTAGAGAGGAGATACATAGTAGTACTAAAAATAGACTTATCCTTTTGTTGAAAAGGCACAGAAAAATCAAGGGGAGAACTAACCTATTTTATGGGATAAACTGTGTTCTGATGAATAACTGAATATATTTATATACATATGCATATGTATGTATACATATAGTTGTATGTGATCACCTTTACATTATAAGCTATGGTTATTTCCTTAATTTGGCTACTACATTGTGCTCTCTTATTTAGGAACCATCTCCCTCTGTAGGTATTTGTGAATCCCTTGGGGGGCCTTCCAATATAGGCTATTATCCCTAAGGAAAGAAAATGAGCATCTCTCTCTCTCTCTCTCTCTCTCTCTCTCTCTCTCTCTTTCTCTCTCTCTCTGTGTGTGTGTGTGTGTGTGTGTGTGTGAGAGAGAGAGAGAGAGAGAGAGAGAGAGAGAGAGAGAGAGAGAGAGAGAGAATGAGAGTCAGGAATCAAGAAGCATGTGTTGATTGGATAAATGTACCATTCTGTCTCTAAAAAGCAAGACAGGAAAAGGTCTAAGGTAGTGGAAATGCTTTTATTTGGTTATAACATAATCCAATTTTAAAGCTGTGCCACTACTGGTACCTTTCCTGATACCACCACAGGAACTGGGAAAAAGAACAGAACATAAGCAATTATGGCCTGGTTTACTCATATCACTCTTTCCTCTCACTGGAAAAAAGGAGATAATTTATTCTATGTGAATTGTTGTCCTAGGCCTTGCACAAGAACTGTATTCTTCATCATCTTTAATATTTTTAGAAACCCCCAAACAAACAAAACCCTCCTGGTTCAAAGTATTGAGTCACTCATCAGATTAGAAAAATTATAGTAAGGAAAGTAAAGGAGTTTCCCAAAGGTTTCATAGAAAGTCACTGGTTTCCTCAATCTTTCAGCCTATGCATTGAGAGATAAAACAGCAAGCAGCCTGCAGTGTGGTCATCCTCATTCCTAGTCACCATGCTTAAAGCCAGTTAGAGGGCTCTGCGTTGTAGAGCAGATCAAAGCTCCGTCATCTTAATGATCTCCCCAAACTGTCCTCAGTTGTTTGAATTGCTTAATAGATGAGAGATTTAGTTCTCATAATTAAAAAGAAAAGAAAGTTTTATAAAACATATTGGACTGTGATTGGGTAAGTATTAGAGTTAACAGTTTTAGGTTGATATTCAAATGATTCCTTTTAACTTTAAATAACAGTGTCATTATGTAAAGAATGAAAAAATGTACCATGAGCAGGAAGTCAGACTTCCAGAAAGAGAACAGGAAAGGAAATTAACAGTGAGTTCTGAAGTTAGATGATTTTCAAATGCGTGTTTTATTTGTATTTTCTAATCATTACAGAGAGAGAGAGAGAGAGAGAGAGAGAGAGAGAGAGAGAGAGATGGATCTCTCTATTTTCCTGTTGAGAAATAGAATATTTGTTTAGCTAAGTAAAGATATGTTACATTTGCTTTATTGCATAATAATTATTTAACTATGTAAAGCTGTGTTGCATTTGTTTATGCTGCATTTGTTTAACTATATAAAGATGTGTTGCTATTTTACCTTGCCTGCTTAGGGTACCTGATTGGTCTAATAAAAAGCTAAATAGTCAATTGTTAGGCAGAGGAGGGATAGACAGGGCTGGTGGGAAGAGAGAAAAGGGGAGCCAGCCAACTAGGGGCCAGTCAGTCAGGGGCCAGCCAGCCAGGGGCCAGCCAGCCAGGTGCACAGGATGTAGAAAATCAGGATGGACAGTACTTAGATGAGGTTAACAAGACTTGGGGCAGCACATAGATCAATGGAAATGGGTTAATTTAAGTTAAAAAAAATAAAAAGCCTAGCTAGAAAAAAGCTTAAGCTAAAGTCAAGCATTGATAATTAGTAATAAGTCTCTGTGTCATGATTTGGGAGCTGGCAGTTCAAGAAAGCCTGCTACACTTTCCCACAATATTGACTTTGTTCATAGGAAATTTTCAACAGAAACCTTTTTTTAAGTAGGTGTTCTGGCCCAAAAGGTAGGAACAATGTTCACATTTCTCAAATCTAGAATATTATTTGTTAGTGTTTGTACAAAAGGAAAATGATCACTGAAATGGTAGATGGTGGAGGCTGGGTTCTTCCAGTTCCTTTTCTGTCTTAGTCACTGTTGTACTGCTGTGAAGAGACATCACTGCCATGTCAACTCTTGTAAATGGAAGCATGTAACTGGGGTTTGCAGACAGTTTCAAGGTTTTGTTCATTATCCCATGCCAGGGAGCATGGTGGCACTGTGGTAGATATGGTAGCTTAGAGTTCTATGTCTGGATCCACAGGCAGCTGAAAGGGAGAGACTCTGGGTTTGGCATGGGCTTCTGAAACCTCAAAGCCTACCATTAGTGATACACTTCCTCCAACAAGGTCACACATCGTAACTCTTTCAAATGATCAAGCATTCAAATCCATTAGCTTAAGGGGGCCATTTCTATTCAAACCATCACCTCAACATCCTACCCTGGGATAGAACCATTTACCCTAGAGATAGCTGGACCTGTCTTTGTGTCAGTTGGTCCAGGATCAGAGCATCTCATTAGAATCTTGGAAAGTGCTGTGGTAAATGCAAAGGGAGATCCACTTCAATCTGCAGACAGTCTTCTTTTATTTCCATCTCTTAAGGCATTTGGGGTACCTATAGTAGTAAAAGGTGATTGAGCCCAGCTGGCCCTGTTAAATGCTGGTTGGCAGCAATTGGGAGTTGGCTATGAGATGGTAGGAATTCACTTTAGTGTTAACAGTGATATATTTGGCTGAGTTGCTATGAGAGCACTGTGTCCTTTTATTTATCCTCTATGGAAAATAGAAGTGACTCTGACCTTCTTTAAATTACCTGGGACCAAGCTATCGCGGCTAGACTCCAATTAAGCAGGAAGTGTCATAATTCCCTCATTTCCTATCCATGTGGTAGATTGAAGCCTAGAATAATTGTCCTTGCTTCTTCAAAATGGAAGAGAAATCCCCAGCAATGGCCTCCAGAGAGCCGAGGGGAAGATGCCTGACACAAATTTGAGCATGATGCATGAAATCCACCCGGTAGGCATCCATATTTGCATCGCTCTCCAAGCATCAGAGATCCTGTGAGTGCTCAGGCATACCTTTCCACACTAATGAGGAACTTTTCGGTTTTATTCCAATAATTGTATTCAGTGTAAAGTATCTCAGTAGTGACCTATATAAATCTTGGTGGGATATTTTTTAGGAGCCAGATTTATGACAGAAAATTAAACAAGTCTTACCCAGGTGCAAGTTGAATTCTTTTTCTGTTGATTTGCTTTTTTATAGACAAGGATAGCTAAGGAAACCACAGTGAGAAGTTAGTCTAAAGAGAAGCCTGT
Source organism: Cricetulus griseus (assembly GCF_003668045.3). Taxonomy (NCBI): domain Eukaryota; kingdom Metazoa; phylum Chordata; class Mammalia; order Rodentia; family Cricetidae; genus Cricetulus; species Cricetulus griseus. The sequence continues at coordinate 43,825,039 of NC_048597.1, read as the reverse complement.
AGGGGACTTACTTATAAAGCCAGGACATTGAATCCATAAATAATATTTAAATTGTGTGATGGGATTTGACTTCAAATGACCATGTTAGAAGGAATTTGTGCTCCACGAGGTACTCTGCATAGAAAAATGGCTGGTGAGGTTCTACTTTGTCAATTAGATCCTAAACCCTTGCCACCCAGTATGTGCAACAGACAGACAAAAATATTTATTGGTTAGTATTTTTTGTTTCTGGTACTCTTATGCACTCATATAATGTAGAATGAGTTAGTACTATGCCGGGCATTGCTACAAATTCTGAAGACTGTGAAAAGCAGACTGGGAACAGTGTTTCTATACCCATTGATATTGTCATTTTTCTTGGAAAAACACTAAAACATACTCAACACCATGACTATACATTGACAATACTATGAAGCCAAATAAAGAGTAGTGCGATAAAGCTCATGACATGACAGAACAAGCAATAGAGACTTATTATTGTACAGCACTACTCTTGGAATTTTATATGAAGAGAAGACATACAAGTTGAGATATCAAGAGACAGGAAGTGCCAGTAGGGATATCTGGGAAAAATTGTTTTCACTCTTCATGTAAAGGACTTTTCTACCAAGCCTGATCCTCAGACCCACAGGGTAGAGGGAGACTACTGACTCTTGTAGGCTATCTTCTGACCTCTAGATTCATGCTATAAGAACTTATCCTCCAATGAATGAATGAATGAATGAATGGAAATCTAAATACATAAACATCTTGTGATCTGATCATAGAATTTCTGTAACCTAACAGAGCTTCTGTCTTCTCAAATGTTACCTTTTACAGGCTCTGCTCAAAATCAAATGAATTTTAGAGGGCTAGTATTTTACAAAATGGCTGTTTTCTAAGATGAACAAACCACTTTCCATTCTCCCAGGATTAAATGCCTCATTTTGCTCTCTACAATTCTGAACATGGAAGTTAGGTTCATATGCACTGCCACCAGTAACTGATAGAAAAATTAAGATAAGTAAGTTTTCCTTTAGCTTATTGTTTCAGAAGTTTTAGTCCATCAAAGAAGATTTAGCACATGTTTTGGTACCATTTATTATTTCTGTGCCCAAAGTGAGATAAAATATCCTGGTGGCAGAGTTCTGTAGTGAGAGACGCTGTTCCCCTCAAGGCAGACAGGAAACAGTGATGCAGTAACAGAAGCAGTTACATGAAAAACACAGGCCTTAAATACATAGTCCCAGTGGTCAACTTGCTGAATATATTCAAATCTTCCAAAGATGTACTGCTTTCAGTAGAGCACTTCTGTAGAGTGCTCTACTGAAAGCTCAAATTGTTGCAGTGATCGAAGATTCCTTTAGGTCACTTTCATGATATATTTGTCTCTGGAAAGACTGTCACAGACATATGCAATGGTATGTTTCACTAGTCCCTTATGTGTCTATCAGATTAGCTAACCCAAGCCTGCTACTTCTCAACTTGAACCGAACACATCTCCTTAAAGACAACATTCCACCCTGTCATCACAGAGGTCCATGCAATATAAAACTTGTAATAAAAAATAATATAGTAAGTCTCCCATGAGTCACTAAAACTTCCAGCATTATCCAAGACAGCAAACTGAAAGTCTATATTAAAGCTCAAATCAGCTTTTGGCTATGAGGACATTGAAAACTACAGAATGAGATATACTTCTAACATACAGAAGCAAAGACTAAACATTCCCATATGGACAGAAAATGACTGGGCATTGAGAGGAGTCAAGGGGCCAAGGCAAAACTGAAGACAAGCATTAGACATAACAGTTCCATGTAGAGCATCCAGGGTGAGTCTAACAGGCATGGGCTGCTGTCCTGGCCTTCTGTAGCACACATGGTCTCTCCATTAGGTGTTCATCAACAGATGATCATGTTCCTGGCATAGAAAAATCTCCTAGAGTTTCAAATGAAGCTTCTTTCTCACAGCTTCTTGTATCACCCTTTCAGTGCCTGACTGCAGGGACTATGTATGTCATAGTCTCATATTGTCTGGACCCTCATGCTCTTTGTGAATATCTTGGTGGAACACCTAGTCCCCCAGCCCTGATGTCATAAATCCTGCATTCTGTAGTTTTACAAAACCATCGTGATCTTGATGACGACAAAGTCTGCTACCAGCTTCATCTGTAACTGGGTCAGTTTGAGTTACAGTTTTAGTAGCCTGTGAGAGCCTGGACACCTAAGCTTGACAAAGGCAAGGCTGGGAAGTGACATACTCTGCAGCCCAGCATTGTCCACTACAGGTATAGACAATGATTTTACTCTCTCATTACTTAATATCTATGAATTGTATTTTCTGTTTTCTCAATCCAAAGGAACTGGATCCTTTTTAATGGCCCCGATTGGTCTCTCAGCAGCATGTCATCCTTAGCTCCAATTTTATACAGGATTTTCTAAATCACCTGTAAGTTTTTCAGGTTATTCTGCTTTGCTTTTTGTTCTGTCTTCAGTGAAAATTGGCAAAAAAAGCCAACAATAACCATGCAATTGCCTCAAGGATGGACTCCATTTAAACTCACCCTTCCTCAATGTCAGGTCTTAATATGTAGACAAGCAATTTTCCAGCATTTAACATAAATGTTCTCTAGATCAATTATTGATAAAGTCCTCATTTTCACTGAAAGCCCCATGAACTAGCCTTTCCTGTCTACTTTGTTCTTGACATTCTAGTTTGTCCCCATGAGAACTGTTCATTTAGCTGTGATCCTAGTACCTAGGCTTTCCAACTTATACTGAATCCCTTCCAAATTTCCCCTGCAAATCAGTGCTCAAGTCTTAATTACCTCCTGGACATGTTTAATTAGAGCAATGGTGATATTTCTCTGGCCCTGATTTTGTGTGTTACTTTCATGATTTTTGTGGTCAGATACCTGACATAAATAACTGAAACTGTTTTGTCTAGCAGTTCAGAGATTGATATCATGGTCAACTGCATTGTTCCTGGGACTGTGATCAGACTCACATTAGTGTGGTGGGAGAGTCTGGCAGAGGTGACTATGTTCATTATGGTAGACAGGAAACAGAGAGCAGTACAGAAGACAAAAGCCCTTTACCATATAGAGTCCCTAAATAGCATATCCACATTGAACTACTTCCTTCAGCAACTTACCACCTCCTAAAGTTTTCAGACCATCCCAAGGAGGCACCAGGCCATCAACTGATAACTAATGGGGGACATTTCATATGGGAACCATACTGAAAATCTGTATTTGAATGTGGGCTTCCCTGTACAATATAAAATGGCAGAAGGTGTCACATGGACAGACTTAACAGGAGGGGGCTGTACTAGTTTCACAACAAATGCAATGAGGTGATTTTATTCTTGACGATTTTGTCTTCCTAATGTCCCTCTCATATTTCCTGCTTTTCAATAATGTTTTAGTGAGGAGGGGAGTCATACCTAAATCATACTGATCATTTTAGCAGAAATGCTAGTTTTTCTTAGACTTATCATGGTATAAAATTAGGGTCAGTTTATAAAATGCCTAAATAGAGAAATTGCTCACTTATGAGGAAAAATGATCCACTTTTCTATACAAAAGTGTGATTTATTAATACTTTTCTTAAAAATAGTGTGTGTGTGTGTGTGTGTGTGTGTGTGTGTGTGTGTGTGTGTGTGTGTGTGTGTAGTTGTTCATGGAGGCCAGAATTGGGTACCATCTCCTTAGGAGTTGAAGTTACAGGAAGTTGAGGGTATTGAAAAGAGTAACTGTCAGGAGCAGTAATCACTCTTGACCCCTGAGTCTTCTCTGCCGCACCTGTTAATTACTTCCAAATAGATTTCTATTAATAAATTAAACTTTCCTGAAGTTTAAGAAAATAATTACCTAAAATTTGAGTTCTGTTTGCAAGCATGAAATATACTTGGTATTATGTACCTGATGTATAAGATAGTGTATAGCTCACCTTGAAATGTCCAAAACTTTCTTCTTGGAAAAACCTGTTTGATCTACTAGTATTTTTAAATATATTGACCATATAATTCCTTAATTATTTAGCCTTCCAAACGGAATATATTTATTTAATTACTTTAAAAATTCTATTATTTTCTTTCTATTTTTCATGGATTTTTATTATGTGTTTACCTCTATGGAGAACTGATCTAGCCAACAATAGAAAGTATGAGGAGAGTTAAGGCATGGTCTCAGACTCATCTGGCAATACATTCTAGAGACAGAATGCCCATTGTGAACTCAGAATGATTTAAGTTTAAACTTTAGCTCTGCTACTTACGAATTGTGTAACCTTGGACAAAGTATTTAAATGATAGTGATATCGTTGGCTTCTCCTATAAAATGAGGATAATAATCATATAGACTTCATTTTGTGATCTTAATGATTAACTTCAATGTACAAAATGTTTCATGGAGGGCATAGGGCACAGTAAATTCTCAGTATATGCTGGGAAACCTCACTGTGAGAGACAAAGGGCATGGAAGGAGAGGGAAAATCTTAATGCATTATAGTCATGAAGATTATAAAATAGATTTTGTTACAGGTCAAGTTAATTACATGATTATTCCAATTAATTGTGGGAAGAACCAACTGAGATGGATGCAACAAATTATGAAAAAAGATCCAATTTATAGATCAGCTAGAAATTTGTGTTCTGTATGAATTTTCTGCCATGTTTACATTTTTTCCAAGTAAATGTAATATCCCTAATTATGTGCTAATGATTTTCATTATTATTATGCTTACATTATATATATAATATATATATATATATATATATATATATATATATATATATCCTGTTATATTCTTAAAACTTTAAGTCAGAAATTGTGACATTGTTTCTATTTTCCAGATGCAAATCTGAAGATGAAATTTGCTTTATCAAATACAAATAGGTTTCAACTAAGTAGAACTCATAGTTCATATTATCCATTACTCCTTTCAGGACTTGGCTTGAATAATGGCCTGCTACAGACAACTGCACAGTGTTGTCTGGGAAGTTGCCTCCCCAGGATTCCTTTCACCGGGAACAGACTCCCAAGCTCTCAAAAGTCTTTGCTGCTATAATGAAAGGCATCTGGCTACTACTTGAGGTGGTAGCCAATCTTGGCATTGCCATTGTGACACAGAAGCAAGGGTCATGGAAATCAGAAGGTTTCTAGCCAGATTATGAAGGATTGCCAAGTGAAGTATGACAAGGTCAAAATCCTTGAAGGGAATTGAGGGGAATCTTGATGGTATGTATATAAAGCAGTGAGAGTGAGACGGAAGATACACTGAAGATCTCAGGCGTGTCGTTGCTAACTATGTGGAACATCTGTTGGAGAAAGCCACAAACAATGAGATGAATGAGGCTGAGCAAGTTCACATAAATGCCAGTGTCAAGACTATAAGAACAATATGCCCGAGCCTCATACAGATTACATCATGACATCTCATGATCTGATACCATGTGTAGAACTGTGAGATTTAAATGTTGGCTCCACTGAAGTTTGCTTTCTCCCTGGTTTCTTTATACCTTTCCCCACCCTCATTTTTCCTTGTGGAAATATTTATTTTTTACTACTCTATATTTAATGCATATAATTTTTTATAGAACCTCACAGATAATAGTTTGCTTTGAGTCAGATAAATTTTTAGATTTGTGCACTTGAATAGTATTGGAACTATATCTGTGAGGACACATGGAGAAGGGGTCAACTCATTTTTATTAAGATTTGGGTATAATCCCTTGGAAGCCAAGGTAACACATTTTTCTTTGAATATAACATGTGGCTCTCAGGCTCATCTCTGAATACCTAGTTCCTAGCTCATGCTGTCTGTGGGAATGTTCTTGAAGGTTTCTTTTGTGAAGACTACAGGGAAGAAGTATGTTATGAAGTCACTTCCTTCAAGGCTCTATGTTGTCCAACATTCCACATCTAGAGCTATATATCCTCTTCCATATGTTTCTACCATAGTGATAGTTTGACTCATTCTCCACCTGTAAGTAAGGAGCCAGGATCCTCTGTAACAAAATCAAAATAAAACTTTTCTCTTTTTGAGGAGTTTAAAGTCAACTTTTGTGAGTTCTTACAGCTCTTTTAATTTGTTCAATGATTTGTATTCTGTTACAGCATCACAAAATGGAATAAACCTCTAGCCATTTGCTTATAGTATGAATTCAAAATAAGTATATGTGGCTGTGGAGTTGACTCATCCAGGAAAATGCTTCTTGCTGAAACATGAAGCTCTATGTTTGATTCTGAAATACATGTGAAAAGGGAGGGGAATGTAATTATATTACAATTCTAAAAATATTTAAAAAATGTCTGGATGTATCATCATGTAATTGTAGTCCTAGCACTGGGGCTGGGGTGGGATGGGGCAGGAAAATCCTTAAGATTACTGGTCAGCCAGTCTGGTATAATTGGCAAACACTCAGCCAGTGAGAGACCCTGCCTCAAAAATAAGGTGGAAGGCACTCAACCAAGGTTGACATCTGAGCTATGCATATGCATATAGGTACATATGCACCTGTCTACACACACATACTCTAAAAAATGTAAATTTAATGAGGTGATGAGATAATGTCTGAAAAGAGGAGAAAGGAATTCATTTAAGTTGCTGTGAAATGATAATAAACAGTTTAGAAACCTCCACTGCCTTTAAAAAATAGTATAATACCTTGAGAAAATTATATTTCCCCAATCCTCAACCTCTGATAAAAGTAGATCATAGAAAAACCTCAGTAATGGGAATTTATGCCAATGCTTTCATATTTAGCTGAGTGACACGTAACTAGGAATTTAAATTATACTCTTCATGATGTCAATTACTTTCAATGTATTAAATAGCTCAGTAACAATTGTCAAGGCTGTTTTAAAGGTGAACTGTAAAAAGAAAATTTCATTTCCTGTCATTGACAAATCAAAATCTGGTTTTGATATCTCATCAGGGTAACCCCAAGTATTTAGTTAATTGAACTAAAAATGGAAATGGAGAAATGAGGAATTATGCTGGGGCCACCGACCTGGACATGTGTCTATGAGATAGCCAACATTCTATTCATACATTATTTTACTAAGTCTTCCTTTAGCTATACATTCCTGCTTACTGTCACTCTACACCATATGCTGGACCTCAAGGTCTCTCTCCTTCCATGTGGTCTATGGTTTGAAATAAGAATCTATGAGTTGTCCTGATCTCTAATAAAATGAGAAAATGAGAGGGGCAGTGGGGGAAGGGAGAGAAGTGCAATGATGCAATATTGGTGTACAGTGGTAGGATTCACAGTAAAAGTGAGATTAAGCATGACACAGAACACCTCCAGAGGACGCGATCTCAGTCACTTCAGATGGGATCCAAGGAATTCTGCATGGTGTTGAAGTGAGTATTCTTAGGAGAGAGGTAAGACATTGAAATCAATGGAAAATCTTGAGACTCAAATTTTGTATTTCTTATTGACATGAGAAGAGCATAGCAAATGCGTTTTGCAAACTTTTATATGACTCCACCCACAATTTTCCCAGAATGTAGACAGACAAATGGATTAGTGCCAGAATACACATCTGCATTCTGTCTCTTAAACTACAGTTTTGACTTTTAGAAGTTAGTTTTCCATGGCATTAAACTTGAACTGTTTTGACTGCCTGTGAATAAAAATATTTTGCTTATAAATATTTTAATATAAACTCATTGCTATATAATATTCCACTGTGTGACTAAAATATAGTTTGTTTTTCATTGTATATGTTAGCATTTGGATGGTTTTCAAAATTCACCACCTAGAATCAGGTGCTGGGCACATACTAGTATATGGCATTATGTGAACATGTGTGTGAATTTCTCTTGGGTTTGTGAACAGAGTGTCAGGATTAGTGCAAATGCTGGGTTGCAGTATTGCAGAGAAATAACTGAGTTAGTCCTTTCAAAACACATTTCTCAGAAGAATGAAGAGACTGGATTACAGAGGTCAGATGTGGCAGGTGGGAACCAGTGATTGCCTGAGTTAATCGATGTGAGTCAGACAACTGTGTTGGATGAAGGAGTGAGGTGAGGGAGAACAACTGAGCTTGGTGACCTAGCAAGACCTAGACTAAGGGCAGTTTGGCTTCTAGATATTATTTTAGGTGGGTTTTGGTGCCATTCACAGAAATGAGAGTGGTAGAAATCTCACTAAAACATGACTGTCTTTCCAAGAAGGTCTTAATTAATCAGGAGAGAGAAAAAAACTAACCCAAATAAGAACTTGTGCTTATGTTCTTATACTTAAGCTTACAGCTTATGCTCTCTAAGACATGCATAAATCCATTGGTCTGAGTTATTGCTAGACTCCTGTCCTAGTTAGCTTTACTGTGAACTAGACACAGCCTAGAATCACCAGACAAGAGAGTCACAACTGCACAGATAAGATAGTCCTATGAGTATGTCTGTGAGGATTGTCTTATTATTACTTGGTTTAGGAGGGCCTAACTCACTGAGTGGCAGTATTCCTTAATCATGTGGTCCTAGGTTATAGTAGAAAAATCACTAAATATGAGCCCACTACCTAGTCAATCAGTAGCTTTCTTTCACAGAGTCTATTCAACTTCTTACTTTATCTCAGAGTAAGCCAACTAAATCTTTTCTTCCCTTAGTTAATTTTGGTGATGATATTTTACAGCAATAGAATGACACTAGACAAAGTCACCTGCTAATTGCCATTCACTCCAATAGTTCATACATTATCATATTTTGAACACTCTTCATAGGGGTCTGGAAGAGACAGACCTGGATTCATATCTACCTTTTCATTCGTAAGTTACACGGACTTAAATGGATACCTGTTTATGATGTAAGGGGCAACTTCTTCATCTGTAACACAAGAGTACTGATAGTTATTGTGTGAGCCAACGGGATGAAACCTATAAAGTAACCATTAGTGTCTGGTACATAGTGGCTGTAAACTACAGACATTAATATTATGTTTAGCTGAACTAGTAATACTTTCATTTTACCCTCAAAGGGAAATCATTTTTCTTCTTTCTTACTCAACAACTTGACCTAAAATATAAGCATTTGAGTGTTAAGTAAAAAAATTTAAGATATTATGTTTAGTAGCTTTAAGCCAGAACCAACCATCTCTTCTCTGTGGCCACTGCAATAAAATAATACTCATATCAGAAAAGACTCTCTTCTTGATGCTTTTTTCAATATTGATGATGTAATCGGCTATTTTTACATTCAAATGTATTGGTATTAACTAACCACTATCAATCATTGATCTCTTATTAAGCTATTTAAAGAACACATACCTACAATTATGAGTTAGTACATTGTCATACCCTTGAATACTCATTGACTCTTACTTCCTCTCCACAATTTAACCCCATACTGGCATACTGTAATATAATGTTGTCTTCTCATTATGCTCATAGTGGGTGCTTTCATATAAAATTTTATTAGTTTCCCTCACTTTTGTTCAAAATGGATTTTTCCCTTGTGTTTTGGCAGTAGGGATGGAATTAATACAGTTTTCTGATACAAAGAATGGCAGTGAAAAAATGTGAAAGGTAGACGTATGCTGTGATTTGGAAAATTATTTGTAGAATAAATGGATAGGCTTCAAGGCTGTGTACATTTCCAGGAAACAGATTGTGTGGATGCCAAGGTCCAGGGTGAAGTGAGTCAGTCTGGTACCCACAGCAGCTGAAACAGAGGCAGATGGGACATAACAGATGAGAAGGAGGCCGTTAGTCATCCATGGAATCCTACTTCCTCATCCATACACAATGCACAAGTGGCACGTTTATTGCTGCAATCTAGCCCTGGGGCACCGATTAGGAAATCCATAGGTTTTCTGAAAGGCTCACCAAATTCCCACCACGCACACTAAGCACCGTGGTATCTGTTCTTCTTAGTGTAGCTTTCCCAGACAACCTCTGCTCATAGCAGAGTGTCCAAAAGGATGCACCGGTTTGTGTCCATATCCACGCTGCAGAAGTCTAGCCAGGGGGATTAATAAGGAGAGACAGTATTTACTCAATTCCTTTCAAGTCTGCTGCCTGATTTGCTGACCGAGTAGTTCTGGGTATTTGGCATGGGAACTAATGTTTAGGGGCGAAACAGGAATCTGCGCCTGGTCATGCATCACAACCCTGAGAAAAACTTTTCTTGATCGTTACAGATAATCATCCAGAGAGCTTTCAAGCATCATTTTATAGCACAAATAAATAGCATATCCTTCTTTGACCAGTGAAGCTCAGGGTTTGGGGCACTGGAATATATTTTAGTTCCCAAGAAGATTTTAATGTATGAATAGGATTAGACTTTAGTCTTTTTAGGTAACTTAGAAACCATGCAAGGATATTTTAAGGTCACACAGTCTGTGTGTGAAGTATGCCATAGTAACTGTGGTTCCAGAAGGGGGTTTCTGCTCTTGTACACGGACTAATAAAAGTGAGAACTGTTCATATTATTAACTCCATGTTTAATATGGTTACAGTGATTAGAGAATGTATGGACTGTTCAATGTTGCACGGCCTGTATGAGACCAGCCATGCCTTTTGACTTCAGCTCCTGTACTCACTTCAGTTTTATATATTCCTTTGACTGGGCTAAAAGAGCAAGCCCATATTTACCCTTTAAGATTACTCTTAAAATTATATGTGTTTTATATAAAAGTGTGTATCACATACACACACACACACAGACACACACACACACACACACACACACACACACACACACACACTGAAAGTTCCAAGCTCAAGTAGTTTGTGAGCCGGCACACTTTGCAGGCCATTTTCATACTGTTGTGTTAAGCCCAGGGTTTGACAGTTCTAAGCAGCCTCTACGATAAGATCTGAGACTCTGTATGAAATCCTGTTTTACTGTGCTGGCAAGGGCTGCAGAACTGAGCTCTACCTCAGCCCCACAACTATAGTGATCTGAATGGCATGCCCCAGTACTGACTCTAGAGAGCAATGCTGCCATATTGTTTTTGTAAGCTTATTGTGGAAATTACATAAGGTTGCTTGAATCCGTGATTTATCTTGTAGGTGACAATGTGAATGAGAGTAAAGCCTGTCTGGTCACTGCAGAAGGAATGATGAGGCAGAGCAGATGCGATGATGGGGTTGAATATGAATCAAGGTAACCTCCAGGGATTCCGTGATGAGCCAACTGATTACTTTTTTATGTAGCCTCTATTCACATTTTTATGTTTGAATTTGTCCTTTGATTGTAATGACAGGTTGTGCTTACACATTATTAAAGATGAATACTAAAAAAGTAATAGAGTATGATTGATGTCATCCCAGCAGGGAGGAGAAAGAGAAGGGAAGGCCCTTTTCCCCCTTCAGTATTGTAAAGTCTGTATCTCTCCAACAAACTTTGGAATGACCTTGGCGGATTTTCTTTACTCGTGGTGCACTGGTGCTGTTTACCTATGACATGACACTGTGGGTGGCAGAGGCAGGTGAACGGCTGTACTCCTGAAGCTATTGGCATACTTATTTACTGGTGACTCACGTTTCTCAGGCATGTTGTAGCACTTATGAATCCATATGTGTATATGTGAAACTTCTTTCCAGTCTCTTAATCCTTTCTCAGAAGTGCAGCCACTGCTAAATCTTTCTGAGGGGGAAGGCTAATCGGGCTTTTATGTCTTGGGACTGTTGTACACAGCAAGACTGGTGCTTTTGAAAACCTGAAGAAATATTCATTAATTAAGTCTAAGATGTGAATATATAATCTAAGGATGTGTATTTGGTTTTATTTCAAATTTGGGATTTGGTCTTGCTTTTGAGATACCTATATTTGACATAACTAGAGAGAAACATTTTAGTGGGCACCAAATACCATCTACAAGAATACTTACTGCATGATGTGAATAATGGAAAAATAGGTAACAATGAAATTCCTCTGGAAGGAGAATTATTAAGTTGAGTTAAATATTTATGTTGAAATGCTGTACAATAATGAGAAGGAGTAAACTATAGCTACACACACACACACACCCTGGAAATAAGTTTGCAATATCAAGTGCTAGTGAATCAACAGAAGTGATACACGCTTTAGTACCTGATGAATAGATTACACTGTTAGGAGTAAAATGAATATTTACAATGGAGCAGTTAATTTTCTAAACATAGAAATGCTAAATTACCTTGTAAGTGTGGACTAAATGCTGCATTTCCATCATTTATTGAATGGGGGAACTAAAATAGAGAGGCTAGATTACCTACCCAACAACCAACGAAAGACCCTCTAACCAACGCTGGGCCCAGGCAGCCTGATCACAGAGTTCCTATTACATAATATTCATCATTATGTTATCTGACATTTATAACTAGTAATGTCAACAATTTTACTTACTGACATATACCATAGAGAACTTTTCCTAATTGCACAATAAAACAGCATAACTGTGTCTGTATATATGTGGCAATTGCATTGCTAATAGAAAAACAAAAACAGATTAACCTAAAATTCCAATCTAAAGAAGAGCTAAATAATTGAGATATACTCATACAAAATGGCATTTTACAACAATAAAAAGTAACACTATTATACAAATTAATAACAAAGCATTGCTGAATGATAAAAACAAAATTGAAAACATTTGTCATTTGTAAATATCTATGTCTCAACACATGTAAGTTATCTTATTTATTAGTGTTTTATCATATTTATGAGTCTATTCGGTCTCTTAAGTTTGCACATCCCATTACCACAATTGAATACTGACCAAAAATTATTTGAAAAAATCAATTTAATTTAATGAATAAAAATGAGGGGCTAATGTGAAAACTTGGTGATTAAAAGTGCTTACTGCTCAACACTGAAGAACTGAATTTGGATGTAAGCACCCATATAACTAATAGTCGTGGTTTTATACCTGCCTTTGATTCCATGCTGTGGTTCACAGACTCCTGAGACTTGAGGGCTATCACCTTAGCTAAAAAGTCTCTAGGAATGTCTTAGGTACTTTTCTATGTTTGTGGCAAACCAACATGACTAAAGCAGCTTATAAAATAAAATGTTTAATTGGGCTTATGGTTTCAGAGTGTTAGAGTACATGATGGTGGAGCAAAGGCATGGTGAAAGGCTGAGTGTTCACAACTTGATCCACAAGCAAGAGACAGAAAGACACAGATGGGAAAGACATGTGTCTTTTATAGCCTGCCCCAGTTACACACCTCTTCCAACAAGGCCACACCACCCAATTCTTCCAAAACAGTTCCACCAACTGGAGACCAAGTATTCAGACATATGAGCTGATGGAGCCTATGCTCATTCAAAATACCACAAAGTTTATGGAGATGCCATGACTCAAAAAAAATAAAGTGTAGTGTATTGAAGAGGCTACCTGACACTCTTTTCTGTGCTCCATACATATGACCGCACAATTGCATGATGAATATACTCACATATGCATATTATGTGTACATACACATAACAAAGACATGAAATAGACAGTGAAATATACTGATTGTTGTGATTTTATTGTTGTTCAGTTCAGCAAAATATTGTATTCTTGAAGAGTACACTATTTCACATTAGAAAATATAAAATAAAATATTTTACGAAACTAAAATTAATTATTTCCAAATATTTGTACATGAATGTAATCAAAACAGCTATAACAGTTTTCTGAGATTTTATGTATAAAAATGAAAAATTGGGGACGGCAAGATGGATCAGTGAATAAATATGCTTGCTTCCAAACCTGAAAGTTTCAATCCCTGGCACCCATATGGTAGAAGACGCCAGATCTTCTAAACTGCTCATGTCCCCACATATATACACAAAATAAATGAAGAAATGAAAAAAAAAACTTAGAAAGAAAGCATATTAGTTTACAAGAGATGATGTGACAGAACATCACAACCTGATATCTTTACTAGAAACATTGTTTTACTCTTCTGGATACTAGAAATCAAGATCAAGGAAATGGGAGGCATTGATTTTAGCCTGTGGCTACTCTCTGTGCCTTGGGTAGAGTAGCCTTTGTGATATGTTCTACATAACCTTCCACTTCTTAGAGACTTAAGTTCTATCTACACAATTCCATGTTAACCTACTATTCTTAGGTCCCTGTGTCAAAATATGGTCATATTTAGGATTGTTGATGAAGAAGTTCTAACAAATGCAGTTCGGCTCCATTATATGAAGTAAATAAAAATTGGGCTGATATAAAATCTAGGACACAAAGCTAATAAAATGGAAATCATCAGAAGCATTATAATAATATGAAATAATATACATGTTACATTAAGAAATACATTTATAAAACTGTGAACTTGCAAACTTGTTGATCAGACTCGAATATTCATGGTAGTTATTGCTCAGGATCATCATCATCATTATTTTCTTTTGTATATTCAAGGTTATCTATGATGAGCATTATTTTCATAATCAGAAGTTTTTAATTGACTATATGGAGAAGATAACAAATATAAAGCAGACATTAACATACCAAGGACACCATGCTCTGGTTAAACACATTCATTCAGTCATTTGACCAGAAGTTACTGTTTGCTAATTATTGCCTAGCCCCTGGATATGTGGGGCAGATTAGAAAGGAAGATTTTTTTAGCCTTTTAATATAAAAATCTTATTCTAAGTGTTCTGTAACCTGGATTTGTAAAGTTGTAACTCAGTATATAACTCACATTTGGTAACATTTAAAATAATATTCCTAGGTAACTTCAGCACATTCTATGACGTATTGAAAGTGGAAGAGATATCCACATAAGAAGACAGAAAGAAAAAGAGGAGGAACATGATGCTATGTTTTGAAATATTGTACAAGTATGTAACAGAACAAATGTGATTTGCAGGCTCATTAGGAAAATGGAGTTAAGAGCAACTGAACAGACATTTCAGGGAGTTAGATTTTATAAACATGGAAAAAATCATTGCAAAAAACATTGTGAGAACATCTGACTCAGTCCTAGAAGTCTTGAGTTCACTGTGGTCAAATTATTAAAGCTTAGTCTTCTTCACTCTTGTCCACCAACAGAACCTTTTTGATGGTGGAAGTACTCTACATCCAGGCTGTGTGATATGGAAGCCACTAGCCACATAGATATTGAAATGGTTCATCTCATAGCTTTAGTTTCATTAATTTAAATTTAAACAGTGTCTTCCAAGTTGCAAGTGTGGATCCACTATATCTCTTGGTGGGAGCAAAGTAGATCTGAATTGTCAGTTAATATGACAGTATGAGGGTATGATTCTTTAAAACCCCTTGTTGTCCATGACTGTACAATTCTTTAAAGTTAAGGTCAAGGGGAAATTCAATATGAGAAATAGAGACAGATACCCTAGAAATAACAGGCTAATGGTTATGTTCTGGATTATCCAAAGTATTTTACTATGACATTTATCAAATTTAAAGGGATGGCAGTAATCAGAGTATAAAATACATATTAGTTTATTATATTTCAGGTAAAAGTGACAGCATAAGAATGGTCAAAATATAAATTTAGTGCATCCACAATTACATATTAATTATACAAATCTCAAATATGTAAGTCAAAAGACTATGACATTGAGTGAAGGATTTTTAGCTACTGTCACTCATAAATTGTAGGTGTCCCCTAAGTATATACTTTGCAGCTACAGAATGCAAACCTGAAAGATAGCAAACATTTGAGTGCTTGTTCTAACTCTCTCTGGTTCACTGAGGAAAATCCCCACCACTTTTCACAATGTCTTCTAAAAAAAACTACAAACCAAGAGAACCCTATGAGTTCAACCACAATATTATCACCATCAACATATCTAGGAATGCCAGATATCTAAGTCCCTTAACATGTGCATTAGACATAAAGATTGAAATCCATGTTTAACATAAAAGTTTCTTATTCTACAGCATCACACTACTAATAAACACTGGCCAATCTTTGGACATGAATCTATAGTAAGGGCATTGAAGAAAGAATGGCAAATTTAAAGGCAGTTGCTTGCATTCTACCAAGCATTAATGTCAGGAAAGTCAATTAGGAGGGGCCCCCAGCAAGCCTTTGTTATTGAGGCTTAGGCCACATTCTTTGTTAGCTTCAACCTCAGTAACACAACTGTTGAGCATTTCTTTGCTCTGATGAGTCATTAATAAAAGTTAGGCTTGCTGTGTATTTGGCATAGTTGAAGGCCATATATCTCAACCTTCTATTAAAAGGACTTACCTAGAAAAGGAGAAAGAGGAGATAAAGGTCACTATGTTGTTTTGTCCATAAACTTCAACAAATAGTTTACATTGTCATCAGTCGTTGATTTTCTTTCAGCTTAACTCAGCTTATACTATACCATAGTTTTCTGCACCACTGCAACAGTGTGCTGCTTTTACCAATGCATGGATACATTTATTTCTATGTTTCAGTGTAGAAACAGCTGTTTCCTCTAAGCTCAGAGCTTTCTTTTGTTTGCATTTTCTGTATCAAAATATTTCAAAGAACAACTTAAACTAAAATATGATTGTTGTGATAGAACCAGGAAGCACGATAAAGTAGTTGTTAATTGTTGATAAAAAAAAGACCTTAGAAGCCTCAAAACTATACAGGTGATTGTTATTGGTTCTTGATTGCCTATCATAATGTGATGGTAGTACTCTGTTGTTGAAGAAATCAAGGCTTAAGACACAGGGAATAGAGAAATCAACCAAAGTGAAATAGAAGCTTCCTCCCTACTGGTCAATCCTACAGTGCTGAAAGGTGCTATACAGGTTCTTTGGGGAGAAGCTAAGCTACAAACCACACAAGCTACAATAATGACCTGCCAAATAGCATCTTTTCATGGGTGGAATAGTATCATGGCTGTTATGATGGCAACCAATTACTTCCTGAATGGATCTAAGGCCAACTGCACACAGGACAATTCCTATCTGGTGTTATTAATCTGATCCTGTATACATGGCAGGTAGTTCAATGGCTTTGTCCTTAGAGGTTACATCATCAAACTGTCTTCTAAATACTCATGTTTATATACAGAGATCAGGGCTTCTCTCAGCATTAGTCAGACAAAATTTTCATGACAAGTATAGCAGTAAATGCAAACTTAGGGTGATCAAGGTTTCAAGAATAATTGATGGTAGAATACTCTGCCCTAAAAATCAAAACATTATGATCCTCCAAGGTTCACAAAACATTGCAAAAGATGAGACAAAAAGATGAGCCATAGGATGGGGAGATGTGCTGAAAAACAGAAGTCTCTGTACATGTCTCAGCCTTTGTATCTTGAAATCACTGCATCTGTGGTTACCTTCACAACCTTCCAGCACAGATGAGGGGGACATTATGTGACTCTCCTGCTCCCTTGGGCACTATTGAAAGTTAGTGGTTTCTGGGGAGGGCATTTATCAGCTTCTTCAGTAATGAACCTACTGATGAGTTGTCTTCCACTGTATTAAATAACCTCCCACCCCTGTTTATATAAGCAGCACCAACAAAACTCAGAAGGACACACATACAGAAACACACACACACACACACACACACACACACACACACACACACTCACACACACACACACACACACACACACACACACACACACACACACACACCAAAGTGGGAGACACCTACTTGGAAAAAGAAGGGTTTCTGTATGACAGAGAATGGAGGATGAGACAGGGTAATAAGCAATGGAAATAACTAAAATTTATTATATATATCCAGGAATCTGTCAAAGACTAAAGTTTAAACTCACTCAACTAAACAATGGGTAAAACATTTGTGGTATGTTTTGAAATGAAATGTGAGAACCACAGAGCAAACATTCTACATGTGACATATTACTTCCAATTACATGTTTATCAACTTTTGGAGGTGATTTCAGACAACACCCATTCCTTTAACAAAATACTTGAGTCTGAGTATTTATAAAGAATATAAATTCACTGATCAAAGTGTTGATTCCTGGGAAGGCCGAATTCAATGTGGGCAAACTTGGTGCCTGGTGACTTCTCTCTTCTTACTGTGGGATCATATGGAGGGAAAACAGATATTTGTACTTTTCTCATTGGTGCACGAAACTTCATAATCACTTTCCAAAGGCTCCCTCTCATAACACCAATACTTTGTTGGTTAGGTTTCATTGTAAGCCTTATGAGGAACCGTAAATTCAGGCCAGAGCAGTGAGGCACAGAGTGACATAGTGGATTGTTTAATTACAAATGGGCAAAATAAAAATGTCATGTGGTCCTATAATTGCCAACTTTCAGAAAACTGTTTTATTTCCCTATTTCTGAAGTAAAGGATGTATAGTCTGCTTAAACCTGTCTACTTTTGTCAACTTGACAGTGTATGGATCCACATGTTTATAAGAAAAAGGTGCTTACATTTCTACCAACATTATTGTCACAATTATACATCTTCAAAGAAAAATGTTTCCTTATTCTATGCTTTGTGATAAATGAGAATTTTGACAAGAAGTTCATTCAAGAGCCTAGATGGGGAATAACCTAAAGAGTAGTATTTCATTTTACAGTGATGGCATTTTGAAACTCTAAATTCCTAGGTTTAGGAATACGGAGCTTCAAAGGGATAATCTCATCCAAAGACTGTGGTTGGCTTTTTATAGAAACATGTAATTTTCCTGAAAGCTGCTATGTTACGAATTATATAGAGTAATAAGTATAGGCCCTTGATAACATGTTGTCTTATTTGGGACTTTAATTTGTACAGCACTGAGTGTAATTCCATAAAGTGGCCTCTCTGCATGAATACACATATTATATTCAGATGTATCACTGAGCAGGCAATCTTTTTACACTTATTTTTAAATATTTTTATGACTTACTAAAGTAACCTACTGATGTGGAGGGATTACCCAAAGTTGATTTAAAAAAGAAGCATTCCTTCATGTCTAGAATTTGTAGGATGCTGGGGTTGTAGGAAATGTTTGTAAAAGGCACAAAGATAGATTACTGCAGAATGACAGTGTTTCCTTTTTAATCACTGCTACTGCAGGCAGTCTCCTGTTTTCTGGTCCTTCCAGAAAGCTGATGGTTTTTGTAGATGTTTAGTAGGCTGACTCACAATTTAGTTCTGTCTTTTGATAAGGCAATTTCCAGGTGGTCCTTTGAGAAGATCACACATATGCTGTCTTGATGTCAAGCCAGAAGTAGTCCTGCATCAAGAGATCCCTGTGTTTTCAATGAGCTTTGCTAGTAGATGAGTATCTGAATACTGTGTGTTCAATGACATCATGTTTTATAATATCTGGCTTAAAACTGAATTAAAGAAGAAATGGAAAGAAAATTCTGGCAAAATGATGACTCTTTGTATGTAAACTCAGACAGTAGATCACCACTGAGAAATATCTTGTTTCTTAGTAGAAACTAATGACACAAACATTCACTTACTGTGGAGGCTTGCAAACCTAGAAGAAATAAAATGGCTATCAACATTACTAGGACTTATTAATTCATAGTTTAACAATAAAGGGGGGATCAGTCAGGAGGGAGAAGAAGAATTTCTAAGGCATATGCTATTTTTGGGAGGAAAGATATAGAAGTATAGTTCAAATTAATTTGTTACGAGGTATTTTGCTTAGCCTCAGGAATTTAGAAATGTTTGTATCTGCTGGCAGATAATCTGTCTAAGAAAGAATGTTAAACTAGAAGAATAAAAACTAATCCTTTGCCTTGCTTGCTATCTCTCTCTCCCGTTTCCTTCTTTCCTTCTTTCCTTCCTTCTTTCCTTCCTTTCTTCCTTCCTTCTTCCCATTCCTTCCTTATGGTCCTATAAAAACAGAAGAGCTCAGAGAAGTTGTGATCCTCTTTCATATTCAATTCATGATTTGATAGGTTTGAAGTAGAGCAGAAGTTCTGCAGGAGAAAATTTGCAAATGAAGAAATGACCCAGAACTTGCAATGAAAGTGTAGAAGGCAAAATCCACAGGTGAACCTCACCACAGCTCCAGCCAGCTCTCTCCACCACAGAAGGAACCAAGGGCTGTGCTTTTTAGATAGCCATAAGTGACCTAGTCACACTAGAAATTAACAGTACAACTGAAACCTCTAGAACAAAAAGAAGTGAACTCACCTCAGAGGAGTAGACCCCAGGAGATAATCAAATTGAGGGCTGAAATCAATGAAATAGAAACAAAGAAAACAATACAAAGAATCAATGTAACAAGAAATCAACAAGATAGACAAACCTTTTCCCAAACTAATCAAAAGGCATAGAGAGAACATGCAAATTAACAAAAGCAGAAATGAAAAGGGGGACATAACAACAGACACTGAGGAAATAAAAAAATCATCAGGTCATACTTTGAAAACCCATACTCCACAAAATTCAAAAATCTAAAGGAAACGGACAATTTTCTGGAAAGATATCACTTACCAAAATTAAATCAAGAACATAAGCAATTTAAATAGACCTATAACCCCTAATGAAATACAAGCAGTCATCAAAGTCTCCCAACCAAAAAAAGCCCAGGGACAGATGGTTTCAGTGCAGAATTCTACCAGAAATTCAAATATCAGCTAACAATACTCCCCTAAGTGTTCCACACAACAGGAGGAGGAGGAGGAGGAGGAGGAGGAGGAGGAGGAGGAGGAGCAGAAGGTCCATTGCCAAACTCTTTTTACAAGGCTACAATACTCCTCAAAGTGTTCAACAAATAGGAGGAGGAGGAGGAGGAGGAGGAGGAGGAGGAGGAGGAGGAGGAGGAGGAGCAGAAGGTTCATTGCCAAACTCTTTTTACAAGGCTACAAACATCTTGGTTCCAAAGTCACACAAAGACACAACTAAGAAAGACAACTACAGACCAATATCCCTCATGAACACTGATGCAAAAATACTGGCAAATGGAATCCAAGAACACACCAGAAAAATCACCCACCATGAACAAGTAGTCTTCATCCCAGGGATGCAGGGATGGTTCAACATATGAATATCTATCAGTGTAATCTACCATATAAACAAACTGAAAAAGAAAAACTATATGATAATCTCACTAGTTCCTGAAAAAGCCTTTGACAAAACCCAACACCCCTTCATGATACTGATCTTGGAGTTATCAGGGATAACAGGAACATACTTCAACATAATAAAAGTATTATACAGCAAACCAGCAGCCAGCATCAAACTAAATGGAGAGAAACTTGATGCAATTCCTCTAAAATCCTGAACAATACAAAGCTTTTCCACTCTCTCCATATCACTTCAATATTGTACTTGAAGTTCTAGCTAAAGTAATAAGACAACAAAAGGAGATGAAGGGGATAAAATTTGGAAAGGAATAAGTCAAACTTCCACTGTTTGCAGATGATATGATAGTCTAAATAAATAACTTTAAAAACTCTACTAGGGAACTTCTACAGCAAATAAATACCTTTAGCCAAGTGGCAGGATATAAGATTAACTAAAAAAAATTAGAAGCCCTACTATATAAAGACAATAAATTGGCTGAGAAGAAATCAGAGAAACATCACCATTTACAATAGCCACAAACAACATAAAATATTTTGGGGTAATACTAACCAAAAAAGTGAAAGGCCTATATAGCAAGAACTTTGAATCTTTAAAGAAAGAACTTAAAGAAGATATGAATAAAATGGAGAGATCTCCCATGCTCTTGGAGTGGTAGGATAAACATAGTAAAAATAGAAATCTTGCCAATAGCAATCTACAGATTCAATGCAATCACCATCAACATACCCACATAATTCTCCTCAGACATTGAAAGAATAATACTCAACTTTATATGGAAAAACAAAAGACCCAGGATAGCCAAAACAACAGTGTACAATAAAGAAACTTCTGGAGGCATTCCTGACTTCAAACTCTATTATAGAGGTATAGTCCTGAAAAAAGTTGGGGATTAGCACAAAACTAGACAGGTAGACCAACATAATAAAATTGAAAATCATGGTGTTAACACACATACCTACAAAACGTGAGTTTTGATGAAGAAGCTAAAATTATACAATGGAAAAAAGAAAGCATCTCCAACAACTGGTGTTGCCATGACTGGATGCTGATGTGTAGAAGACTGCAGATAGATCCATATCAATCTCCATGCAAAAAGTTAAGTCCAAATGCATCAAAGAACTCAACATAAATCGAGTCACACTGAACATCTTAGAAGAGAAAGTAGGAGGTACCCTTGAAAGAATTGGTAGAGGAGACTGCTTCCTAAACATAACACCATTGACACAGACACTGAAACCAACAATTAAAAAAGGGACCTCCTGAAACTGAGAAGCTTCTATAAGGCAAAAGACACAGTCAACAAGACAAAATGGCAGCCCACATAATGGGAAAAGATATTAACCAACCCCACATCTGACAGAGGGATGATTTCCAATACAAAGAACTCCAGCAGCTAGTCTCCAAAACACTAAAAAATCCAATTAAAAAGTGGGGTACAGACCTAAATAGACAATTCGCAATAGAGGAATCTAAAATGGCTGAAAGACACATAAGAAAGTGTTCAACATACTTAGCCATCAGGGAAATGCAAATCAAAATAACTCTGAGATCTTACTCCTGTCAGAATGGCCAAAATAAAAACACCAATGACAGTTTATGCTAGAGAGGATGTGGAAAAAGGGGAACACTTCTCCACTGCTGGTGGGAGTGCCAACTTGTACAGCCACTTTGCAAATAAGTATGGCGACTCCTCAAGAAAATGGGAATCAGTCTACCACAAGATCCAGCAATTCCACTCTTAGGCATATACCCAAAAGATGCACATTCATACAACAAGGACATCTGTTCAACTATGTTAATGGCAGCATTATTTGTAATCACCAGAACATGGAAACAACCTAGCTGACTCTCAAATGAAGAATGGATAGAGAAAACGTGGTACATTTACACAATGGAGTACTACTCAGCAGGGGTGGGGGGGAAGCAATGGAATCTTAAAATTTGCAGGCAAATGGATGGAACTGGAAGAAACCATCCTGAGTGAGGTAACATAGTCACCAAAAGACAAATATGGCAGAAAGAGTGCCAGGATAGGCTCCAAAGCTACACAGAGAAACCCTGCCTCAAAAAACCAAAAAAAGAGAGACAAATATGGTATGTAATCCACTCATATATTGACTTTAGACATAGAGCAAAGGATTACCAGCCTCCAATCAGCACCGCCAGAGAAGCTATGAAACCAGGAGGTCCCTAAGAGAGACATATATGGTCCCCTGGAGAAGGGGAAAAGGACAAGATCTGAGAAAATGGAGAGCATTGGGGGAGGGGAGAGGGAGTTAGGAGAAATAGAAGGGGAGAAGAGGAGGGGAGAGGAGGACATGAGGTAGCAGAAAGATTGAGTCAGGGGAAGAATAGAGGAGACCAACTAAGAATCTAAGCAGAAGCAGTTCAGTTCAGTGTTTAGCTGTTTGTATCTGCTTCTGCTTCCATCAGCTACTGGATGATGGCACTAACTAGCATGGCATTTAAGGTAGGCATCAATCTCATTATCAGGAAAGGGCATTTAAGGTAGTCTCTTCACTATTGTTTAGATTCTTATTTGGGGTCATCCTTGTAGATCTCTGGACATTTCCCTAGTGTCAGATTTCTCTTTAACCCTATAATGGCTCCCTCTGTTATGGTATCTCTCTTCTTTTTCTCCTCTATTCTTGCAGAGAGGGAGGAGTGATAAACAAAGGGGTCAAGCCCAGGCTAGAGAAACCCTCAGAAAAAACTGACCCAAATAAGGGGGAGCTCATGGATCCCAGACAGATAGCTGGGAAACCAGCATAAGGCCAACCCAGATCCCCTGAACATGGGTGTCAGTTAGGAGTCCTGGGCAATCTATGGAGCCTCTAGTAGTAGCTCAGTATTTATCCCTAATATAGAATGGACTTTGGGAGTCCATTTCATATGGAGGGATACTCTCTTAGCCTAGACAATAGGGGGGTCTAGGCCCTCCTCCAAATAATATGACAGACTTTATGATACTCCATGGAAGGCCTCACCCTCCCTGGGAAGCAGAAAAGTGATGGGGTAGGGGGTTAGTTGCGGCAGGGGAGAAGTAGAGGGAGAGGGAACTGTGATTGATATGTAAAACAATCTTGATTCTAATTTAAATAAAAAAAAGACAAAAAGAAAATATGTTGGCTACTTTAATGAAAATAACTGCTATTATTGTTGTAAGTAACCCTATTTACTATTCACTGAGTAAAAACTCTGTCCAGACATGTGCTACATATTTTTTTTAATCAGCAGTATTCATAGAACATAGTATTAGATTTAATAAGAACATTTCATATAACAATAGAATATATTTTTCTCTAACTTTTCTTTTTTCACCATCCTCCATTCTTTTAGTTCTCTTTATTCTTCTGAACAGTTTTGCTTCTTTTTTCATTTCATACACTCATACTTTTTTAAATCTATCTATAAAATCTGGAATTCACCAACTAGAAAAAATGTGATAGATATTAATCTCTCTACTTCATAAGCTTAGTATGATAGTTCATAGTTGCATCTATTTTATTGAAAATGGCATATTTTCTTCCTTATGCCTCCACATGCATGTGCATATATGTACACATGCACACATGAGCAAACACAATCATGCACACATATACAAACACATGCATGCAAGCATATGCTAATGGACAACACATACAGATCACTTTACAATGAATATTTCCATATTATTTACATATACCTATAATGCACCTATGAATATTATGGCACAATTGTAAAGAATAAGGTATTTAGTGCTGTCCATTTTACCTCTTTCATTCTCCTTTGGCTGTATTTGGCTTGGTGACATCAGTGAGTAGAATGTAAAGGATATCTGCTATGCGTCTACTATATATTATTTGAAGTAAATGTCAGCTTCCATCTCTACCCAGCCCTTTCTTTGCCCTAGTCAGGTCATAGACACATTACCAAGTTCAAGGTTTATTATGAAAATCATATATATTCGATCTGAAATCATCCTGTCTCTCCTTGAAAAACAAACAAAAAATAAACAAAACCAAAACAACACAACTATTCTCCATGATTGGTGTGCATCTTATTGGCTTACTTCTGACCAGAAGGCATAAGGGCAGGTGTGGCTTGGCTAGCACTAGGAAGTCCCTTTCTGGACTTCAAGGGACCACCAAACCCACTTGTATTCGCCTTTTTGTCAGATACAGAGCATGAAGTCTGAGCAGTCACTTCCAGGGACAGATAGTTGGTTTAGATTCTATAGTACGGTGTGTGCTTGTGACCTTCCAGGGTTTCCAATATCCATAAATACAAGCAGAAGAAGGCTTTCTCCATGGAGGCTTATTTTAATTTCATATTAATTCTCATAACAATGAATGGTTTAATTTCAATCAAGTAATTCATGACAGATGAGACATCACCAGGGAGCCAGATGGGAAATGATTCCTTTTTGTTTCTTCCTCTATCAGGATTCTGAAGAAATGAGGAAAATGGGGTCAGAGCTGACTAATGACTGTTTATGTAGTATTGTAAAAATTGACAGTAATCTCAGATAGTATGTTAGTCTTAAACTGTATCTGGAGGCTTAATAAAGGCCCATCTTTCCCAGCACATATCTGTGTTTTGATAACTACTTCTCACGTTTAAGAAGATTGTTGCTTGGGGTCAACGCTCAACTTGAAGTGTGAAATAGCAAAGTATCTCTATATATAGGTCACTTGCTACTTTCCTATAGTATATTCACATACACTGAATGTTGGTCAGGCTACAGTTGCTCATGTCTATAAAACTCTCACTCAGGACACTGAAGTAATCACAGGGGGATTACTAGGAACCTGCGGCTAGCCTGGTGTGCACAGTGAATTTTAAGCTGGACAGGGATACATAGTTAGATTAGCTCAAAAACAAACAAAAAAGAAGAAATAATATAAAAAGGAAAAAATTTCAATATGAGAAGTAATTTTACAATTCTCTTTAGATCAAATCTTCCCCATCTAAGAAGACACTGTCACCCCTTCTCTTATGCTCATAGCATTGTATCACCCCAATTCTTTCCTCTCCTGCATGACTATATTGCAAGTCCTATAGTTACATTTCTAACATCTACATTGTCTCTCTCCTTATTTCTGTTAGTTTGTGGTAATATTAGCCATTTCAAACATGTCCTCTTTTATGTAGACCTCGATAATGGCTTGCTGCCTATCTGCCCATCCTACTCTATAACTGCTCTTTATACACAATACACCTGGCAGCAGAATTATATCCTTAAGACACAGATGAGAAAAGTTTACTCCACCCATTCAAATCCCCAGGACCTTCTGTCACTGTCCAAACAAATCCACATGCTTCAACAAATCTAATATCCCCCCCTCCCTTAGGAGACCAAGGAACTTGAGACAAATTTCCATCTTGAATTTTCTCTTATCTTTTTAAACTATATTTTAAAAAACTATTTGAGTATTATAATGTAATTAATATCATTTCACCTTTCTCTTTCCTCTCTCCAAAACCTCTCATGTACTCTTCCTTGCTCTCTTTCAAACCCAATGCTTGTTTTTCTTTAATTGTATATATAGAGATATATATCCACATATGTTTATTTCCTAAATATACAAATGCAAACTATATTTACATGTGTCTGTTTTCAGAGCTTGGTGTTTGGATCATCAATGGTGTGCTCTTCCCTGGGTAAAACTTTACTTTCCAGAGTTGCTTGTAGTTCGTTATTTATTAGGTTTGGCACCTTGTGATCTTTCCTCCTTCCACATTTGCATGCCCATTGGTGTCTTCTTTGTTCAGATCATGCTTAGGCAGCCATGTTGGTGAGAATTCACAGGTGTGGCTTCTGACATGTCTAGAAGACAGATTCTTACAGCAAACTTCCTGCTTCTCTGGCTCTTACAATCTTTGTGCCCTCTTCTGCAATGATCCCCCTGAGACTTAGATGTGGTATGGAACACCCAGGACAAGCGCAGTAATGGATCCTGCAGAAGAATTTACAATTGCCATGTCATTAAACCTGCATAGTCCCTAGCTACATTCTAAATATTTATTCTTATACCCACAGATAATTAGAGCCCTCAACAATCACAAAGGAAACTCAACTTTGCAACAAATGGACACCACTGCAGAGAATCATGACTTATGAAAATGCTGGGTTGTGGAGCTTGGTCCCAATTGCTGTACCTCCTCTTTTTTGAGTATTGCCGATCATTTCTAATCTCACTCTTATTCTTTTTAGTTTTCATAAATGTAATGATAAAATTTTATTTACATCGCCATGGAAGGCATTTTCTTCACCACCAGAGCTTGATAAAGATGGTAACTGTCACAGAAGTCTTACCCTATGTGTAAAAATGTTAAACCTTCCTTAAAACTCTGACCAGGGTAATTGTCCTTGCTCTTTTTAAAGGCATTTTCTGCAGGCAATAAAATTCATACATTTTAAGACTTGATAAATTCTGATAATCATATCCAATCATACAACACTATAATCAAAATATAGGAGTCCCTGGTCTTCAAACTACTCTGAAATTCCTTTGCTATTCATCCTCTTCTAAGGGATCAAGTGATTTGTTCATTTTGACTATAGGTTTTTCTTTATTGAAATCTCATTCAGTCATTAGAACATTGCTTGACTTACTTAGTAGAATTCTTTCAACATACATTTAGGAGTTGAGCTACATGATAGCTGATTTATATTTCATGGTATGACTTCATTATTATAATTTACTCATATATTGTCCAGGTGATAAACATTTGGATTGTCCTGGAATTTTGGCTACTATGAAAAAAATCACTATAATCATAATGTACAACTTTTATGTAGATATGTATAGTCATTTCTCTTAAGTGTGGTCTCATGAACAAGATATTTCAATATAATATAAGATATTTCAATACTGATTTTTAAAGTGGCATAATCTTTTAACTTCCTAACAACACTCTTAAATGTCTGCCATTACTGTCCACCAGATATGCACTATGTCTAAAAGGTCCCAAACCATCCAAACCAGCACTATTAGCCCATAACTAAGTATTCAAACACTTAAATCATATTGGGCAATCTCATGTTCAATCCACAACAGATACTGAATTTGGGTCATACTCATGCAATAACAATAAAGCCATTTATAACTCTCGTTAAGTCTCAAATCTTATCAGATTACTAATCTTTAAATCTTGACTTCTCTCTCTCAAAAATGATTTTAATCTTGTTAAAAGTGTATTCATAGCAAATGTAATATAGACATACAATTTTCTTAAAAATAAAATTCTACTCTGGCCAAATCCTCATGTCTCTCTCCATTCCTCCAAATCCAATCACCCTGTCTCATCCACAGCTTGGTAGCAGACCTTCTGCTGTGGCTTCTCTCTCTTTTTTCCTATAACCAGGAGACTAACTAAGCAGATCCTTGTAGAACACAAAACTTTCCCTCTATTTGTGATGTTCTTCCATGATACCAAGGCCTTCATTTTAAGTTTCAGGTTCTAATATTCAGACACACATTTTACCTGGAACCTCCAGCCTCCAAACCTATCACTGTCCCAGAAGATTTTCCTATAGGTAACACAGCCAACACACTATCCTAACAAGCAAAGAAGAAACAGAAAGCAAGGAACAAAACACTCACCCAGCAGAGACAAGACCAGATAGAAGCACCTAAAATCATAATCTTCTTAATTCCAGATGCCTAGACACCAAAGGGTGTGTGAACAGGCTTTCCCCTGTAATCAGGCTAGTGACTACTCTAATTGTCATCATAGAACCTACAACCAGTGACTGATGAAAGAAGATTCGGTGACCCACAGCCAAGCACTGGCCTGAGTTCCTGGAGTTCAGTTGTAGAGAGGGAGAAGTGATAAGCAAAGAAGTCAAGACTATGTTGGGGAAACAAACAGAAGTAGCTGACTTGAGCAAGTGGGAGCTCACTTACTCCAGACATACAGTTGGGGAACCTGCATAAGACCAAACTAGGTTCTCCCAAAGTTCCAGCATCTTTGTTTCAGGAAGACACTATGCATACTTTGAAAAAATATGTATAAACACCCAGACAGACATGAAATCTGTCTACATCTTTATCTACAATGATGCCCTGTCTGTAAGATGTGCTAGCATAATGGGGGCACAAAGCTTGTGTAAGTAACCAATCAATAACTGATTTGACTTAAGATATAGTCCTTGAAATGGAACCCATATCCAACAGGGCCTGGGTGACCAAGAACTTAAGACTAAATATACATAGAGACCTACTATATAACCAAATAGTACTCGTTTTCAAAAAGAAAAACAAAAATGTAGCGCTAAAATGACTTCTAATGATATTCTGCTATATTCACTGATCAGTGCCTTGTTTAGCACTCATCAGTGAAGCTTCCTACTGCAGCTGATGGAAATAAATACAGAGACCAACAGCATTACACTGAGTGAGAGACTTTGTAACACTCAGCCCTAAATGGATGTCTCCATCAAACTGCTCCTATAGGAGCTCAGGGAATTCCAAGGAAGAGGAGACATAAAGAATGTAAGAATCAGAGCGGGTGGAGGACACCACATAACAGCCCCTCCAAATAAACACTAGCAAAGCTCAATTTATGAATGCACAGTCTGAAGTAGCATGATCAGGTCCTACACGGGTCTGCACCGGGTCCTC
Organism: Cricetulus griseus; assembly: GCF_003668045.3. Lineage (NCBI taxonomy): Eukaryota > Metazoa > Chordata > Mammalia > Rodentia > Cricetidae > Cricetulus > Cricetulus griseus. The sequence goes on along the minus strand of NC_048597.1, from coordinate 43,795,537 downwards.
TGTACTTATATTATGGATTCCAGTTTAGTGACTTTTGTGTGATTCCTGAGTGTGTGAATGAGTGGGTCTCTGATTCTTGTGCTTTCCCTTAGGTTCTTCTCTTTCTGTTAGTTTGTCTTGTCTAACTTTATTGTGAGAGTATTGTTTTGTTATATTATATTTTGTTATAGTTTTAAAAAACTAAAAAAAAGAATGAATCAATGAATGAAAGCTAGTCACTAGGGTAAAAGTTAATAACTGTCCTGTCATTTATACCTGGTGGTAGGTGGAAAATCAGTTTTCTCCAATAAAGTGACACTGGGTATATCAACCACTCCAGAGCAGGCCCCATGTTCAGATGTAATGGACCAACATAGAATGAACTCCACAGTTTTGCTTGTGTGTGTGTGTGTGTGTGTATGCTTTTTTTGGAGGTTACTATTTGATGGTTTTGTTTTGTTTTCCTTTATGGGTTTTTTCTTGGTTTTGAGGGCTTTTACTCTTGTATCGGTTTTTTGTTGTTATTGTTTGTTGTTTTGAAAGAACTTATTTTTGGGTGGGTAGAGAGTAGAGAGGGGAGATGATCTAGAAGGATTTGGGGGATGGGAAGAATATGATCAAAATATATTTAAAATTAAAAATTGTTTCATATAATAAAAATAGTCTGGATTCTTTACATTTGAGAACAGGTAGGAAAGGCTAAAGAGACAGTAAATTCAGTGAGGACGGCAAGATGATGTGTTCAAAGACATTACTAACTTTAACCAACATTTACTGTCCCTCTCCATCAGTGCATGGCTTCAGTATTATCTTCAGTGACTGAAAAACCTGAGCTCAAAATCTCAGGTTTTTAAGAAAGATCACAGCTTCCTGCATCAAGACAATCTCTATACACCAGAGTTTAGGTTTTCTGCACTCTATGTCACAGGGCTTCATTTTAAATAAAAGACTTACCTGTACTAAAACATTTGAGTTATATTTTTAATTTCAGTTATTATCATAATGTTCATATGCAAAAATACATGTGTATGCTGTGGCACAGGGAACAAGATAAGTAAATAACTTGTGGGATTAGTTCTCCTCTTTAACTGTAATCAGTTTGTGGGTTTGGTAGCAAGTACCCTATATCTGAGCTGAACCATCTCCCCTGCCCTGAAACATTGTTTTGCCTTTATGGTGACAGGTAGATACATATTTTAGCTTCTCATTTTGTCTTTACTTACTATGGAGAGAAGGCACAAGCTGTAGATATATTATATATTAAGTAATTGATCTCTTAGTAACATATTTTTCTGTTACCGAAGGTGATGTTTATTCATTTCCTAAAACATGGAGGGCATGGCTGGAAACAGATCTCAGTGTGCTAAAGTACTTGCCTTGTGAGCATAAGGACCATTTTCAAGCCCCCAGAGCTCACTTGAAATTCTCAAGCGTAGTTCTTTGTGTTTGTGATCCCATGGACAAGAGGCTGGGGAGAATTCTTGGGGTTCAAGGTATAGTTAGTGTAACATTGTAAGTGAGCTCTAGATCAATGAAGGACCCTATCACAAAAATAGTTCGATGACATTTTTGAGAATGACATCCAAGGTTATCCCCTGATCTCCATGCACACACAGGCATGAGCATATATTCATACACATATGAGTTAACTTTTTTAAGTGTCAGGAAATTTTGCCAAGTCTCTATTGAGATCCCTATTTACTTTGAACTTTACATAAACCAAGGAGTTTTAGAACCAAGAAAACAAAAAAATATATAGAAAAACAGAGGGTTGAGGGAAGGACTAAAGGAGGGAAGAAATCCAATATTCTTTGTTCTAATTTATAGTTAAAAGGCTAAAAATCATCAAAGTGTTATATTTGATATGTAAGCTTATAGTGACTTTTAAGTATGGAAAAAATAAAGTATAACATGTTCTTTAAAAATGGAAAAGATAAAGAAAATAAAATTGGGAAGTTGATATTTTAATATCCAGCAATAATGGAATGCTTTGTGTAGTATAAAACCTTGTAAACTATTTTTAAGTATTTATTCTAAAGGCCAACTCTCATCTGCACTCAACATAATATTAGCCCATGACTGACACTGTTATTTTCCCTCTTCATGAGATCCATGGAAATATGTGAAAAGAAATTCAGTTGATTCATTTGAGCTTTGTTATGGAAATGATTCCTGTAGGATGACAATTCTCTATTTATGAACTCTCTAAATGATATGAGGCTAGTAAATTATTTCCCTTAGTGAAAAATTATGACCGAAGAAGTAGATTAATAATTTACTTAACAGCAGTGAAAAACAATAACAAAATGTTGAGTTCCCGGTATTCTCAGTTTGGTGTAGGGGAACCTTTAGCCACGCCTGATTAGGGGCTGGCTACAAGTCTGCCTGACTACTCCTGCAAGGGCATGGTCAGGGTGATGTAGAGTAAAGTTTCAGTTGGCTGAGTTTCGCTTTCAGTTTTGACCCTTTTGGGCTTGCATACAGACTGCTGCCATGCCGGGCTGGCTAGGTCGCTCTATAAGTAAGGCTTTTCCCTATTAAATACCCTTATATTTCTAATTGGCTCAGTATTGGTAATTTCCCACTGTAGTTTGGTTTGAACATATAATGAGTGTCCATTCTTACAGTGAACATTCAGGATTGACATGACAACTCTCAGAGTTGCCTATCTCTGATCTTTGCACTTTTCCAAATTTCTCCCATGTTTTATGAGACCATTTGTTACCTTTTCAATCATTTTTTACATACGAAAGATACAGAAAATGTATTATATCAAATGAAACCCTACAATACATATTAGCATATCTGAATATTTTCATTTTTTCTGATTCTGATGAGAGTTTTAGGTCCAATTTGAAATTACAAAATAAATAAAACTAACTAGTAACAAGTATATCCAATAATCTTCAGAATAGCCATTTTATTTTTTATTAATTTCAATGCATTAAAAACCAGAAAGAATTGAATATCTCTGTTCATGGTGCTCTCACAGAGAATCACTAGTTGCATGTAAATCCTTTTTTAAAAATCACAGATGTGTCAGATCATTCTGAGTATCTAAGGTAAATCTAGCAGGCATTGATTTATTCATTTACTAACCGAAGAGTGGTTCTTGACATCTCTTTAAGTGCATGGTTGTTCTGGGTGAAGTAGAGCTATTATTTGAATGACTAAGATGAATCAAATATAAAGAATGACATTCTAATAAGTTTTCATGGCCTCTTTGGATGTCAAAATAGAAACTCCACCAAATTCATTCTATCTAAGCTACCTCCTCTGTACAATTTTAAAATAGTTTCTTTTTTGAAATATTCTTCTCTTCTTAAAAAATATATTACATCTCAAACCAGCATAGGACTGTTCCAGACCCGCTGATGGAGGAAGTCAGTTTGGAGGTCTGGACAATTTGTGGGTAATGTATCAGTATTTACCCCTAGTACACAAATAAACTTTGGGAGCCCATTCCACATAGAAGGATACTCTCTTAGCCTAGACACACTGGGGAGGGTCTAGGCCCTGCTCCAAATGAAATGACAGACTTTAAAGATTCTCTCGCCCATGGAAGGCCTCATCCTCCCTGGGGAGCAGAAAGGGGTTGGGATATGGGTTCGTGAGGGGCAGGGAAGGAGGGGAGGGAAAGGGAACTGGGATTGGCATGTAAAAGAAGCTTATTTCTAATTTAAATAAAAACTAAAAATAAACTACATCTCAACCATTGTTTCCCCTCCATCCTCACCTCCAAGTCCCTCCTTCCCTACTTCCTTGCACCCCCAGATCCACTCCTCCTCCACTTCCCTTCAGAAAAGAGCAGGCACCTCAGAGATATCAACCAAACATAGCATAACGAGTTACAATGAGACTAAGCATATATCTTCATGTCAAGGCTGGACGAGGCTAACCAGTAGGAGGAAACAAGTCTTTAGGGAGGATTAATACACTAGATATGATCTCACAAAACTACTTTATCTAATATTGGATTTTTAATTTCTGTGCCCCCAACTATATTGAGCACTAAGAATTCAGTGAAGGTCCTGGGAGACAAGCATCCTTGAGATTAAGTGTTGAGGATTGGATGGTGGAATTCTTACCTATTTTCATATGTTCAAGTAGGAGGAAATTCTATTCTTCAAAATCTTCACCTTTATTTAGGCAGACTTAGTTCTAGCGATGTGTTGCAATAGGGTCAGCATAACTTACTAAAGGTTTGGAACTTGTTTACAGGAAGGAAGGAATAGTAGCCATATTTGAAAACTGAAGAGACAGCCTCTTTCTTACTATGGAGAAGATAGAGAGATGGCAGGAGAAGCAGGTGAGCACTTCAGTCCTTTGGGATGCCTTTTTGATATCCAACTGAAGATTCTGAAAAGGCCATTGGAAATATAAGGTGGATGTGGGAGAGATATCTAGGTTGGAACTCTAACTTTGGAAGTCTTTTGCATATTTGTTTAAATTTATCAACAAGAGTGTCATCACCAACAAGAGGGATTTAGATAAAGAGAAAAGCTAAAGACTCATCCAAAAGGCACTCTGATATTTTGAAATTAGGAAGAGAGGGAGACAGAGAGAGAGAAAGAGACAGAGAGAGGGAGAGAGAGGGGGGAGAGAGAGGAACATTCAGAAATGTGAGGGAGAAATGCGGTATCCTGGAGGCCAGCACAGAAATCTCACAATGAGTCAGGAGTGATTAACCATGTCAGGTGCTGCAGATAGGTCAAGTAAGATGCATTAGCTGGAACATATTGTCTAGATCACTAGAAATATGTTTGAGCAAATATCAGAAAGATAAATTAAACATCTGCTATCTTTTGGCTATGTGAGCTGTCAGGGAAAAAATAGTTTAGATAAATTCTCAGTGTACAAAACATTTATTAGTTGTAGTTTCCTTCCAAATAAATCTACAAGCATGTAAATACATACATATTCTGTCTTTTTTTATGGCGTGGTTATTGTAGGTAGACACTCAGAACTCTGCTCGCTCCACAAATGCAGTTCTGGATAATACCTCTGTGAATGTTTTGAGCTCACTTTGTAGCCTAGGCTGTCCCCTACCTCATAATATTCTTCCTTTATAGTCTTAAGTACTGTGACTCAAGTACTCAAGTACTGTACTGTTACCACTACACTGGTTTTTAAACATAATTTTGAAATGCATTTTTTTCTCAGATGCACTCTTAAGACAATATCCGCCAAATGGCCTTTTAAAAAAATTACTAGTCTCCAAAACATATGTGAATATCTCCTTAAAATAAGTATTCCAAAACAATATTTTAGCTAAAGTTAAACCCCAATCTACTAAAGCACCTAAAATTGTCAATTTACCAGAAATCAAAGGAAGAAATATGTTAGATGTTGCCATGATGAATCTATAAATCAAACCTGAACAAAAAGCACTTCCAGACTATCACCACACACACAAACACACACACACATACATACACACACACACACACACACACACACACGCACGCACACACTCACATATACACATTCTCTCTCTCCTCATATCTCTCTCTCTCTCTCTCTCTCTCACACACACACACACACACACAATACACACTTTATATCAAAAAATGATAATAGTGCATATGTATGTAAGAAAAATCTTAGTGCATATATGAAACAATTTCAAATTATGAATTCTTTTTTCTATTGTTATGCACTATATATTGTATAACATATATATATATATATATATATATATATATGTGTGTGTGTGTGTGGTGTGTGTGTGTGTGTGTGTGTGTGTGTGTGTGTGTGTGTGTGTGTGTGTGTGTGTGTGTGTGTGTGTGTGTGTGTGTGTTTGCAAGTATGTATGCAGCTGCACATGGAGGTCTGAAGTTGATTTCAGGTTTTTTCATTCTCGTTCAATCACTTTGTTTACCACAGTAGTGTCTCTTTCCAAACCTGGAGCTCACCTCTTCTGGCTCCTGTAGCTAGCCAATCTGCCCTGGGGATCCTTTTCATTCTCCCCAAGTGATGTGAGTATTGAAACTTGCCATCCATCTGGCTTTCTACATGATTTCTTGGAATCTGAACTCCAGTCCTCATACCTATGCAGCAAACACTTGATCATTTAAGTCATCCCCCCAGTGCCCGTAGTGGAGATATTTTAGACTCCCCTATAAATAAACAGACTGCGTGTGGGGGAACAACATAAGAAAATTCAAACACTCATTAGATAATCAATGAAGCAAAGAAATTAATACACTATTTAAAACTATGAAAATGGTATTATAATTACACTTTTAACAGTTTTCATTTTGCTATGAAGAAAAGATACAAGGTCCGGAATTTGAATTCAAACTAATCTAATGTTGAAGTAAAGGGTTCTTGGTATATATAAATTAAGACTGACTACAAACTCCTAACTTCTGTACTGTCTGATTGGTGTATGATGATTCACTATTATTCTACCCACTTTATATGTATTTAAACTTTTATGCTGAAAGTTTTAATATTTAATGTCTTCTCAAATGAAGAGAAACTGCCTCCCTGGATAGTACTCACTGCACACTCTACAGAAGGCCCACACAGTGGTAACTGTGTAATTATTCGGTGCACAAATTCATCTCTGGCTCTTCCATAGTACCCTATTGACTGAGCCAAGAACTTCTGATTCATCCTTTTTCTTGCCCTCATGGATGAGTAATCTTGACTGGATTTAGTGTGATTTTACTTGAAGTTCAGATGATCAATTCTTAGTAATATTTGGAGGCTTCATTTTCCAGCCCAGATTATTTGGGCACAATGGAGGTGGGGAAAGTCAAGTTTCTGAACTCTGCTTCTGGGACCACTTCTATAGGTTCTGCCATCTCCCAGGGTTTCTTTCTGGGAGACAGCCTCACTCTTGAATTTTATTCCAACTTCTTTGTAGCAACAAGTTTAGGTTATTTTACCTTTATAAAGTTGTCTAACTACAAATAGAATTTTCAGAACAAAACTAAGGGAAAATATCAACATCTAAATAAAAAGAGAAAGTTGTAAAGCTAAATTGTGGGCATTAGGGAGGGGGTAATGATTTAATCCAACTTCTAGATTCTTCTGCATCCATTCTCTCTAAGTGTCTGTATGTCTTAGTCACTATTAAATTGAACATAATTGATTTGTTCTTCTTTGTTCAAGGATATGGTAGACCAACTGCTATCTGTTTCCATAGAACTTGACAAGAGCTGGGAGTCAGAGCAGAGTCTAGTATACATGAGCATTCTTCATTTGCTTCCCTTAAAGTATTGTTTGTGTGTCTTATAAAATATTCTTTTCATGCACAACTATTGAAATCCATAACTTGAGGATGTAGTAAAAAGACTCAATGGGAATGAAATTATGGAATCTGTGTTAGCACTGCCTTGGTTAGACTTCTCTTGCACAGACTCTGAGAATTTGACTACCCTCTGTCTTTGCTCAGCTGTATGTCATTCAGAAAAGAATGCGTAGCTCTGAACTGCAGCAAGCTTTGATTCACACTATGGTTTACAAGTTCTCAGGTAAAGATGGCCCCAGAATTCACCATGAAGACTCCCTACTCTGCATTGTAATCCATAAAAAAGGAAATAACTTCCCCCAACAGTAGACTAGTACTTTTCTTCTGAAAAATCATTCCATTTCTGATTAACTGATGTTTCTCTTCCCTTGTGTCCTTGTGACTCAGTTACTAAAATGTTTTCGAAAGTTGGGCAAACCCTTTTCTGTCCTTTGACTTTCGTGGCTTGTTACCAAGAATGGTGCATTGACATCTGCAGACTACTAACATACATTTTTTTCTAACAAAGACAAAAAATGCATGGAAACTGTGAAGAATTATAAAAATATAGACAATTTTAAAATGAAAACTGTCAGTTCTCATTACCCCAACTGTTGATTCTGGTACCCAGAATCCCTCAGAGGACTAAGAATTTTATCACATCATGATCCAACTTACCAAATGCCTAGTTACTCTGTTGCTTTGAAACAGTTCACAAAATTCCTCCAGAATTCTTTTCCTGTTAACTGGATAAAGTGTTGACCTGTCGTGTATTTTGGGAGGAAATTGTTCAAGTTAGCAGTATATAACTAACTCAGTCATATATTTGGAATTTAAAGACTCATTTAAAAACACACACACACACACACACACACACACACACACACACACACACACACACACACACACACAATTTATCAGTCAAAATTTGGAGCTCTCTTCCCAAATAGATTGGTAAACAGTATGACTTCAGAAGTAAATTATTTTTGTTTATAGTAAAACCCTATTTCTAAGGTTTTTATCATCATGTTTTCCTTTTTGCTTGGGCTATTTGTTGAGGAAGTCATTACCATGACCTTCTATTCACCTCTGCATTGCAGCTTAATCCCAGTGTCTCTCCAAACTAATTATCTCTTTCGAAAAAATCTTTGGAATTTTGAGGACAAATGAAGCTCCTGTTGAACAAACCCCTTTATAAGCTCTGGGCCATAAAACAATTGATGCTTATTATACAGTGCTGGCATGTAAAGGAAAATTTTTCAGAATAGCTGGTATGTATAAAAATGTTCATAATAAAAATATAAGTTTTTTTTTGTATCTGCTTTTTTTGGATACACTATGAACCAGAGGCAGGCCTTTAAAATGCTATCTAATGTAGGGTTTGGTCCCAAACACTTAATGATAACTTCCTACTGGGAAACAATTGTAATTTCATAGTTCATAATGGATTTCACAGTTGATAGCACTGGACTGTGAGGAAAGGAGCTTGACTTGGTTGTTTTTATGACTATGATTATTACTATTACCATTTAATTACTTTCAGTCAACATCTGTCAAGGGATGACTCAAGAGACTTTTTTATCAAGGTTCTTTCACTTTTCAAAAGGCTAGTATTCAAGGATTTTTGTATGAATTCTTAAAGAAACTTAAAAGTTTGACCTCAAAACTCATAAATTTGATTGATTGAAAGTGAACTTCATATTGGATTTTCTGTAGTATTACTTGTGAACATAAAAAGAAATACTGGCAAGAGGAACTGAATTCCAGAAGAAACAAAAGATTGGGGGGTTCTTTAAATAAGTTCAAGGGTATAAACTTCACTCAATTAATACTAGGATCTAATGGATTTTATGTGGCCATTCTAAGCCCTGAGAACTTGGAAGAGATTTGTAGAAGCCAGAAAGTTCCAGACAGTTGCAAATAGGTAGATGATCTCTAGACTATCATTCACTTTAATGTCCTTGGCCAAGGTCTAAAGGTAAAGAACAGCATGACATAAAGGGCTGGCAAAAGACGAATGTGATATATATTCACATATAAGTTGATACTAGCTGTTAAGTAAATGATAATCAGGTAAAATCCACAGACCTAGTGAAGTTAGGTAAAGACAAGGGCTCTGAGGTGGGGGGTGGGGGCATATGTATCTCCATGGGAAGGGGGAATAGAATAGACAATGTGAGTGTTCTGGGGCATGAAGGGACTGGAGCAGTAGATATCAGGTGTGGGGTGGAAGGAGAGAGATTGGGGACAACTGGTGGGTGGTGTGGAAATCTAGTGCAGTGGAAGTTCATTTATTGCTACAGGCCTTTAATCTTAGCTTCCTTGGAGGTCAAGGCAGGAACATGATGAGTTTAAGGCCTGCCTGAATAATTGTGATGGCAAAGGGACATTTTTGACTGTCACAGTGTCTAGTGGGTATTGAAAACTTTTAGGAGTAGACAGTATATAGTAGGAAATAATGTAAAATGGCAATAGTGAATCTTTGAAAATCACAGAACAATTGCAAATATAGGTTGGCTTAATAGACTGGTTTCTAGGAATAGAGGAATAACATTAATATATTTAGGCAAACTATATCTGTACTTTAAAACACTTTTGCTACCCAGGTTACTACATAGGTTAGTTGTGGCAATTTTTTCTTTATGTATCAATTCTTATTGATTATAAGAAATAGCTTTGAAATTTGTGATTAAAAATATCCACAGGAGTCATGGTTTTATAGAGAATTCCCTAACCAGCTAATACCAATCAGAAACCTCTAGACAGGATAATGGCAGTATTAATGCCATGAGTCTGTCATTACCAGCTTAACTGGCTGCATGTTGTTGAAAAGAGGTATTAACATCAACATCATGTCAGGACTGAATGGCCACACTATACTTTATCAAAATTCCACTTGAAGCAAGACAATCCACGCAGACACTATTACTTCCAAATATATGATGGATCCCTGGAGCTTGTTGGATGTGGAAACTAGTTGAACTGGTGAGCTCCGTGTTTAGTGAGAGACCCTGTCTCAAACAATAATGTGGAGAGTGACTGAGGAAGATATTTTAACATCTACTTATAGGCTTCAATAGAACACACATATACAGACACACACTCATAGCACCACCACCAAAAACAATTGAAAAAATTTTATATTATGCTCAAGGCCTTCTCCGAGTATGTCTCTTTTTCTTGCACTTCCAACCTCTTACTAGATTGATTCTTCCTTCTACTTGAACTCTCAACAAATATCATCTATATTTGATCAAAGCAAAGAAATATACCAAGAAACATTTTAAATTTAAGCCAACAGCTATCATCTCTTTTACTGTGCTTTTTTAAGTAACCATGATGACCTGAACAGAATAGCTGATTAATGCTATGAGATCTATGCCAGTCTATGGATATGCAAAGAGGTAGTAAATATGTAAGAAAGAATAAAGGCTCATCTTCAAAAAATAGCAAAACATCCAAAAATTCTCAATTACTAGCAAACCAAATGTTCTTCAAAGTTAGCAGAGGAAAACACAAACCATAGTCTCTCACTAAACATGGAGCTCACCAGTTCAACTAGTTTCCACATCCAACAAGCTCCAGGGATCTTTTTCTTTCTGCCTCCACAAGGTACCCACTTTTTACATGGGTGCTAGTGATGCAAACTCCTTTGGAAAATAAGACCCAAGAGAAGCAAAGGAATTCCAACTATTGTTTTTGTTAATTAAGGATAGGATATGTTTTATGCTAATTTTTCAGGCATCTCCCATAACATTTTCAAATGAGAATGAGTCCCAGAATTATACTTTCCTGCCTGTATTGTCCTGAAAGTGTTATGGCCAAATTGAGTATTCATTGCTTGAGTGGTGTCATTCTGCCAGGTTGCTTATGAGTAATATTTTATAAAGCATCCCTTAGGAATGGATATCCAGAGATATTTAACAATGATTATTTTGTTGTAAGAGGCTGAAAAGACCAAAAGATCCTCTGTGGAGAGGTGTGGTCCTTGTCTATGACAGCAAAGTATTTGTATTGATGCTTTAGAGGAAATAAACAGTAATGTAAGCAGAAAATGAACAATAAAGTTATACAGAATTTTGTGATTGAGATCAGTTGAATTAAAAAATAAATTAACACCATAACACAGCAAAGAAAGAGGGCACAGTCTGCTTGACTTTGCAAGTCTTAAGATATGACGTATAATAGGATCACTGCAAGGTTGAAGAGACAAAGAAAACACATGTAAAACTGCAGATGTTATTTCTAAATTGTTCATAAGTAGCAGGAAACTGCAGGATGATGTTTAACTACACTGTAGGTAGCAGCAATTTGCATTTGTAATATCAGCATAATGAGTTTAAGATGTGCATTGATCCCATTTCATTTTATATGGAATGCAACAAAGCATGTTAATGGGTAACCTAAAAGCATATAAATCAGGGAAAAATCTGAAATGTCATAAAATTCAGAGCCATCACAGTAATCGTTCTTATTTGAAACATCCCACCCAAGGTTTGCATAGAGTCTAAGGTAATAAATAGCAATGGTAATTACATCGAATGGAGAAATTAAGGTTTTCCATTTTCAAATATCCATGAGATATAGTGCAATATGACTCATTCCCCAAAGTAAAGTCTTCTATGATTGATAGTCCCTTAATTAAAAATAAGAAATTATTTCATAGTCACGTTAGTCTTCCTGTTTTAGAAATTGCTGTTTGACTCTTGCTATACTTCATTATTCTTTCTCTTTTTTAACCTTGTTGTTCATTAATTCCATTGTTCATACCCTCATAACTCACTTAATTATTCAAAGGGTCCATTTTACCCCTGAGAATTATGTGAGTCTATTATTACCCATCTCAATTTTGAGAGAAATATATTCAATTATTTCAAATAACTCTTATTTTGTGTTTTGGCTTTTCTGTGCCATTGTCAATTACTTTTGGAATGGCAGAGAAAGTCTGAGAGTTGTGATGATGGAAATTATAATACAAATTCAGAAATGTAAAATATAAGGAATCATACATCATATTCCTACTTATAAATGCAATTGTAGAGGTCAATTAATTTAACATGAATCTCTAGACAAAAACTAAACAGGAAACACTTATTTTGTTAGTTACTAGCTTGCTTGTTGAACATCTACCTGCCACCTCCAATCTCCCTTTACAAGAATAATAACAGCAACCACCAAGATGCAAGCTTGAAAGTAATGGAATTTACAGAAGGTGCTTTCTCTTTCAAGTAATCAGTACCATGCAAGTTAAAATTAATTACGAAATATTTTATGTCCTATCAACTGATAAAACTAAATAGTTTGCTAGAGATGAAATATGACAAAAAATAGCTTTGTTGGTCATAGCAAAAGTTGCTACCAAAACTTTGCAAAGCAATTTCTTAGAATCGAGTTGAGCGGCAGAGATAAGTTGGTTGGTTATATTAGATGTCAAAATTGTGAATCTGTGGGTAGCTTCTGTTAAAGAAATCCTTTAAATAGGGAGCTGAAGAATCATTTCATTTTTTCATTAGGAGGAGAATGAAACAATCTACCCGACCATCGCTCAGCAGAAAATGAATAAGTACATAAAATTACGATAGACTCTGATGACACCCTATGGAAGGCTTCACCATCCAGGGGGAGCAGAAAGGATATGTGATAGGTAGGTTTTTAGATGGGGAGGTGGTAGGGGAGGCCCGGAGGGAGAGGGAACTGAGATTGTCATGTAAAACAATCTTGTTTCTAACTCAAATAAAAAATCTTCCAAAAACTTATAAAGTGAAATGCTATATGGAAAATGAAATTAAAACAAAGCAACAGGGATTTCATGTATGCATGTATGAGCATGAAATATATATATATATATATATATATATATATATATATATATGTATGGTTATGTATGTTAAGTTATATACTTGATATTGTGATACATTGACCTCAGAAGAGTGGTCACTTCTGGAAAATGTAGAGAGAGAAAAGACACTGAGAAGGGTCTTACCTATTGTCTGTAATATGTAATATTGTATTATTTTTATCAAGCATCATCTGGAATGCATATAGCAATCTATTAACTTTGCTTAAATCCATGTTTCTGACATCATATTAAGTATTTTGTATATATTTAAAATACTTAATACTTAAAAATTTAAAGCTAAATGGAAAATAATATATTATCCTTAATTTCACAATTATACTGGTAGCATTTTCACATAAAATGCCATTGGACATGAAATCCCATTATTTTATTCATGTATTTAATGTGTATTATGAGTTCATTTACATAGTAGCTCCATTAAGAACTTGGTTTTATGCATTTTCCAATGAATAAATAGAAGCAAAAGACAGAATCTTTTGGGCAGATATTGGGCAGGTCTCTGTCTCCCATCTATTGTCTCTCACCTGCTGTGGACCTGGTCTTCTGCCATGGGACCTGCCAAGGTCCCACTGCCCACCGCATTCACCTTTAAGCTATATTCCTAACAAGCCCCACTATCCCAACAGGGCTACAGTTCTGGTTCTAATGTTCCCAAGGAGGGCACAGGTGGAGTGTATTAACCTTCCTTTTAGCAGCCAAGGAAGGAGGAGAAACCACACTACACTTCCAAAGGAGAGAGTGGCCTGACACAAAGAACTGTTTCTTCTATCCAGCTTTCTAAGGGTCTGTCAACTATATCTCTCCTCTTTGTGATTGGGATTGAAGGGAATAGGCATCCCATCATCTGCCTAGAGGAATCATCTTGATTTCCCCCATTATCAGCAAGGCTGTTCTCCAAACTCTTAATTATACACCAACTCTATTAAAGGAGATGTCTATACAGTGCAAAGAAAGAGCTTTAAAAATGTAAACATTTTGTACATATTGTGTGTACCCTGGGGCTGTGTGGTCTTTATAGGACAATTAGATGCATTGGATGCAGGAATGTGTATGAATTTAGTAGGAGACATTTAGTATGAAAGAGAACCAAGGTGCCTTATGTGTGCTCATCAGGTGGACTTTAGTGGGATCCTGTCATAGACTGCTTCCACTGGCTTTGTTGTTTTTGTCCAAGCTCTGTCCTTCCTCTCATCTAATTAGCTTAGCAGTTCCATGACCCAGCTGCAGACCCTCTTATTTGCATTGCCAAGTATTTCCATTATTTAAACTCCACACCATTTTGTGAGAATGCATTACTGCAGCACCTCCAGAGTAAATGAGAACTATCAAAAGGATATGAATAAAGTCAAAGTTGTCATAGATATAGTAATTAAAACCAGAGTCAAATCTGGGATAGAAACTAAAGCAGAACATATTTGATTTAGCCAGAGTTCATTGTTATAGTGAAGGGCATTTAGACTTGAATTCCTTGGATAAATTACTCAGCACAAAAATACCTTGTTCTGTCTGGATGTTGTGTCACCCAGAGAGAAATTTCAGGCTCAGCCCAAGCAGGGAATTTAGTGTGGAGGAGGATTTGTTAACTAGACAAAAGAAAAGCAGTAATTTTTGTGTGTGTGTGTTTTTCATTACTAATCAAGTTTGCTTTTATACAATTTTGCACATGTATGGAATACATACCAATCACTCATACTTCCTTCTCTTCACCAATCCTGTCAACACTACCCCCTCTCCACAGATGCAAACCATGACGTATCTGATGAATAACACATGACCTCTTACCAAATACACATGACCTCTAACCAAATACATGTGGCTTGTATTCTAAGCTGTCTTCAGGAAAATGTTATCCTACTTCAAATGCAGTTTAGCATATTCTAGACCTTTAATTTAGTTTTGAATGCTCTTGTTTTCCAGTTGATATTTTAATAAGAAATATGGACTGTTTACCTCTTTGTGTTCTTTATTATGGAGCCTTACACCAATTTACCAGCATCACCTTAGGAATTAAGAAAAAATTAAGGTATGGATGGATGCATGGATGGCTGGTAGGGTGGATGACAAATATAGATATAGATAGATTTCTGGAGTCTGTTTGAGATTTAGCAATTTGGAAGCATTAAGAACAGATCCCTGGAGCAACATGTGTTGAAATCCCCAGGTGACTCTTACTCTGTGGTATATTGGAAACACTTGGCTTGAAGCAGATATTGGTAGGGGGTGTTTCACATCACATACAAACTGAAAAATAGGGTCTTATGTCTTCAGGACAGAGTTCGTCTTCCCTCTATTCAGGCAGCAGAAATTCTCAGGCAATGCTCCCAAGCAAACTGTTTCAGGAGGCTGCTTTTAGAAGGTAATACCAGGAGCTGCCTCATTACTTTAGCACAGAAATGAGCAGAAAGACCACAAAGGCTCAGAGCACTAGACTTAGTTGCACTGATATCAGATATTGGCTATATTCCTACTCCTGCACCCATGACAGTCGCCCCTTTGCTTCTGACCTCAAAGATAACACATCTTTTCCGGTTGGGTTATCTGTCATGGGTTTCTGGGAGTCATACTTTGTTATTCTACTAACTGCAAGATCTCTTCCTGTTATAAACTATGCACCACATGTAACATGATACCACCTCTTCATAGCCTACATCCTGTCTCCTTATCTCTTATCAAGAAATTTCAGGATGTAGTTGTGCAAAGATGGCCACCTAGATCCTTAAGCTCAGTTATTACAAGGACTGGCCAAACATTTCTACTTCCTGAACAATGGATTAGCATGTTGTTGGTATGATGTCCTGGACAATATCTCTTATCAGAGACTCCAAAATTTAAATTCTGTCCATTGATCTCTAATTGTGTGATATATTGATTCATCTTCCTGACCTTCAAGAAAAAGTGAAGCTAATTCTGACTTCATAGAGATATTGTTAGAATCAAAGAGGAAATAATATAAACCAGTATAGAAGTACAATTTAGTAAATACTTTATCACTTACCTAGCTATGTAGAGACATCAGGAGATTTTTTTTTCTTTTTAAAAGATAAGTTCCCAAGTTGCCCAGGAGTACTTCTGGGATAGAATTTGGATCAATAATGAAAGATACAGGTCAGCTCTTTCCAAGAACTTTAATATCAGTAGCTGCACACATATGTGTTTTCTGGTTGAACTCTTCCAGCTATATTTGGATTTTGAAATGATGCTTTATTTATAGCCCTGTAATGGGTAATCTCAAGTAATAGATGAGATCTAATTACCTGGAAGATAAGCATGGACAGTCTATGGGGCCTCTGGTAGTGGAACAGTATTTATCCCTAGCATACGAATGGACTTTGGGAGCCCATTCCATATGTCTTAGCCTAGACACATGCAGTAAGGCCTAGGCCCTGTTCCGCATGATGTGACTGACTTTGAAGATCCCCCATTGAAGGCCTCTCCCTCCCTGGGGAGCAGTAAGGGGATGGGATAGGTGGTCGGTGGGGGGTAGGGGAAAAGAGGAGGGATAGGCAACTGGGATTGACATGTAAAACAAGATTTTTCTAATTTAAATTAAAAACATATATAAGACAAAAACCAAATTGCAAATTATTATCTTTGAAACTATTGTTTGAAAATAATCTTAACATCTACTTTCATTAATTTTTTATCTAAACAATTTTACATGAAGAATTGTTCTTTCAAAATGTCACATTAAGTTGTAATTGTTTACAATAAATTTTCAAACATTAAGGTGTACATGGTCAGCAGTACATGTAACCAGGGTCTATAAGAAACTATTAATAAAATCAAACTTTTAAAAAAGACCCCACTTTGGTGACACCAATCCTTGAACTGGGACTCAAGCTGTGTACAAAAAGTGAAATCAAGTTGTGTGCAAATTTCTAGCTCTCTCCTACTTAACTGTCCGATGCAATGTGACCAACTGCCTCAAAATACTTCTGCTGTGACTTTTCTGCAGTGATGTCCTTGACCTTACTGCCTAACTGGCTTTGGTTCGTTGTTTTCTTACCACATGTTACAATACTACTATAAATCATATTGTTTTTCTCCCCTCAGATTGGAAATACTCATCAGTGAGTTCATGTGATTCTGCCTTTAAATATTCACGGTTGTTATGATCATTATTTTATTCTTGTGTAATATACAAAGTAGGTGTGAGAACCACTTTGATAAATCCACAGACTATTTACTTAATCTGTGAAACTCTTTATTGATATTAGCAGCAGCCCATACATTTCTGTCCTCTTTATGTTGTAGGATCTCTCCTCCTGATTTGTTATGATAAAAATTATCATAACGATAACAACCATTAATCACAATTATATTGCAATCTTATCACAATGCTCACAGCTGAGCACATTAATTGAAAACTAGGAAAAACGTAATTGCAACTGTTCATAATTTTTCTTGTGCAGCACATGTAATCTCCTATGAATTTAGAACTATAATTTCTTAATGGTTGAAGGAATCTTTGGTGACATCTAATTTAACCTTTTGTTTTTAGATGAAAGGACTGAGCCCTGTTTAAAGTTATTGCCCATAACCATGTGACTCAGTTAGTTGAAAGTTAGAAAGGAAACAGATTTAATTAATCTGTTTCCCTTAACTTTTTGATTGGTTAAATAGTCATTAGTGTGGATAATATTACCTTTAATTTTTAAAAAAGGAAACAATGCTTAAGGAATTTCTGTTTAATATATTTGATATGATAGTAAAGAAGGAACTGTAATACTGTCAAGTAGTGAAGGACTTTTTTTCCAGATAGAATTCTTTCTTAATGTTTAGGAGGAAAGATCTAGCAATCTTCCTCAATTGTATATTTCCCTCCACACATAGCAAGATTTTTATTTTTTAAAGTCTTGTGCTTTAGTTAAGATGCTTTGGCAATGAAGGTCAATATTGGAGAGAGTTTAAATAGAAGGATACATTAAGAGAAACAGAAGAAAATCTCATCTTGGCTCTATGGGAAATGATTTGTGAGGCTAAGGTCCTTTAAGAACAACCTCTATTTATGTCTGTTTTGTTGCAGCCAAGAGAACAGACCATCTTTGTCTAACATTCTTCTATGAATTCCTGGACAAAATGCAGGTCACTCATCCAAAGTGATCTCTCAGTTCAAGCATCTAAGCTGTTGTCTCAAGATTCTGTCTTCAGATTGGAGGAGAACAATTAAATCCTTGGGTAGATAGTGGATTGGCATTTGGGCTACAGGACCAACTTGGGCTCTTTTAGTTTTTGGAGGTGAAACTATTTTCTCCATTAGGCAGCCATCCACATTTTTAGAAGAATTAATTTACTTATCAGTTACCTGAGGAAAGAGAATTACAATTAACTGGCAACTTAAAACTAGTTTATAACATCAGATTAAATTTATGGCTCTGAAGATTTTCAGAATTATAATTTGGGACCCACATGTTGATAAGTGTCCAACTATGAGAAAGTCTATTTTGAAAAAGTGAGAGGCCCATGAGATGTAGTATCTCAGTACCATGAAGGCAGCAGAGACCAGCACCACTGGAGAAATAAAAGAGAATTATATAGACAGCTTTTTGAAGGAGTCTGGGTGCAAAGAGGAAGTGTAAAACTTCTTTATTCCAGTCTTACCATAGAGGAACATGAGTGAATAGACATAGACCATTTCTAAGAAGATAATGTTAGTCTGTGCTCTAGTTACCCTGGCCTAACATAATGGTGCCTGTGGATTACAGGCATAGTATTTCAGCAACTATAAACTAATACAGGAAATATCTTATGCATCATGAAATAATGGCTGAAAAGCTTTTCATCTCCCTGTATTTTGTCATATTTACTTGAAGTCATTTTCATAAACTAAGTGAACTCTATTTCAGGATCACATCTATTCACACATATCTTGAGTATTTACCATAGGCACATTTCTATGCACAAATCCTAAAATATGACTTTTTGATTATTCTATTTAAAAGCATCCAAAGCTGAGTAAAATGAAAAGATCCTAGTATCTGTAGCTATGCTGTGGCTGTCTTTTAGAAAGTGGCTACAATGTTAATATTCAATACCTCTATTATAATTTTCAAATTTTAATTTTATGTGTCTCCATTTATCTATAGTGGGAATAGGGGTTACAAAATATGAAAAAAAAAACTAAAGTGGCAAAAGAAATACCTTATTTTTTGGTTGCAGTTATCCTTATAGGAACAAGTAGGGGCACTTGAGCCTGTGGCTAATCATGGCTGCTTGGAAACTAAGAAGATTTTCTGCATTGGAAAGAAGATGAAAGAAGTCGTGCATCCTTCCAATGAGGTTATGGAGGATTTTACAGGAACCAAGATGAAAATTATTTTGTCCTCAGAATCAATTTTGAACTTTTAGAAAATACTTCTAGAGTTAACAAAAGAGTATGAGAGCATGGATAGGTTGAATATTTGATTTACAGATGAAAATTTAAAGAGTAGGCTTGAAATATACTATGAAAAAATGAACTTTGGCACTAACACATGAAGTGATGTACTAAAACAAAAGATCAGAAATCCTAAACATGGAAATATGGTAAAACACTGAACGTGTGTTGAAATTCATTCCTTCTACATGTAAGGTGTAGTCACGGTACCTTATACCTTGAAGGAGTATAAAGGAAGCAAGTGGGGATATTTTTCTCAACTTATCAACATTCCAAAAAGGAGCATGCCACTCTTATCTATGTATGTGTGATGATTGTGTCCATGTGTACTCATGTATGTAAATGCAACAGACATGTTGCCACATGACAGATGTGGGAATCTGAGGGCGTCCTTCCTCAAATACTAGGTTTTACCTTGCATGCCTTCCCCCCTCAAAAGCATGTGAATTGTAGCATATTAAAATGCATTTAACTAATTTTTCTTTTCTTTCTTACTTTAAGAAATATCACTCAAGCTACTTCATCCTCCTTCGCCTTGCTTTTTATCTTTGTTATGTCCAATGATTCCTGTGCCCACATCTTACATCACAATAAAATATTGAGAAAATATTTTTTTCTGCTGGTTTTGTACACTAGACTAGGTGGCCTAGAAACTTGCAGTGAGTGTCCTGTCTCTATTTGTCATGGTGCTATAAACACTGAGATTACAGATGTGTCTCCTAACTTCTTTTTAAAGATTATTATTTATTTATTATGTATACAACATTCTGCTTCCATACATATCTGCACACCAGAAGAGGGCACCAGATTTCATAACGGATGGTTGTGAGCCAGCATGTGGTTGCTGGGAATTGAACTCAGGACCTCTGGAAGAACAGTCAGTTCTCTTAACCTCTGAGCCATCTCGCCAGCCCCGTATTTCCCATGTTGTCATGGGTATTCAGATGACAGATGGGAGTTACCATGTCACACTTTTACATGGGTTCTGGGGATTCAAACTCAGGTCCTTATGCCTGCATGGCAAATGGTTTATTCACTGTGGCATCTCCACAGTGCAGGATGTTTTAGAATTGGAATAAGTTACTGCATGTGGAGATGTTATTCAAACCAAACCGTTATAGAAAAGCCATGAAAATAGAGACTTAGATTTTTTCCCCTTTAATAAATGATTATGTATTAGACTTTTGTGCTGACTGTGGGAAAGATGTGACCATACAAAAATAAGTCTATGGGAGACAATATTTCAGAAAATCTACACAGGGGCCCAGAATCACATGTAAACACATTCTGTTTTGCTCCATCTCTTAATACACACGCACACACAAACACACACACACACACACACACACACACACACACACACACACACTGAACGCACTGCACAGCCAAATGAGTTGTGTTTATCTATATAAAGGAAAACCAATTAGAATATGCATCACAATGGAAATGGAGAAAGGAAGCTACTTATTTGTTATTTTATTATTTTATCATATATATAATAAAGATATTATGTGGGCTCAGGAATTGTTGGGCAGTAACAAAATGAACAGCAAGGCTAAGGGGGATGAAGCAATTTGAGCAACATTTATTAGAAGAAGAAAGGAGACAAAAATTAATTAAATGTACTATTTTAAAAATGTACATTGTTTTGTGGGGAGACTCATTTATATTTAACTATAAAGCAAACTGCAATGGCTTTATGTGGCTGAGGGATAGCACAAAGCATGTCAAGTGGGACATACCTTTATACTCTTTATTTCAGCATGTCATAGGAGAAAGAAAAAATGACAGAACATAGTGTCTTTCTCCTGCCTGTTTTTCTGGTCTGCTTAGGTTTATAATTCAGAGTAGATCATTGTATATTTGTTTGGGAAAGCACATAAATTAAATCCTTGGAGATAATGATAGGTCTAGCTGACAGAGAGTTGGAGAAAGGAAGAGTTAGAAAATGTGTCTTAAATGGTATGTAGTAAAAGCATGGTTCTGATCAGAACTGTGGATAGGAGCCTGGAGGACTCCAGGGCCAGGACTGAAAATGCTGTCAGAAGATAATCTCAATCCCCAAGTCCCCAAATTTATTGAGACCTGCTATCCATACAGCTGCCTTCATTTGGAGAATTGATCTGTTGAACATGGGAAACATATTCCACATCTGGGTATAGAAGGTTGGGACAATGTTTTACAGAAAAGTACACATTTACATAATGGAGTAAATAGCAACTTCTTAAACCCAGATGTCATTTTGAGGGTCTACCTACTCAGGAATTCACACACACACACACACACACACACACACACACACACACACACACACACACACACCACATACACACAGAGACCACACAACCAAACCAGTGGGCTGAAAATTTTGAGCAATTTCATAGGAGAATGTGATCTCAGGTCCATATACTTGCAACATTTAATACATATGATTATGTAGCAAGCTTAGAATTGCAACTCCCAGGCCTCTGGATTCTCAGCATGGCATTCTTTCCATTGTTGCAAGAGAGCAGGACAAAAAGAAAAACCCTGCAGGTGCTGGGGATTTGGGAGACTATGGAGAGTAAGTGACAGCGGATGCCCTATCTCTATGTAAAACTGATACAATAGATGGAGCAATGTTGCCAGAAGGAAGGTGTGGGGGTGGGATCAGTATACTCTAGTGTAAATTAGGGTGGTTTTTTTTCTTTTTCTTGTAGAGAATTTAAAAGCAGCAATAAAATGGACTGGAAGTCAGTTTCTTGTTGTTACTATCATATACTATCAAGTCTAAATAATGTTCATGCCAAAAATGTTCCTTCCTACTGGGACTCACACTGGTCCCAGGGTAGATGTGACTGAAGACATTAATTTGCAAATGACAGTCAGTCTTCTTGTCTGCCAGAAGGCAAAGCTCCAGTATGGCATAAAATCAATATAAAGTTAGATGACCGGGGTTCTGGAGAAAGCCTGGGAAAACGTGTTCCCCAGCAGTGCCAGACAGTGAAACATGGCACAGCCGCCCTGCTCAGTATTTCAATCATCTGTTTGAGATTCACTGTACCTGTGCAAGCACATTCCCACTGCACTCTATCACACATCTGCCTTCTACATTGGCCTACTCAGTGGTATCCCAGGGGGGAAAGCCTGCCATGGTTGGTCGCTTGCTGTCCTTCAAACCTCAAGTCTTCTTCAGTTTTCATCTGCTTTTAGATCTCTCCTGCGCTGTCAGGTAACTTCAACTATCCCCTGTCCAGGTTTTCATGGCTCTCTGTAGAAAGGCTGGTTCAATAACACTGTACAATGGAAAGGGGGACATATTCCTAGCTTGATTGCTGTTGAATTCCCAGATGCTTCAATAGTTCTTTAAGGTTTAATCAGTTCTGGAGTTTAATCGGTACCTTTTAAATTAAGTGGAAATTAGGAAAATGAAAGAAAGGGTACAAAGAATCCCTGAGCTTTGAAAAGCATCACAAAACCTAGACTAAACTACTTTGCTACAAAACCAAATTCATGGAACTAACATGTAATTTAGAGTTTTACAATTTAGCATAATTCCTTATTCCCTAAATCATCTCTTACTCTGAAACAGATTATCCTGAATACAAAAGGCTCAGGACAATAGACACTGTTGAGTCTGGAGTTCAGGAATTCAAGCATGACTTTGCTGAGGGCCTCCAGAAGGGTCTTTCACAAGATTGCAGTTTTCTCAAAGTACAGCCTGGGGGTTGGATTGCTTTGAGATATCCACATCATGATTGTTGACAGCTTCATTTGTACTTTGAACACAGGACTGATGTCTTCACTTCATCCTTGTGTGTGATCAGGTTCTTCATACAGGTCTTCACTATGTGGACCATTTTACTGTATATTAATAATCAAGTAAATGAACTCCCCAGAGAGATTAACAGAAAGAGAAGAAGTGACAAAGGTGGGCATCACAGCCCCTTAGTATCCTAAGAAAAAATTTAAAAGAATGGATCTCTTATTTTACTCCATACACAGCTATGCTCTAAGAGATGGAAAGATGAGGGATGGGACTGGAAGATGACAGTTTTTTTCTTCCAGAAGTCTGTGGTTCAAGACCAGCTAGCTCCTTTGGAATGTGGCTGGAACTATAAAAGCTACAGGAGCTGTTGGGAACAGAACACAGAGTTTAAGATAGTGAGAATGATTACCTTAACAAAGGAGGTCAAGCCTGGGCTCCCTGTTGCTGGAAAGGGGGTGCAGGGAGCAGAAAAAGAAGGAAGAAACACCCCCCACCATGTGCTTTTGTTGCAGGGATTGAAGGCACACTGAAAGGCAGGGCCAAGTCTTTCCTCTGGAGGGAGTGGTGAGGAAGGAGGAGCCAGAAGCCATGCTGAGAAAGACACATTAGATCATGCTGAGAACTCTGAGCTGTATTCATCCAGTGGAGTGGAAACACGGAAGGGTATAACTAGATATTTACAGGATAAATAATCTCTTATCCAAGCCTCCTGTGCATTTCCTGGCTCAGAAAGAGGAATATCCTCATCTCTTCTAAAGACTTCACTGTCAGAAGAACTGGGTTGTAGTCTAGGTGAAAAGTTCTCTTTGAGTTCTTTTACTTCAAATTAAATTACACACCTCAATAACAATGTACTGCCTCTCAATAACATGTAATTTCTCACAAGTACCACCTTTGTGAAATGACTGTAAGAATATGATTCAAGTTCATTTCCAGAAAAGAATGAAAGAAAATAGAAGTGTTCACGCATGATGTTGGCTACAATACATTTCAGGCCATGGTCCCTTTATTTAGCCTGGTAAATTCAATGAATCCCTAAACATGTTAATTACTTACCCTATTGCCTTTCTTCTCCCATGGTGCAAACTATGCCATTCACTTGTTAAAACCTCTTTTGAAACTCATTTCTCATTTTCCCCTAAAGATCCACAGGCTCACTATATAAATGAAAAGAGGCAGTGAGCCGTGCAGTTACTGATACTTACAACTAGATATGTCACCTCCTAGGAATGTCTGGGAGGAGCAGTGGGGGGCTAGGGGAGGGCTCAGATCTGCACTATGGTCCTCAGATTCTGATGAATATTCAAGCACATCGGTTTGAACTAAAGTTGATAACTTCTGTATATATGGTCTTCTTTACGCCCATCCACTGTCAGAAGTCTCTGAATATGAAGGACTTTAGTTACTGAACACTTCCATTATCCAAAGGAAAGCATCTCATGAGTCTGGGAGTTGCATTATTTTACCTCTTATCATATGTGCTCATCTGAACAATGAAGAACTAAACAGTTTGTTCATGCTAGGTTTGCATATTGTCTTTCCCCAGTTTAGCATATTACTGTTGAATATTTTAGTCTTATGACAATTTCACATGAAGTGTGAAGAGACACAGCTTTTAGATGCTTGTGGTATGAGTATGTGACTATTACCTTTAAAACCAATACAAAATACACATGACTGGATAGAATATTATATAAAATCTATCTTAGTACAAATTTTAGAGTGCTAACTTAATTTCTGGCTCCCAAATAAAATTAAGGCATAGAAACAAGGACTAATAGTATAGAACGTTTTACAACTTTTACCTGCTAATTTATACCAACATTTACTAGGAATGTGCTATGTTCAGGATACTATGCCAGTATTGTGTCTATAGAAAAAAGGATAAGGGCAAAGGGAGTCTATATGGGTCATTGACCAATATGGGTGTTGGTGTCACCTACTATCATTAAACTGGAGACCATTTCTCCCAGTAATGCTATGTTTTTATAAAATTGAGCGCTCTTGGCAGAAGTGTATATACTAAAATCCTTTATGTTGCCAAACACTACAATGCATTCTGTATATTTGCCTCTCACATCACATCCATTATTCCATCTTGCTTTACTATCTCCATTTTGAACTCTTAACCATGCCTATTAGACACTAAATTTGACTATTTTTAAACTTCCATTTATGAAAGAGATCATACAGTATATTTCTGTATATGGTTTAGATCATATAACAAAGTGTTCTCTTATTCCATTCTTTTTTCTGCATATATCAGGATTTCAATACTTTGTGAATTTGTATTCCACTGTGTCTATATAGCACTTCTTCATTACACATTTATTCATGGATTCCCACCTACTTTGATTCTATCTCATAGCTATTATGATTAGTGCTATAGTAAACACAGACAAGTTGTTATCTCCTTCCTACACTGATTTCATCTGCTTTTGTATATGTACCTAGAAGTGTAATTACTTGATCATTTGGCAGGTTTAGTTTTTCAAAGAAACTCTATGCTCTTGTAATGGCTATACTAATTTATATTCACATCAAAGGCCTGCAATTATTCTTTTTTTCTACATACATATTGATGCACTATGCATCTTATAACTGGATTTTTTTTCATTTATTTACTGTGAACTTTATCAAAATTACCAGTCAGGAGCCAGGTTTGGAGGTACACATCTGCAATGCCAGCATTTGCCATGTTAAGGCAGGGATATCAGGAATTCAATGTTGGCCTTTGTACATAGAGAAATCCAGATTGGTCTGAGTTATGAAACTCAGTCTCAAAAAAATCAACCAACCAAACAAACAAAAACAAAAACAGCTGTGTATCTTAAAAAAAGAGCAGGCCTAAAATTATTTTTATCCCTTTCTTTGAAAATAATCATATTGGATCATCAAAGATGTTTGTAGAAAAAAAAACTAACAAAATGTATACTAGAAAACAATAACGAATACCTAAGTGGGTTTTTTTGTTAAGTATTTGCACATTAACACTAATTTCTAATTTACACATTCAATGTATGACAACAGGTACAATAACCGCAAAGAGGCAGATATCTGAGTTAAAGTGTAATGTGTTTTCCTTTAAAATGAAATTTTGCCTCTAAGTTTCATCACACTTTGAAGCTTCTTTCTTCCCATATAAGTTTGTGAAATATTAATAGGAAATTGAGGAAGGTGAGCTGAGAAGAATAGGCTATTATACCCAACCACAAATTATTTCCCTTCTACAGCACAGAAAACACAGGTAGTCAACAATCTGCCATGCTCCCAGATGGAGGCTGGACTCAACCAAATGAACAGTTTGGATTCAGCTGATAATGAAACTCATAACTGAACTCCTCAGTCACCACTACTGATGGTACCAACAGGCTGAAGATAAAAGTTCAAATATTCTCTTGATCCTTAACTTACTCTCTACCTAATCAGAGCTGACAGAACACAGGAACTCTGCTGCATCCATTTGGGAAGTCTGATTTTTGAATTCAGAGGATGTTTTTATGTTTTTCTTGATATCTACATAATAAACCATTCCAAAATGAATGGTTTGGGTTGCCTTGGATTTCCTAAATTATTACCTTTCTTTTGGTTTGGTTTTCTTCTCTGTTCTTTCCTTTCCTTTCTTCACTGGACAGTTCTTGTTTGGGGTCTCTGTGTGATTGTAGTAAACTGGTAGCTGGAAAAATGTCAAGTTCCTTCATGCCCCAGTCTGACTAGTGGCCTAGTAGGCTAGAGCATCCAATACTTGCTTGGCTTTAACTCTCTCCATATGGCCACATGTCTAGTTTAGCCTTCCTGTAGTACAGCAGACTGAGGTCTGTGGTACTTTATTATATATGACAGCAGCTTTCTCATTCAGTGTTCCAAGTAGAAGAAAAAGTGTTCTATGGCATCTTTTGAGGAACTCTTGATCATCGTCTGTGCATTCTATTAATCAAACAACCTCTGAGGTCAATTAACACTTCTGTGAAGGGAATTTGACTCCATTTCTAGAATAGCAAAAAATTGTGTGATCTCTTTTAATTTAGGTCATATTATATCTAGGCTTTTTATAGTTTGCTGATTTTTGAAACTGAGGAAATTTAGGCCTTGTTACCAAAATCCCTCAGTAAGTTCATATTAGAACAAGTGAATGGTATCATATGTAAACGTGTTCACCCTCTGAGGAGCAGGAGTTTCTTAGAGGAGAGTAATATACCCTTCTGTTTAAAATCTTGATCAACCTGTGTGACAATTTGAAAATTCTTGTATATGTACATTAGCATTTTTGTAAAATTGAATATTATCTCAATTTAATGTTTCTTTTTTTTTTTCTATGATGGAATCTTCTACTGTTTTAGGTGCTGATGTCTTGGAATCAAGTTACAACTGCAGTCCTGATAATTTTCTCAGAGGTTATTTTATCCCAGTGATTATATGGGATGCAATTGCTGTTTTAATTTATCTGCTTAAAATGGGATTGTAATGCCAAGTAGATATCATGAACTTTGGGCTACTTAACATATTTCAGACATGAAAATCCATTTAAATCTCAGTAAGCAGAAACTGAAATGTTAACAATTCTGGTTGTGAATAGCATATTTAACTAAAAGAACTGGAAGTAGTGTTTTAGAAATTTATGTAAACTGCTCTGTGTCATGAGCACTACTCATGTAAGTTCCTGGCTCATAAAGCAATTTTTATATAATTTGATAATATCTCATGTTCATTATCATATAGCTGAACATTTACTGACTTACAAACTGGTCTTTTGATCATCCTGTTTCTCATGCTAATTTACTGTATTTCCATTATGGTCAAATGTATTGTGAATAAGTTGCTTTGATCATGATCAGCTGTGAATTTACAGAAAAACAATCAAGTTCCTAGTCCTGTGAAACTGTGGATGAGGCTCTGGACATAGAGATTTTCATGTGTTTTAAAAGTCATCACCGTAAGAGTTCATGCTAGGCAAGTTCTCCAACATTGACTTACATTCCTAGCTCTGGGTCACTTTCAAAAAAGAGACTACTTAATGCCTTTCTTGAGCTATTGAAGAAATTATCTTCTAGAAGAGACTGAGACTGTATTTTCAAGCAATTGTATTTTCAAGCAATTCTCCTGGATATATATATATATATATATATATATATATATATATATATATATGGCACCATATCATATTTTATTGAAACTATAAAGGAAAAATGGAGTATTTTTTCCCTGAGACTATAATATGTAATGATAACTCTTTGAACCAATTAGCCTGAGCCCTGCTGCCACATGAGCACCTGAAATAACACACAGAGATTAATATTAGATACAATGCTGCTGGCCAATGACGAGGATTTCTTATCTGCTATCTCTGTCTTATGTATCAACCATAATTATTAATCTATATATTTTATAAAGACTTAGCTGACCGAGGACGCCAGCAGCATGCATTCTCTCTTGTCGGGCTCACATGGTGGCTCCCAGAGAAGAGAGGAGAAGGAAGACAGGGATTTTCTGCTTGTCCCTGCTTATATTCTGAGTCTGCCTGCTTTGTCACTTCCTGCCTGGATCTCAAGACTTCTCTTTACTACATTTCCTGGAATCTTCCTTGACTCCTAGTCCTGCCTAACTTGCTTCCTTATTGGCCAACAGTAATTTATTTATCAAAGAATAAGACAAACATATTCACAGAAGGACCACCCCCATCAGTAATAAATGTTGGTGGCATTGTATTAGACAGATATCTGTCTTCAAAGAAAAGATCATAAAGATGACAGCAATTTCAGTATTTGATTTTTTTTTTTTGAGACAGGGTTTTTCTGGGTAGCTTTGGAGCCTATCCTGGCACTCACTCTGAGATCATGCTGGCCTCAAACTCACAGAGATCTGCCTGCCTCTGCCTCCCGAGTGCTGGGATTAAAGGCATGTGCCACCAACGCCTGGCTTTGTTTGTTTGTTTGATTTTTTTTCTTTTATTTATTTATTTATTTTTCTCAGTATTTGAAATATATTGTCATGCCTCTTTCTATAGACTTCTATCCAAGGAGAGCAAAAATATCAAGCAGGCTTCTGTTGGTGGGCTTATTTTATTTTTTCCTGTCAAGAAAAGATCTTCTAGGAATAATAATCTGAAAAATGATGCATAAAACTTCATCAGATTTGCTGCTTTACAAATAAGGAAATGATTATAATACTTTTAACATGGAGGAAAACCAACAACAAATATAGAAGTTAAGGTGTCCATAGGTTTGGTGAATTTGAGTTCCTTTTCTGAAAGAGAAGTCCAGAATGGTGGAAGAAGAGGATCTGGACCAGGGCTTTAATTTTCCTTTAAGGCTTATTTCAGTTTTATTTGTGTGTATGCATGTATGTGTGTATGTGTGCTTGCATGTCTATGGGGGCATGATGATGCCTACGGAGTCCAGAAGATAGTGTTGGATCACCTCAAGCTGGAGATACAGGCAGTTGTGAACCACAAAACTCTGGTCCTCTGCAAGTGTGGCAAGTGTTCTTAACTACTGAGCCATCTCTCCAGGCCTTGAACAAGGGCTCTTAAATGGAGGAATGATAAATGGATCATGGTCATGAAAGTTACAGCACTGCCTATGCATTTGCCAGCTGTTCATGTTTAACATTTTTCCTACCCCTGGGGAAAATAGTTGTTATAGAAAGTACTGTAAGGCTGGGAAAGCAATGCAGTTTAATAAAACTCCCCATGATTCATCTATACTCCCAATATTATACTAGCCTCTATTAATCTAGGAAATAGTACATTTGACTAAATTTCATGCTGTTAATTCTGTAAACTATTCCATACTGTCTTAGGGTAGGAAAAATCATGGGGTAGGAAATTAATGCTGTGTCTAACACAGTCAAGATAAACTCTACTCTAGAGTTTATAATGGGCAGATTATCTGCAAGTATCTTTAGCCACCATGTTCTCTGATAATCATGCTCTGAGAGCTTTAGCTATCCAGATGAGAGCCTTGGCTATCATCTATCACTAGTATGCCGTTATTTTTTGAAAAGTAAGTCAATTGGTTCTGAAAGTAGTCAAATTGAACAGATTTCATATAGTGAAATCCTACAACAAAATCCAAAGAAGTAGACAAAGAAGAAGAAGAAGAGTTTTTAAAAGGGGACCAGTCACTGGTGGGATGAGAATAGAATTAAAAAAAAAAAAAAAAAACCATGGCCAATACATTTAAAAAAAGATTTTTTAAAGACCTCTAAGTCAGAGCACGTGTGGAAAATGAACAGGGGAAAATAACTTCTTAAGTAAAGGCACAAATGTGATGAGGATCACCCAGACCTAGAGGCTTGGGAGGTCAAACATTGGTGACTAAGCAGATGACAGGCTCTCTGGAGTAGGCTAACAAGTGAAATGGGCAAAACAGTCTGTTTTATGCTTGAACACCTAGGCCTGTCTTGTACTCTAAGGTGAGCAAGTATCTTTTCCAAAGGGATGATAACTTTTCCTCACAATTCAGGTCTGACTTATATGGTAACTATTATTACATTACACAATAATATAAAAGTCTATATTAAACTATAATATAAAAATCTATAATATAATAGACAATAACTAACATGATAGCTGATATTATATAACCCACCTGCCATAGTGTAAATATTTCATGATCATTTATTTATTTAATTCTCAATTTAAGCTTATTATCACTGATATTCAAATATCTTATAGACAATAATTAATCCACAAATATCAAGTAATTTGGAAAAGGTCACTTGGTGCTAAGTATATAGTTCACTGTCCCAACTATAAACAGCATCCCTAACTCTAACATATCGACTTCTCATGATGCAAAGAGTCTGAAGAAACAGGAAGATATTTGTAGCCTGAGGCTTCAGAGGACTGCCAGGACATCCACAGACCATTGTATTAATCCACATCTTCAATGAGATTATGGTAATTTAAGTGGACAATCTAAGAGTAGAAAGCTCAGAAAGTTCCTTAACTATAGGAGATGACTATTTTAAAATGTTGCCCTTGACAACATCTATTACTTTGAATTTAGTGCTTAATGGTTCATTATCATTTCAAAGAATCAGTTGCCTCTAATAACAGCTACAGAACATGACAGTCTTTACAGTAAGAATTATTCTACCTTTCTCAAAATGTATTTTTCTTTTAATTTCTTTCAGTGCATCATGCAGTTCATAAGCAGAACATTTAACAATGGTGCTATGATCATTTACGATAGACATCTATGCATCAAGCCTAGTGATAGGGTCCTCCTTGCCAGCCTAGCCAATGTCATAGAGTTTGATTTTGGTTTTAGAATCATTAATTTAGAATTGCTTCTTCATATTACTCCAGGAACCATTTCAGATTGGGGTCTCCAAAAATCAGGCATTGCCCTGGCCCGTGGGGTGCTGGTAATTCGTGGGTCTGAGGGGGACTAAGCCTGAAAATAAATGGGCGAGAAAGAAAAGCAAGACCAAGCAGTATCCTTGTCAAGGTCTAATTTTATTGATTATAAACAAAGGGTTTTTAAAGAGACAGGAAGAAGTAAAGAAAGAGGAAGTAAGGGAGGGGGGAGGAATGGGTGTTAAATGCCCTCAGGCCTGAGCAGGTGTCACAGAACTTTCCTGTGGTTATCTGGAACACTAACCTAAGGGGTGGGGTGCTTGACTAAATTGGCAGTTTAGCATGGAGGTCGCCAGGCCTCTTGTAAAGGAGACTTTTATATCTGACCAGGGCTGGCTCCTGACAAGGCATGGAGATAAAATTTTGCATATAGCAACGGCTCAGAGGGAAGTTTTTCAGAAGCCATCTCTAGGTGTTATTAGAGTAAGAAATTAGGATCTAGCAGAGGTCTAGGTTGGAATGAATTGGAGTCATCTGATAGGCCCTAGAACTGAGGATATAGAATGGTAATAAACCAATTGACTAATATGCCCATGGCCCTAGGTTCAATCCCCAGTATTTCAAACATGAGTTCAAAAACAGTCATCTGACATTTTAGAGATCTTCACAGTTCCATTTCTACCAACTACTGAATACACTTCCCTAGGTCACAGAATGTCATGTTTGGTAAGCTGTGGAGACTGACTCACTGAGAATTCTTCAGTATCAATATTCAAAAATTAGGGACATAAGTATCTTGGAGTTGGTGGTGCATAGTTGTGTCCAGTGAAAATTACTAATTTTATTTAGAACTGAATATATTCCATTGTGTAAATGTACCACATTTTCTACCTCCATTCTTTGGTCAAGAGGCTTTACCCTTTCTGAGGATTGGATGGAGGTCAGTTTAGGGGGGTGGGGGATAGAGGGAGGAGAGAAGGAAAGGGAATTGTGGTTGGTATGTAAAAAATTAAATAAAAATAAAATTTAAAAACTTACTGTTTTTTAAATAAGGATTATTAATTTCTTATACCAAAAAGTGATATTATTTGGGGGTATGGAGTAGATATAATAGCATGTAAAATACAAATAATTAACAAGCCAATGCTGCATTTTAGAATATGTCTGACTCAGACTATGTGTGGAAAATGACCAGGAAAGAACCACCTCAATGAACTTCTTGAATGAAGGCACAGTGATAAATATGACCATCCAGGGAACCGAGGGATTGGGTAGTTCAAATGTGAGACTAAGCAGATGGCAGGATCTCAACCTATTGATGAGTGAAGCAGGCATAGCAACCTGTTTTGTAGTTGAGCACCTAGTAAAGCTGCTATGTACTCCCAGGTGAATGAGTGTCCTTTTTAAAAGGATGGTGACTTTTTCTCACCAGTAACCTTGCTGATTTGTGATGAGGTGTCTCTATTATTATGTGTTGTCGAAAGTAAATAGTTCCACACAAGGTACTGGGGTGTGAACGTGATGACATTCTTCATATTTCACATAGTGTTTATCCAAAGGCCTGAATTGTCTGCTACCAATCCTAGGATTGATATGAAGTCAAATCCAGTATTGGCATAATTTTATCTAACAATTAGAATATTAAGAACTTTACCTGCTGCAGCTGGGGATACCTCTTCCTGGATCTCCTTTTGGGAATATTTCAAATATGCTTCTTCATTCCTGGTCCCTTTCTTCTCTCTGCCTCCCTGTTTCCCCCCCCCCCCCGCGCCCCGATTTCTTCATCTCTCTTCTTTTTTATATTTATTAGTACTGGATTTCTTTTTTCCACCTTCATCTCTAAAGATTTTTTTTAACAGAAGACAAATATGCACCTTCTGATGAATAAATGAAGACTATAATGCATCCATTATCAGGCAAGGATAATTTTTCTGTACACACAAAGGTGTTTTTCTGTACTGATCATCTCACACTTCTGTATTTGTTTAAAAATATAGGGATGAGTATTTATTCACCTTCAGAGAACATTCACCACCATTAAATATTCTTAGAAAGCACAATTTGTAAATTGTGTATAATAATTTGAGTGCATAATGTAAATAATTTAAAACAATATTGTACATATTATTTATCTATTATAAATGATAAGGCCTTATATATTTTAAAATATCCACAATTTACATATATTTGATAATCCTGAGTACTAGAGCAAAGGGCAGAAGAATTTCAATAATCTTGATATAGTTTTTAATAGCCTTACAAAATTTTGGACCTCTAACTTCTTACCAAGCACATTTAATAATGAATGTGTCCAGTTCATTTTAAAATGAGCTAAAAAGTTATCCATTTATTCTTTTTTATTCAGTATTGGTATGGATTAAATTCATTCTATTTGTTCTTTTCTTCCTAATTCACACTCATCTCTTTTATTTAATCTTACTTCTGGGAGTAACCTACTTCTAGGCTTATTTCCCATGAGTATTATGAAAATTAAAACATTATTATATGTCTTTCTGTGAGATCACATACTGGAGCAAATTTTGTGAATAAAACTAATACTGACTTAAACCCACGAAGACATGAATAAAATTCAATTTTGGACAGGCCCAAATAGTCATAGAATCAATGACAGGCTAGCTTACCAGAGATTGATTTTATCGGGAATCTTTGCTACAATTACTTACCAACTAAAGGATGGCTTGTACACTTTTCTGCTTTCTGCAGATGGTGCCCAGTGTGAAATTATTTTCTCATGAAATACACAGAATTGCATGGCACAAAATTTGCCAAACAATACAAAATAATTGATTTTTTTTCAGATGTCACTGGAAATGAAAAAGAATGTATGTTTTATTTCCTTTTCATTTTGAATACAGTTGGGAGTTGGTTGGTTTTGTAGAGGGATTCTTGACAAGATTTTTGTAGGTATTGTTGCTCCAGCTTTTCTTGATGAGCATGTTTAATGTCTCAAAAGCATTAGGCCACATCACAAAAGAAAGATACAGAAAGAAGGCAGGATGTACCACAAGGATTACTTACAGGTCTCAAACTAGAAACTGCTTGAAAATTGCTGACCAGTATAGCAAGGATGAAAGCACAAGGAGTGCTCAAAAGGAGATGTTTATTAAACAGTAACAAAACCTACAAAACAATAGCAATGAGCAGGACAGTGAGAAAAGATATTTCAGGTTGTATATTGCTGTGTAACAAGATCCTGTATAGAAGATTCATGTTTTTGAAGACTTAGTTCTAAGCTGGTTTTGCTATTGAGAAGGTATTGGATGATGAGAATGGTACAACATCAATCAATCAATTGAATCACTGTTAAATGAGCCGTTGTTAGGCAATGCCTAGGTAGATAATAAATGTAGATAGGTACATCGTATTTTCCTGCCATTTTCTCTCTACTTCCTGGCTGTGATGAGGTGAGCATCATTGCCTCTTTCTTCTTTCTTAATGTCTTAGCCTGGCCACAAGCCTGAAAGTAATGGAGTCGGCCAACCTGAGATAGAAACCTCTGAGATCCTGAGCCTGACTATACCTTATATTTTTTCATTTGTTTATTTGTCTGCTTATTCATCATATGTGTGCTATGTGTGAGAGTGTGTGAGTGAGTGAGTGTGGGTGTATGTGTTAGTTTTCATGTACATGAATATTGGTTCATGTGCCAGGGTGGTGTGTTGAAGTCAGAGAGCAACCTTTTAGATCATTGTTTTGTCTTTCACTTTGTTGGAGACAGAGTATTGTTTCTATTGTACACTGCACTCTCCAGAATAATTGTCCCAAATCTTCTGAGAGATTCTGCTGGCTGTACCTCTTGTCTCTTGGAGAAATGCAAGAGTTACAGATGTATGCTACCACATCTGGCTTTACACATTAGTGCTTGGGATATGCACTTTGGCCATAAGGCTTATGTAACAAGTGTTCATACCCAACGGGAGAAAAATAACTCTCTTTGGCCCGAGTTATTTTTGCTCAGATATGTTTCCACAGTCATAAAAGATGGAGTGACATGAAGGGAGCACCTTTGTGGAAAACATTCATGCTGTTTAAATCTAGTTCTTGATATTCTGTGGGAAATATGCATTTGGATTAAAAAGCAGCCAATATTATATGTGTGTATAAACATATATATATATATATATATATATATATAAAGATTTTATTTATTTATTATGTATATAACATTCTGCTTCCATGTATATCTGCATACCAGAAAAGGGCACCAGATCTCATAACGGATGGTTGTGAGCCACCATATGGTTGCTGGGAATTGAACTCAGGACCTCTGGAAGAGCAGTCAGTGCTCTTAACCTCTAAGCCATCTCTGGATCTCTTGCAGAGGTTTAAAGGATGGGAAACTTGTACACCCAGTATGTGCTAACACAGGTGGCCTACTAACAGCTAATATTTTACATGCCTGATAGTGCATGCTGGAAAGCTAAGCTCAAGCATGTTTGACAAAGTTGCCAGAACTGAACAACTCCAGTAACTCAGCACCTTAAGAGATGTGTCTATCATTAGTAGTGATGACAAGTGAATAAATATTGTCAAAAACCAAGAGAGGTCCAGACACCCATGCTTCAAAAAATAGACAGGAAAGGCAGGGTCAATTTCATGGATACTTGTTTGTGCTGTTATTCAAAGAAGGCGTGTCTTGGGAGTGCTCATATGTGCTTAAAAAAGATGGTATGGCACTTTGACTACATAGAGCTCTTAGCTTGGAGCAGAGCAGCAGGGCAGCCACTGTTACAAGTGTATAAAGTCAACACATATAAGACCTATAGTCTTCATAGCAATAACTAAGGGACACAGTTAAGATGAATAATTTGTGATTGGAAGGCCCTTCCTTATACTTCTTAGGATAGCACATTACATGTTGAAGAATATGAGGTCATCATTAAATCTAAAAATGTTATTTTTTCTTTAAGTTTTATTTTAATCATCAAAATACAATCATTTGGAATTTAAAATATATATTAGATTTGAATGTTCTCTGGTACAATTGTTTGACACATAGTTCACCCTACATTCTGCCTCCACAACTAATTATACATTGAATTATAAAAGGAGAGAGGATATAAAATTGGCCGTACTTCCTGAAGCTGAATAAACTTGGCCCTATGTAATCAGCAAATATCATACAAGTCTGACAAATCTTAAAATAACTCCTACCTGAGGATTCTCAAAATATAACGAGTCATACCTGAACACACAGAAAATGGTGAAAGTCAGAAACTCAATGGTAACTGGCCTATTTGTATAACACAGATAGGTGAGAGCTTTAGAGCTTATTCACCTGCCTATAGGGAAGATCTTTTAAAATTAGCCCCTTTCAAATAGAAGCAGAAGCACAAAGAATATCCTATTTATAATTGCTTCAATTGAGGCTTAAAATAAAAATCTATTATAAATACCCTTTATGTAGACTTCACCATGAAAGTATGTTTGTAAGGTCAGAGCAGTGCATTTTTCTCCAGGGTGACTTGTTTGAAATTAACTCTATTAATATTAGCAATAATGCAATGAAATACTAAGAGGTAACATTTCACGTGCAGACACTAATAAACATTTATAATATGAAATTCCTTTCTCAGACAAACTTAGGAGGTTAGTACTACTATCATTATATTATTTTAAGGAAAACGAATAGGGTAAAACAGTTTAAGCAACTTTATATGCATGCAAAATTTAGAAATAAACCATTGTGTTTGTATATAAAAATTATGCCAGGCATAGCAGGATAATAAGCTTTCTGCTGCTGTGGCAGAATAGGCAAGAGAGTCAAGCCTAAGGAAGGAAGGATTGACTTGGCTGATAGTACTAGGTCGTCTTTTTCAATTGCTTTAAGGCCAGAGGTTACATGGTATCTTATGAATTTAGGTGGTAAAGGAAAACAGTTCATAATATTGGTAGCCAGGGAACAGAGTCTGATAGAAGTCCCAGGATAATATAGATATAGAATCCTCAAGGGGATGTTCCCAGGGACATACATTTTCTAAATAGTCCTTACCTCTCAAGTTTCTGCCAGCTCCCAATAGTGCTACATGCTGACAGTGAAGTCTTTAGAACATGGTCTTCAAAGAACATTTGAGATGCAAACCATCATGTTCCATGATGTCCATCTTTAAAATGACCCCAAATCTCAGAATCTTCACTACAAACCCCTAAACCCAAGCCCAGTGAACAGGCATGTATTGTATGAGAAGTTCGGGCTCCGAGTCTAATCTGGATAAAACCAAATTCTTCACTGTGAACCTCTATGAAAATAAACATTTATGGTACATACTCCAAATAGAGTAACACAGCATAAAGATCTTCATTTCAAAAGGGATGAATAATTAAACAAGGGATAAAGAATGAAAGCTATCTGTGGGTAGAAGGACAAATGCTTATAGATCATTGTTAGGGATTTGCTAGTTTAGTAAATTAGTAGTATATAAATGTACATATGTGTGGATATCAATTAATGAAAAAAAACAAGCCCTGTATTTTAAAGAGAGCAGGAGGTTTTATTGGGAGGATATGGAGGAAGCAATGGGAAAGCAGAAATGTTATAATTATAGTATACTCTCAAAAATGATAAAATAAAAACAACAAGAAAGCATTGGAATAAAACCAAATGGGAACCTAGCAGATAAAATACCAAAGTCCACATTTCCATGTCTAGTATCTAGGAATGCACTCCACAGGCCCTGAGAAGTGTCTTGGGCTAGCTCTGCTCACTGACTGCATCTTTCCTTGGCAGGTGTTTGGGGCCACCGAACACCTTTAGCTTTTACTTTTAGAGCTTCATACCTAACCCACCCAAGGACTTCCCACAGAGACAACTTTTAATTACTTTTACTAAATTATTTTTACTAAGTTACTTTCAATAAACTTTTACTTTATTAATTGCCAGACACTATTTTTGTCTGCGTCAGAGACTAACAGTCAATTTGCTATAATAGTACTACATGTTAATATTTTATCTCTTGAGATTTGAGTATTGCCCCATTGTATCATGAGACTGAGTGACTTTGCTGACAATGTGTCTGAGAAAAATGTGATGTTTTTCAAACTAGGTGACCAAAGTCTATTTTAAAGTGTGTGTCAAACCCAAAAGATTAGTTTTTATTCATTTTTAAGGCAGTATGTTTACTAGGTCAAGTGTGAGTGCTTATGATTACATATAAACCAATCTGTTCTTTGGGTGCAACATGACCCACAGTTTTTCCAGAAATATTCCAAATTTACATTGTTAGAAATAATTTTCAGTCAGAAGATTGGGAAGTTATGCACTCTGTGCCCTCTTTGACTGTCTTCTGCATCTTGCATTTTCTGTATAAACCTTTACATTTGCTGCCATTAATCTTCTTCATTCTGGCTTCTAATATGGTCATATAAATACTGCTCTTATATCTTTTGTAATATTCTTTTCTGATTCTTTTCATAAAACAGATCCAGTGAGCTCCTATTTTATATCACCTTGTCTTGCCATTGCTATCAAGAGGTATTGCATCTCTCCTGTGACATTTGTTAACTTATTCAAATTCATGGAAGCAGGCTACTGGGTAGTAATATTTTTATATCTATGTTTTATTTTTACTTATTCTCTGTTTTGCCTCAATGTCTTCCTATTCTGTTTGCATGATTTTTCTTTTTTGCCTCTGAGTGTGATGAATTTTAACAACAGGATTTAATTCAACAATAATCATTGGAAAAGAGAGAGGTGGAGGACCCCAGATAGCAGGATTCTCTCCAGCACTCACAGAACTTCCCCATGAGACAGCCCTGGAGATGCTGGGTGAGTGATTCCTCACTTTGTTGCTATCAGGAGGATCAGAAACTCCAGGGATGCTCAGGATTCAGAATCTCTTCTCTAAACAGGACTCCGAAGGGACGACAGAGAATACAACTCACATCAAAGGTTGGCTATTTGGCTTTGTCCTCTCAAAATGTCCTACCACCTGTAGTCAGCTCTAACCACTCCCCTAAGGTCCAGGCCCCCTTTTACTCTGATGATCTTTTCACTTTTACTATTCATACATTTTTAATTTGAGTGACAAATACTTTCTTTTTCTCCATAGGTGTTTCACTTTGTTTCCTGTTTTCTATTTTTGTTTTGACATGTATTCAAAGTGGAAAAGAGGATACAGTAGTTTTACATTATATTTAATATTGAAGTAAAATGTATAATAAGGAAAGTTATACTTAAATGTATTTCCCCAGAAATAAGGAAAAGTATTGTCCATTTGTTGGGATTAGATTTCCAGGCACCCCAAAGGTATGCACTTTTTATTATTTGAAAATGCTCAGAGAATAAATGCCATTGCAACAGATAGCTTTATTTTGACTAACACAAGTGCTGACATTGAGTATTTGTGATCACACAATATTTGTGCTTAACTGTATTTTAGGTTGAACCTATTTTTTAAAAAAAAATTAGAGAATTTTACAACAAATTCATTTACAAAAAAACAAATGAAGTCAGTTGATACTCAAAGGTTAACACATGGCCATATGGTAGGCTATCCTAAAATGGTAGCAAATCAGTATTTGCACATTCCTGTAGGAGGGAGGATTTAATTGTATTAAACCAGCATTACATTTATAATGTGAAGATGGTTTATTCCACAGTAGTTGAGCACTGTTTAGAGTTCAGTGAGAATTAACATTGAACATTACAATTTCAGCATGGTGTGTCACAGGGAATTTGTTGTTGTTGTTGTTGTTGTTGTTCTACCCTTGTCTAAGTACACTTTATTTGCTTATTATAGATTAAAATAGGAAAACATTAAGGTAAACAAAGTGTACTTTGTCTCTTCTGTTTGTGGATGTGCTTGGAAATGAAACTTGCTATGATAAAGTTGGTACTGTACCTGGAATTTGTGAAAAAGAATAATAGAAATATGAGAATAAAAGTAGATTTTTGATCACATATAGTAATGGGACCTTATTGGGGGACCTATTTCTTAATGATTTATTTATGTGTCTGTAAAACTGATAGTGATTTTACAGAGTGTCCTGATTTAAATGTTCCTTATTATCAACAGCAGAGGGAAATTTCTGGAACATTGAGGGCTTTTCACATTGTGCATGAAATTTCTACAAGAATATCAAAGTTCAAAGGACATCTCACAGAAAGCTCAGCTTTCTCCTTCCTTGGCCTGATCAATTCACAGTGTCTTATAAGGAGTTAAACAAAGCATGCCTGAAAGAAATGTCTTGGGGATAAGCTGTCTCAAGATTAGGAACAGGAAACATGGCAATTCTAACCTCAAGGTCAAAAGTGCCAACCTGCATTTGGTCAGTAGTGGTTAAGAGGTTACCAGAGTCCAAATGTAAACAATGCACAAGGAGACAAAAAGAAAGTTTCATACACTCACTTTTGAAAGTTAACATCGCAACTTCCAATTTGAAACTGAGCAGTATACAAACACTAGCACATCCATCCCTGTACACCTGTGCACACAAGCACACACTCACACAAGTGTTTGCACAGATATAGGAATACAAGTAGAAGAATTCTCATATATACATGAAGAGTAGTTTTTGAGCAGTAGGATTGTAGGTCATTTAATGTTTTTGTCAATTCCTGTTTTCTGAATATTGTATGTTATAAAATAACAATTCCCAAATGATTTTTACAGCATTTAAAAATAACCCCCAATAGTACCTTAATCAGTTTCTCTCTTTAGATCACATTCATAAAATGCTCTTACCAGTAGCTCTTCTGTGAAGCATATAAGACTAGAGTTGCTAATTCAATAACTTATCTTCCAAATATCTTCATATTGAGGAATACTTGGTTTTCAATTCAGATACCAAAATAAATTCATATTACTTCAACTCTCTCCAGGAGATTACACCAAAACTTTTCAGTATAAAATAAACTCAGTATTATTTTAGTTTTATTCTTTTTCTTTTTAACATATTTTGTCTAAATAACAATGGACTTTTGGGGACAGTGAGATGCCTCAGTAGATGAACACAATTTATTGCCAAGACTGAAAAACTGAGTTTGCTTCCTGCGACTCACATATTGGAAGGAGAGAATCAACTCCTGCATAGTGTCATCTGATGTTCATTTCTTGGCCTGCAGCCAACCACTGCCACCCTACACACTTAATGTACTTTTATTTGGAAAGAGTGAATGTTCTTTTTTTACATTATAGGAGAGGAAGGCTTCTAATGGCAAAATCATTGAGGATCTATGCCACTTACATCTTCAAAACTGTCTTCCAGCTCCTAAGATGGTCTTCAACATGTACTTGTATTCACCAGATATGTAATGAAA
Organism: Cricetulus griseus; assembly: GCF_003668045.3. Taxonomy (NCBI): domain Eukaryota; kingdom Metazoa; phylum Chordata; class Mammalia; order Rodentia; family Cricetidae; genus Cricetulus; species Cricetulus griseus. The sequence goes on along the minus strand of NC_048597.1, from coordinate 43,753,753 downwards.
ACTTTCCATATGTGAGACACTGTTTAATTGCTAGGATTTAGCCATAAAAAAAAAACCACAAACATCCTTGCCCAGGTGGAGTATGTATTGTTATGAGGTGAAGACTTAGTTAATAATTCATAAATAATGTGACTATAACATGTTTTCAGTTGAATGGATCATCTCACATTCTAGGAAATTTATAAGGAACTAGTGAACAGAGTATAAAACATTGGGAGGGGAAGTAGGCAGATTATACAAGGAAGGCTTCCTCGTAGGTTTTGTTGTTGAGGAAAGTGAGAACTGTTTTTAAGAGGATCGTTGGGATTTCTGAGCCACAAATTCAATAGCCCTATAGTAGTGATTTGCCTGGTCATTCAAAAACCCAAAATTGTTCATGTAGATTTTCCCAGTAGAAAATGTACACAATATCAACATTATTATTATCCCTGTAATGTTGAGTTCCACAAAAAAGAACAGACAGCCAACAATTTGTTTCTTTCCTTGTCTGTCCTTGTCGTGAAATATGATAATATTAGAATATTTGATTGAGTGTAAGCTTATATATTATTTTGAGTATACAAACAATAATCATACAGTTGATAGCAACTAGTTCCTTTATTTGGCATGAGCTAATTTTTATAAAATTCATAGTGACCATATTTTTTTTCTGAATGGCTTATAATGTAATCATAGTTAATATTTTGAGCACCTCATTATTTCTATATAATCCTCATGAATATTGTGTTACTGTGTTTCAGTTAAAATATGTTGTCTTTCTTGCTGTTGTACTCTGGACTTTAGGCCAGTTTTCATTCAACAAATGGCCTTTTGAACCACTAAGAATTCTCTTTTTATACCCATGTTGGATATCTCATTGCCTAGATGCCTCCTCCTCTATCACTTTCATGCTTTCTCTCTCTCTCTTGCTCACTTGCTCTCTCAGTATTTTATTGTTTCAAGGGCCATTCATATTAGCTTTCCCATATTCTTTAACATTTATTTACTTTTTTGTGCACATAGTACATGAATATACATACCACAGTGAGTGTGGTGTGTGTGTGTGTGTGTGTGTGTGAGAGAGAGAGAGAGAGAGAGAGAGAGAGAGAGAGAGAGAGAGAGAGAGAGGATGTGAGACTATAATCTTAATTTCAGAGACTGACCATCTTTCTGTTTGTTTCAATAATGGCTGAGATTGGTTAGTGAACCATTTCTGCAATAGCTGTTTTACAGTCCTTGTCAGATATTTCCAGCTTCTCTTCTTAGCATGGATGTCTTGCTGTTAAGTTTCATTCTCTTCTTGGTGTAAGAGAATTTTCACTTCTGGGTATTTGAGGTGCTGCTTTGTGAGATGCTGAGTATTTGCTGATCACTTTGAGGATGGCAGTCTGTTTACTTAGATGTAAAGTCCTAGTTGCGATGAAAGCTCAGTTCATCACACTCTGCCCTGTTGAATGTGCTGTGGAAATCAAAATTGCCAGCCAAGTGCACTCTAGGCATCTTCATGTGACTCTTTGCTTCTGCGCATGCTCAGATGGTCCACATTCTAGTTAGCCCCATTAACATCAATCTGTTAAGTAGAAGTGGATAGACCTGGCTGACATTTTCTCCTGTGATTTCATTTGCCATTGGCAAGAGGTGGAACTTTTGCTTTCAGTTTGCACGAGTTTTACAGGAAAATTGTTTTTTGTCTGTGTGTGTCTGTGTTATTTATGTTAATATTAGAGCGTTTGTGAATAAAAATTTCTGTATCTTTGTGTTCCACTCTTCTTTCACTCCTTCTGTTAATTAGCACACATTTTTCTTAGTACTTTACAATTATGTGTCTGTGGAAAGTTCTGGGTTGCATATTTAGTCAGTTCTCCATCCAGAATATAGAAAAGAAAACTTAAGTACAAATTCTATCCCATTCGTCCAGTCTTAAGATTCCCGGCTAGTCTACTGTTTCCCTGTTTTGTTTAGTCTTTTTATGTTTCATTAATACAATTTGCCCAATAGTTTTGGAAAAAGATAAAATTAGTAACAAATGGGTCTATTCTCTTCTGGCCCAATAAAGAAGTCTGAACATTAACCTTTAAACTTGTTAAAATAATATTCTTCCTTCTCATCAATGTGTAATGTTGAGTTGTATCAGTTGTGTATTCCTTGGTCTGTTCTCATCCTTCAAGACATTCACCCATTTATTCTTTCTTCTGGCCATGGTTTTATCAATGATACAATTCATATGCTTTGAAGGCATCTGGTGCATGAGATGTAAAACATGACAAACAAGAATAATTTGCCTTTGTACAAATCTATACTTCCTTGTGGGAGGACTCATGGAGAAAATAAATTATGTTTCATATAAGAGAACAGAAGGCAAATCATCTGTATTTTTTCTCTATGCATAATATCTGTTTATACTGAGCAGTTACTGTTCTCTTGAAAGGGAAGATTATTTATAAATATAAATATATGGCATAAATGATTGATCAAAAAATTCAGTCTTCTGCCCTGTGGTTTCATTGATAATATTATCTGGGTACATATAAGTTATCTCTTAGCATCAGGGTACCCAACTGTGTCACTCTACTCCACCCCTTGCCTCAAGCCCTAGGAGCATATTTTGTCCTCCTCTGATAGCTCTGAAACAAATGGATACCATTACAATGCACAGTGAGGACTGCAATCCATAGACATTATTTAAAAGATAACCTGTTTACAGGTGATCCTGGATAATACTTCATTTTCTTTACCAGCAGATTTTCTACTGCTTGTTTGGTGTCTCCTCAAGGATGAAACACAAAGGGATATCACCTTGCCTACTGTGCCCGTGTTTCAGCTGTCATGAGCCACAGGTGATTACAAACTCTCAGGTCAAATATACAAGGCCTACTGGAATGTCATAAATTGCATGTGTGAATTTTCTAGGAGCCGCTGGCTATGTCTGCAACAGAGCTAAAAATAAAAATTCCTGACTCTTCCTATGCAACCGCCTTGCTTAAATTGAAGTCACAATTGCAATCCTTTCTCTGTCCTGAGTGTTGTCTCTCTTTGCTAATTTTTTTCAGCTGTCTTCTCTAATCTTCTTTGCATGCTCAGTATCAATTTCCATTTTCCTTAGACATTAAGAACAGGTGGCAAAAGAGATATTATGTATCTCATTATGACATATAAATTTATGCCTTCTTAATTTTGTCTCAATCCTATTTGCTGCTGACATGCACATGTATGCAATACACATTTTTCCCTACATTTTGTCTGCCTTACACAAAGTTTTAACTTTGTGTTATGTTCAGAGTAGGTTTAGGCTGTTGAGGTAACTGAAAAATCCGTGGAGACACATGTTGTGCCTTATGATTATTTAAGAGAAATAATGTCACCAAAGATATTCTACCCTTTAATCCTAATAATGAAACATGGCATAGTGTGCTGATTGCAAATATACAGTTTGTATCATTTTGACAAATGGAAAGACCTATGTGGTCTTCACCACTTAGGAATATTAGTTATTCATTGAAAAGGATCAGCATGTCTTCCCAGTTAATCCTCAGGAGTAGTGATGTATTCATGAGGCTGCATTTTTCAATTATTCTTGATTTTTTCATTTAACTGGGATTGTATATATACACTGTGCTGTGACTGTTTTTGAGATTTTGTAATATTAAATATTACTGTAGTTCATTTCTTTCTGTTTTTTGGGGGGTTGTATTGTGTATTTCATCTTATTAATTTTTCTCCTGGTAGATACAATGTTTCTGCTCTTCATCTACTATGACCAAATCTGTTAGGAGTATTCATGAAGAAGCTCTCTGTGCACCAGGCTTTTCTGAAAATTTTAAGAATCCTTATAAGCAGATTTCATGTGTCATAGAGTGTACCTTTTACAAAACTAAAAACAGGTTGGCCAAATTGATTGTATTTGAACATTTATAATCATTTCTTATCAAACACATGGTTATAGCAATGGTATGTAATGTGAAATACAGTGATATAGACGTTAGTGAACATAATGAAGTGAGGAAAATGGTAGCCTTGTGATGGTTGTCTCCTGAAAGAGTGGCTTCTGGATGTGCTTGTGAGGGGTTACTTTGGTTAGGTTAACTGAGGTGGAAAGATCCATCCACCTCAGTAGAATGGGTAGAATTGTGCCTAAAATATATTTCTCCATGTTTCTAAAAATCATTCAGACAATTTTGTTGTAAAATATTCTTCAGTTAACTTACAGATCTATTGAAGAATTTCCAGTCCAGGATACCCTATGTAGTAGAATTCGTAATTATTTTTGGAATTACATAATCGTCTTTAGTATCAAAATAACAAATAGTGAATGACAATAAGAGATTGAATATTGAAAATAGGGATATTTTGTTTTACTTTTGTAAATTCAGATCTGAGTGTATTCTTAAAGCACTTTGTAGACGTTATTGAACCCTGGACCATTTGTAGTTCAGCTTGGCAAACAATAATTCCTATAGTGTGTGTGATTTGGAAGGTCATTTACATACAATAAATATTTGTGTTTTGAATGTGATAATGTGTTTACCAGTGAAATAAGCTATGGGTAGTTTCCAGAAGGGATAATCATTGTAGTATTTTTGAAAGCATACAGAATGAGGGTATGCTAACTATTGACCAGGGGCTCAATAATGTCTACTTTGCTGGGCTCCCGGAATCTTCTAAACATTTTTCTGACATGTTACGAATCCATAGGTGCCAATATGGAGAAGGACTTTAACACATAGAGTCAGATCTTCCCACTGATGCCTCTTTTCCTATAAGCCACATTTATCTTTATAAGTGGAATGGTTTTCTTCATAAAACACAACAACAATCCACAACACATACCTTTACAGTGTAGTCTTATCAGTTCATTCTTACTCACATCTCTTTCAAGATAAAAGGGACATAAAGAGTGTAAATGACTAGAAAGGCTCACCACCTACCCAGTGGTGAGACTCACAGGGAAGGGAAGCTGTTAGGTTTCTAACTGGAAAGTGTGATAGATTAAGGGAGACAATACAGAAGCATGTATAGCTAGACACCAGCACAGTAGCATCCCCAAAGCCTCTCTCTTTTTAATATATCAGGTTAGAACACCCAATTTCTTTTCATCACAAAGTTCATCACAACTTTTCAATTTTATGATACCACATTATGGTATGATTGTCATTACCTGGATTTTTTTTTTACTGTAAAGTATTTCCCCTTGGGGAGAAGTGATTATTTTAGGAAACAAGATTTTGATCTTTTAACTCCAACCCAAACTGATAATACCCTGAATACTCCTTTTTCTTTTAACGAATTCTTGTGCTAAAGAAAAGTGATGTGGGTGTCACAGAGTAAGTAGGAGGCTGTCTGGCTTATATCTACTGAGAATTCCTCCCACAGTGTTTTCTTTTTCACACAAATCTGAACTTCTCCATCTTGAAATGAGCTGGATATGATTTTACTATCATCTTGACTCTCTTATGACCTTGCAAACATTCAGATTGTCATGAAGGGGATGACAAGATGATAAAAGGAGGGATGAAAGCAGAAGAGGGAGATTTCACTTGTGTGGTGCAACTGGAGGCATACTGTCATCCCATGGATCAAACAGCCTGGTATGTGACATGGTAGACAGAATTCATATATCTGCAATGGTCCAATGCTCTGTGCCTATCCCAGAGACTGTGAAAATAATGAATTTCTCTGCACTGAGTGGGTTATTCAGTATTTAGGGTGTACATATGAAAAGAGAGTTACCAGTACCACAATCAAGATAGGGGTCTTCCTAGATGTTCCAAATTGTACATGTATATCAATTATGAAATAAAGCTATTTTAAAGAGACAAAAGGAATGCAGGTTGTCCAAACAGGCACAACTTAATCAAATCAATTATTTAAAGGCAGCACCTTTCCTCTAGCTGGTTAGAAGAGAAAATCTGAAAAGGAGTCTGGTTGATTTGATAGAAAGCAAATTCCCACACAGCAAATAGCCTTTGAAGGTCACAGAAAAGAACTGTGGGCAGCCTCTAAGGGTGAAAAGTAACCCTAGCTAGCCATGAACAGGAAAATGGGCCCTCAAGCTTAAAATGGCTAGGAAATGGACCCTGCCAACAACTGGTGAGCTTGGAAGGGGAATCTGAGCCCCAGATGGCAAACCCACATGATTCCCTGGTTTCATCTCCATGAGACCCTGAGCAGAGACTTCTGTAAGACATGGAAAAATAAATTCATGTCATTCAAAGTTGCAAATAGAAAATCAATATAGGGAGGTGATAGAAATCAATTGGTTAGTAGACAAAATGCCTATTTAAAAATTGAGAAGAGTGATAAGTGATGACAGTGCATTTCATTTTCAATAGCAAAGGAGTCTTTGTTAATGTACAAACTTGTTTTAGCACAAGTATACTATGTAATTGAAATTACCACTGTCTTTTCATGTGAGTCACACATAAAATAATTCTGTGTTTTCTCATTTGAGATTAGTTAAAGTGATGGAAGTCTTTCAAGAAGGTGTGCAGTAATTTGATGTGAGAATGTTTTTGGTTTTTTGAGTCTCACCTAATTCTACAGCAGTCAACTCAAAACTGATTTAGCAAGTCAACTGAAAGTGTTCAGTGAATTTCATCAGTCCCATGTTTGTCTCTATTGTTGCTTTAGTTATTTTCTATAATAACTAATTGTATACCTTCAAAGCAACTTAATAGATGTCATTAGCAACAGTGCAGCTATTCTGACCTATAGAACCTATGGTTCACTGCATGATGGATCTCAGTGGCATGGAATACTGAGGGGATTGTTGGATGTCACTCACTCTGACAAGAGAGTAATGTGGGGTAGATGATGAGACTGTGTATCAAATATGCCCAACAATATGATTATTTTTGAGTACCATGTATGTATGAGGAGTTGTAAAAATTACAACATGATAATATTAACTTCCAAAGGCTATTATTTGATTTGCAAAGTGTGAGCTGTCATTATCAGAAAAATAGTAATAATTGTTCCTGTTTTCACATGCAACTGGATATGTAGAACAACTAATAATCAATATTAGACATTTTCATGTTAGAATTGAAATGTAAGCCCTATATTTACTATGAAAAAACCTTAAATATTATGCTAATTTGCCTGAAAATTTTAAACGATTGCTAGTTACTTATTAATATAACAATATAATAAAATTCTAAATTAAGAAAATCGAACTTGCCCTCTCCCTCCCAAAACATACAATTTCTGCATTCCCAGTTTCATTTAATCACTATTTCTCTTATGTATTTTCTCCTGATTTTCATTCATAGTATGAAATGACCTTAATGACATCTTGTGTGAGAAAAAGCATATGTGATCTGAGACTTAAGCATCTTTCTGCCACTCTTGCATTAGTCGTGCCCCGCACGTAAGCTCCTTTGCCATGCAGACATAGAGAGAGTCTATCCATAGGCAGCAGAACAGAGCCAGTTCAGACAGAAAAGCCTGCTGCCTGCTGGAGCTGTTTTGAGGCCTGACAGATCACTGCTTTTTCCACGAGAGTAGTGGTGGGACAGGCTGCTAAGGCAAGCTGGGGTCTGTTCTTACCAAACGACATTCAAATAGGAAGCAGAAACAACCGTGGGGGAAGATTCCAGATCTGGGGCAATTAGCACTTTTCAGGACCGTCGGTAGAAAGATAGGGTACAGGGAGAGAAGTGGGGCAAAGGATTAAATGATGTAGTTGAAAAGTAGCAGTACCTGGAACCTTCAGTGCCATCTGGCATGTAGTCATTTGTTAACCCACCAAAGTTCCAAGTGGAAGGTCCAATGCCTGCCTCCCGTCTGTTGTATTGTGGGTAGAGGTTTGTGATTTATACGTGTGTAACCTCTGGGCTACGCTGTAGAGAGGAAGCATAAGCCCACCCCTGCCTCTGAGACACATGGTACACTACCATAAAACCCTTGATCTGTGAGCTTCAAACATTTGTGTTGGCACCTGTTAGACCAGCTGCAATGTCGTACTAATAAAAGAAGGACACAACTGAGCCCAATTTCAGCTGTTTCACTATTGAAGCATTGTCACATTACTTATCCATCTTAAATATTTTAAAATGTGTTTGAGAACATCACCACCCTCATACTGTTGTTATATTTTAGGAAAGAAAAGGAAACAAAGCAAACGAGACCCCCCCCCCCAAAGCACCTACATTCTGGATGGGAGAATTAGGCAATTAAACTTTGTAAGTGTGAATGTATAGTGTGTATGGGTCTAGAAAGCGTCTAAGTAGAGAAGAGTTTGTACACAAAGTACAGCTAATCAAGACTCTACGCAGGTAAAGGAGGAGAGTGAGTTGCCCCCACCCCGCCCCCGAGTCCCTCCAAAAGCAGAGCTCTGCTAAGACAGAGAAAAATCAGACAAACACCAGCACAGGTTCCGTATAGTGAAGGCACGGGACACTAGTGAGGTTAACTTGGAAAAAGGGGCATGGAGGAGACGTGTATCAAATGATATTAGGAAGGAACGAGCAATATAGAATATTGAAGGATTTCGGTTTTACATTTTTATCTTAATTTCTATTTTTTTCCTGCATGACATTAGAAGTCATTGATGGGTTCTTGGTAAGGTAACTGGAACTGACATGAACTTCCACAGATCAATCTTACTGCATGCTGGGAACTGCTGAATTGTGTGGGCATGACTAGTAGTATCTAAACAGCAGGCGTCTGTTACATCAATGAGGGAAATAAACATTTGTATAATTTTTTATCATTTTTGGGGAAAATGAGTGTTCATGAAATTAAATAATTTTTATCTACTATAAATAAAGATTTCCAGGTTGACTTCTGACCATTGTGAAAGCCAAAGATGCACTAGAAATGAGCGCAGGGAAGAGTGCTTGTATATAGAGACACACTCTCTGTCAGCTGACACAGGATTCCCTCACATCAGTGTGGATGAGCTGGCAAGCCTGTTGAGTTTGTATGAGAGGCTTCTGATTCAACTTGCCTCTTTCTAGCATGCGCTTGTGGAAAAAAAAGAAGAATCAGGTAATGATGAAACAGTGATGTTTATAGCCAAGCCCCCTTCATAATTCCCTCAAATGGAGCACTTGTTTCTTGCTTCGGTGCCCAATTTCTAAAAAACAAATGAAAATTCTGTGTGGCTTAGTCTCTTTGTGGGGCCCCTGGCAGTGGGACCACAACCTATCCCAGGTGCATGAACTAGTTTTTTGGAGCTTATTTCCTATGGTGGGATGCTTGCTCAGCCTTGATGCAGCAGGGAGGGGCTTGGTCCTGCCTCAACTTGATGTGCCATGCTTTATTGACTCCCCATGAGAGTTCTTACCCTTTCTGAGGAGTGGATAGGGGTCAGGGAGGGAGGGAGGTGGGGGAAATTCGAGGAGGGAAGGGAAGGGGGACTTACTGTGGTTGGTATGCATAATGAATAAAAAAAAATTTAAAACTTCCAAAACTTTTCTTAATCTTTAGTATACACCACCTTGAAAACATTAACTCTTGAAAAAGTCACTGTATAGTATACTATAGATGGCTAGAAACGTAATGAAAATTTCAACCAGTCAATTGTAATTAAGGTAGAGAAATTTTAAGACAAGGAGTATGTTATTCCATGTAAAACACTTACCAATATAATTACAATGAACAATGTTTTTTTGTGAATATTGGCGAAAAGGTTAACTGATTTCTGGATATATTAGACATTTAGCATTTGAATGAATTTTGACAATACGGATTTATCAGAGAGAGTGACAGAGGTTTCAGCTCTGAAGCATTAGGTTGACCAAAGCAAGTTATTAAGATTAAGTCATATTTCAGTGGACCTTTGGGAAACAATCTCTGTGCATGTGATAATTTCCCCAGGTATACACATGCATACACTTAAGATAAACCTGAAGAGTGCTAAAAGTCTTCGATTGATGCTTTAGCACTATCTTCTTCACTGACTCTGTTCATTTTCTTGAGAGGTACCCAGGGACCTGATATGAAACAAACTTAAAGTTCAAATGAATGAATTGCCAGTGTATTTTCTATGTGTAATGTTCAAAACGTAGATTATAATATAACTTTATGGTAGCCCTATAATTCCCATTCTGAATTTATCAAACATATTTTTCTATTCCCACTAGTGAGTGCTGGGCTGAATGCCACCACTCACCACTGTCATAAGTTTATTTTTTTCTTTTTTAATTCACCTAAATCCTGGAACCAGAGCACAGGACTGACCATTTGATGCTGGCATTTGGATGAGGATTGCTCGGCCCCATAAAGAATGAGTTCAAAGGCAAACAATAGCAGGTAACGGGCTAGGATATGGGAGGAAAAATTGAACCTGGAGCAGCTGTCTTACACTGTGAAAAGTTATCTGCTTTGGAATATTCCTTTACGTTCTGTGAATATATGTTGCTGTGACTGGTCTAATAAAAAAGCTGACTGGTCAATAGATGAACAGAGTCAGATTAGTCAGGAGAGTCAGACTAAGAGAATGGTGGTGTGTGTGTGTGTGGGGGGGGGATGGAGAAGTCAGGAGTCAACCAGCCAGATAAAGTAAACAAGAGATGAACGTGCCATGTTAATAAAGGTACTGCCACATGACAGAGTGTAAATAAGGAATATGGGTTATTCCTTAAAATGTAAGAGCTGTTTAGTAATAAGCTTGAGCTACTGGATGAGCATTTCTAATTAATAAAAACCTTAGTGTATTTACTTGAGAGTGGCTGGGGAACAGGGAAACTCTGCCTACAGTTATCCACAGGTTTTTCAGTTAACTTCAAATGAGTAGGAGGAGATTTTATATCTTCACTGAGAACTCAGTTCCTGCCTAGTATACTAGTCTTTCCAAATTGATAGTTTTCATTGCCATTTATGAGATTATATAGTTTTAATTGATTTTTTCCCTTATTGTAAATCACATAATGCTACTGCAAAATTATGTCCTTCAATGGCATCAAGAGGACAGAATTAGAGCATGGCATGGAATTTCCTTTGTTCACAACTAACAAAATCCAAGCTTTATAGTCATTGGGATGACTCCACTCCCTATATTTGCCTATACCATTCACTGTTGAGAGTCAAGTTTTAAATTAAAGTTCCCAGTGTATTGTGTAAAAAAAAAGCTATAATGAGTGATTTCCAGGACTACCTATTTAAAGCTACTGGCTTTCTTTTCTCTACTGTAAATAACATTGCTGCACTATGAACTATATTCTAAAACTTGAAAATAATTCAATTTGTTTAGAAATTGAATACCTATTTTCTTCCCCCCCACAAATCTTGCACTCATTCTCACAGGGATGCATTGTTAGAAAAAAAAATGAAATGTAGATACAATGATGGTACATTTGTATAGGGAGCTACTCATCAAAATAAGTTTAATTTTCTTCATTTAAGTTTGCTTACAGGTTATTCCATCAAGCTAATATAACCACTTTTTTGAAATCCTTTACCAAATGCTGAAGGTGTTTAAGTATTTAAAGAGTTTTATTGTGCTAAAAAGTGATTTGAATGTCCCACCGTGTGTCTCATTTTGTTCTCTTAGATACTCCTAAAGCTGCTGGATTTTGCAAATATTGTGGGGAGAGAACTTTTCAATGTTTATTATCAGCTTGCATGATTTTATTAGATTCATTTATTTAAGTGAAAATATTATATGGAAATAAGGTTGAATACCTTTTTGAGATTATAGAATGCACTGAAAATATTAAGGGACTTGCTTTTTATTAATTGTAAAATATAAAAAGCAGATGAGAGATAGCAGAGAGAATAAGGACACAAACAAGCCACAATGACAAGAGTCATTGGTCTTTGTATTAAAGTGCTCATTTGTCTGTTTCTTCTTGTTGTTGCTGAGACTAGGTTTCTTGCTATGTGGTAGAAGCCAGGTTGGCCTCTAATTCACATCCTCCTGCCCCCATCTCCTGAGATTGGGATTATGTTCACCAGCACCACATTTGGGGAGAGGGTCCTTTTAAATAGACCAATTTAACAGGAAAAGAATGCATTGTGTGCCTGTAAATTCGATAGTCATATCTGCTAATTTTACGATCCAAACAAATAAGGCTCAAGCCTATTTCTCTACTTAGTTACTATGACACTTTGTTAAGTGATGTACATTTCAAAAATAGTATATTCATCATATTTTCTATAAGTATTAAGTTGGAAAATACTAAAAACTAAGTGTTCTGCTTGGTATATGACAAGTAGAGTAATTGCAAAAGCCCTGATACTTGCTGATATGATGACAATGATATTTCTAAGCAATGGTTGATTTGTGTATTAAGAGAGAGAGTCTAGTCTAGAAGCCAAAGAATGACACCATATTAGTTGAATTTTTGTCACTTGAAGATGATACCCTAGAAAACACCCTGAGGGGAAAGATTTACTTTGACTTGTGGTGTCTAAGGTTTCAGTCTCAGGGCAGGTATTTCAAATGATACATACATTCTTCAAAGGCACCTTCCTAGTTATCTCCTTCCTCCAGGCAGACTCTACTGATTCCACTGATGAAGTGAGCACTCAACAGCCAGTGTTACCACCTGACAATATCTTAGACACATGAATCTTTTGGGAGAGGCTTTATCTGTCTGCAAAGCATAGAAACTCCTTAGTCAAAAGGTCGAGCATAAATTCTACTGTGCAATCCTAAACCATTCAAGGAATCTGAATTTAATATAATGTCAAATATTTTACATTTGTTAATAATACCTATGTTTAAAACATAGTAAATAATGGACTGTGTCATGTCAGTAGTATTGACGAAATACACAAATGATTCACCTTCATCATCACCAAGTAGGGCTGGCACCATTGGTAGCTGTGTGGGAACTCAGGAAGGCACCATCATCTGTTGATTTCCCTCCATATATTTATAAATGATAAAATAAAAAGTTAAGAAAAATGTGAGAAGTGATTTTAGTGACTCCCTCTGATTTATCCTGCCTTTGAAATTGTTTGTAAAGGAACTAATGAACACAGAACCCCAAATCACTGTTCCCATAAGGCCAGACAACTCTTGCAGAAGAGTAAAAATAAAAACGCAACACAAGCAATTAACTATTACAGAGACTATAGCACAGTTTAGTCACTGGCATAGATCTGAAGCTTAAAGCTATTTCAAGTCCAACTTCAAAGTCAGTGACCGTTTCTGGAGCTCATGGCTGCATAGGTGGTAAAGCCAGAGTCTCTACTGTACTTCATCCTTCTTCATTCTCTTCTGGAATTCAAAAGCTCCTTGGCATCAGCTGTCCTCATTTATATCTGGCTGCATAGGACATTTCTAACCATTTCCTCTCATAAGGAGGCTCAATGAGACTGGAATTAATGGAGAATTGAGGAGTGCTGAGCAAGCCAAGGTCTGTACAATGCTTAAAAAAAATCTCCACTCACCTTTAAGTAATGTACCCTAATAATTAAACATAAAAAAGCAAGAAAATAAAAGACTGTGAGACAGTGCAAGGGAGCCACTTTGGGCAAGGTGGTAAGAGAAGGTGTGTCATGTGATATTTGAGCAAAGAAGAGAGACTGAGAATGAGAGATGCTGAAAGCTAGGGTGGTATTGGCCATGAGGGACCGAGGGACAGCTGCCTCTCTGAGGCACAGAAAGTGGGGCATCTCCAGGCAGGCAAAGCAAAGGCAAGGGGCACATGAAAGCTTGGACACTTTAAGAGGGGGCATGCAATGAGGGGAAAAGGAAACCTGAGGAAAAGACCAGACCAAATGCTCTGTTAAGCACAGAGGCAACTTCTTCCTCTTAAGTGTTTCCTTTTCTTGTGTTCTCTGAAGTGGACTAAGGTGGGTGGATTTAGACACCAGAGGTACTATGCTCTAAAAAGTTCCTATGGAAAATTTGTTAAAAATTCAATAAGATTAATTTTCTATTAAATTTGAAAAAACTTGAAATATTCACATTTTAGGAATGTGTGAAATAATAGTTTGACTTGCTTTTAGTTTCAATTGTAGCTTCTAAAATGTTGTAAAGTAGCATAAAATATTGTATTTATTTTCTACAGCTACGTAATGTCACAGTTCCTGAAATTTGGAGGTATTTAGGAACCTAACACAAAACAAAACAAAATAAAACACAACACCTCTTACATTCTGTCAAGTGTGATTATTGCTATTTCAAGATGTCATTTTGGATGAGAGGAACATCAAAATACAGCAGAACATCTCTTAATTACTTGAACTAGTGATTTATACAACTGCAACAGACCAAACACCTCCTATAGATTTGTGTTACTGCTGTTTATATTTAATTCTGTGTTTAACTCACCTTTAAATGTAGTGTCAATAACTTCATCCATAAGCATTTATTAAACTCATAACGTTCACAATGCTTTGCTGGAGACTAATGGCATGTGGAAATAAAGGCCATCATGGTAGAATTGAGAAAGCAGTGATTCTCAGAAAGATAATCAATTTGACAAAATAGAGTAGGAGAAATTAAAACTGCATGTTATGTGTCAAAAGTATAATCAAAGACAGATATATGCAGAAATCAAAGAACGACTATCAGAGGTGAGGTTTAAATTCAACCTTGAAGACAAGAAAGTATGAGATAAGCAGAAAGGAGGAAGGATACAGGGGAAAATAAAAGCAGTGCAGAGTAGATAGACAAGGCTAATATGGGTGTTCCAGCCTCATCTGCTTGTCTCCATAGTCCAGCAACCCAAGCCATATAGGGCCACATGAACAATTTTCAAATTCTGTTTGTATTGTTAAGTGTCTCTCTGTGTCAAACAATGGACTGGAATGTCAGTATTCCCCAAATTGCCAACACATCACTACTTAAACTAGGGAGGCCTTGATGCCTGTGTGCTGAGATCTGCTGTCTTGTCCTGCATGCCACTTCCTTCATCCCTCCTTCTTGCTTTTCTTGGCCCTCCACTCATGCTTCTATTATAGTCTGTTTGAATGTCTCCATCTTTGTCTCTACCTTTGAGATGAGTGCCTCACAATATTCTTCCACTAATTCTTGAACCCCTGGGCTCAATCTATCCTCCTCCCTTAGCTCCTGTCTGAGTAGCTGAACTACAAGCATGGGCTGCGGATCTCCACAGATTCTAGCTCCCTATCAGGATGTTGCTACCGAGGACTGAACTCACAGTTTCTCTGTCTTCTCTGAGGGGTGTGAAGTCCTTAGCAAAAGCTCCAACTCAGGTTCCTGTTTCTCACTTGCAACTTTTTGCATAGATACTGAATAGCTCAGTGCAAAGCACACATGTTATCCACAGCCCACTGCACAGTTGATACTAAACATAGAGTCCCTTGAATCCAGCCCATCATCCCATTTTGCAAGATGGACATAGAAATAAGTCACAGGCCTGCCCCAATATCAGTCTTACACTGATTTTAATGAAACTACTCACTCTTGTTTTAGAGGATTTCTCAGCTCTGGTTCTGCCATACACAGGCTAATAAAAATGGAGCTGGATGACACATCAAAGCAGGACTTTCCAACCTGGACAGGCTTACTGTATTGATTAGTGCTATTTTGTAGACAATGTACTTGAAGGGGATTGCTCTATTTCAGTTTGTTTCATTTTGTGTTATCTTATTGTACTATTATTCTTCAGATGCCTGTATGTTTTTCTTTGTTTTCTTTTTTCAAAAAGTATTAAAAAAACTTATTGGCCATGAATATATTACTTATACACTACAGATATAGTCAGGAATTACATATAGCATAGTATTTGTAAAATCTATACATTAAACTGATATGGCAGTTTTATTACATTGTATATGAAATAATCTAAAATTTGCAAGACAGGAAAACATGATTATTCTTTCTCTTAAAGTTGAAAAGCTTGGAATGAGCAGAGAGCAAGAAGCAGCCCAAAGTCCAGTGATTCAAACTTTCAAGAGTATGAGTTGGAAGTGAAGAGGGTGCAAGACATTCGTTCAGGAATAAAGAAACCACAGGTGTCTAATATCTAGGTCTGTTTGTTTTCTAACAAGAAACAGAAGCGGTGTGGATTTGTGGGGGAGGGCAGGTATGGAGGATTTAGGAGGAGTTGGGGGAAGAGGAAAACAGGATGAGGATGTATTTATTGAATATATATTTTCAATAAATGAAAACTGAAGGGTAAAAAATAGAGTTGTGAGCTATATGCAGCCATACCAACCAGAGAGAATTACTATGGATGAATTACCAGCAGGAATTACTTTCCCCCAACTGGGCACTTTAGAAGTCCAGCCAAGTGTGTGTGGGTTTGCTATGAGCACAGTCCAGGAAGTCAGGTGACGCTGGGCAGTTCTTTAGATGCTGGATCTCAGCCAATGACATCCTGGCCATGTGCAACACATTTCCACCCTCTCCAATGTGTGCTCCTCTTAGGATATTACTAGGAGTGGGTCACAAGGAATCCCAAATCATCTGCTGATCTCTATTTCTAGGAGATCTTTTTCTTTTCATTCTTTATTTAATGTCTTCATCATGGAATGCCATTTACTGAACACACGGACCATTTCTCACAGTAAAAAGATTTGAGTCACTGAACAAGTAATCTTGGCTACCCTCTTATATGAGAGAGAGGAAATTAAGAAAAACATAGATGCAAATTGGTGTCCCAGTAGATTATCCTCTTTACACCACTAGCTTAAGAGTAAAGGTAAGTTATTTAGCACATCTAAAATGAGGACAAAAATAGCACCTGTTTTGAGTAAATCAAAAGAGGTTAATGTGAGCTGTTTCATTAGTTTCTAAGTTATCCATAAATCAGGTAGATATGCCCTTCTAGTTTGTATTGCCAAAAAGGAAAACAAAACCAAATAAGGGCTTCCAGTTCTCACTTAACTCAAATCCACAAATGTGGACACCTGTGGGAAGGTGGTGGCCTTTGCCTCTTTCTTATGTGAGAACACCTCATTCTGAAGTCAGTTGCTGCCCACTTGATTTAGTGCTGAAGGTTGGGATCATCATACTCTATCAGAATAGTAACGCATCATGGCTGTAAATTCAACAAGATCATTACAGAAAGCTCTAACAGCTGCAGTGTCTTTGACAGGAACACTCAGTGGGGCCTCTTGCCTTTCTTCTACCTTTCACAGTCCTCCAAGCACCCATTTCCCTTACTAGATTATTCCATATAGCATGGCAGTTGAATATCTGTTCTGGGTTTAAAAACATTCTGCCTTTTATTAATATGTATTTCTGAGCCCCACCCGAAGCCTGTCATGCTGTAATGCCATCTGTCATTGTTTAACCCTTCTACATACATGCTATGTCCCAATGCCACCATTAGATGGAAACTTTATGTTCTTTATGTTCTTTATGCAAGAAATGTTGTAATGCAAATTACCCAGCTCATGCCAAACATTAATGATAGCAAATAGTAACACAGGTCACTCAGCTGAAAATGTAAGAAGTTTTAGACAATTTGATGAGTCACATTGTCTATAAGAAATATTTATTTGATTGTGCACTTGTCAACACATGCTCAGAAACTGCAAGTAAGGTCAGATGTGTTTGCCACAGAAAAATAACTGAGGAACATCTTAATGATTACAAATTTGGTGACTAAAGGACAATGCAAGGAATACAGGAGAAGGAATACAGGAGAGGAAGAATCTATCACTTTGTCAACCATAGGCCACTTTGGTAGCAGTGGATATTTTCTACCACCTCCCCAGGAAGCTCCTAGAAAGATGTGGTATTGCCTAAAGGAAGAGATTCATAATAAGTTACACTTTCTCATAGAAAACAGGTGACTTAGAATGTTTTCTTTTTCTGATTTTTTCTGACTGAAGTCACCTGGTTTACTGTCTCAATAAGGGGATGGCAAGCAACTTTTCATGTTTATTAAAATATTTTGTTCACTTTAAAATTTGTATGCCAGGCAGTGGTGGTGCACACCTTTAATCCCAGCACTCAGGAAGCAGAGGCACATATATCTCTGTGAGTTCGAGACCAGCCTGATCTACAAGTGCTAGTTCCAGGACAGCCTCCAAAGCCACAGAGAAACCCTGTCTAGAAAAAACAAAAAAAAAATGTACTTATTTTTTATGGTTTTGTTTTGAAAAGATTTATTTCTTTAAAGTGTGTTTTTTATGGTTTTGTTTTGAAAAGATTTATTTCTTTAAAGTGTGTGTGTGTGTGTGTGTGTGTGTGTGTGTATCTCTGTGTGTCTCTCTTGTGTGTGTGTGTGTATGCGTGTGTGTGTGTGTGTGTGTGTGTGTGTGTGTGTGTGTGTGTGTGTGTGTGTGTGGTGTGTAGGTCTTGTGCACATGAATGCATGTGCCCTTGTAGAGCAGAGGGTGAGTCTCCCTGAAGCTAATGTTACCATGATTTCAAGTTATCTGACATTAGTTCTGGGAACTTATCTCAGGTCCTTTGCAAGAGCAGTACTTGCTCTTAATAGCTGGCTAAGCCATTTCTCTTCCCTAATTGTTTATTTTTTTGGTAATTACTTACATATTCATGATTAAACACCTTGTCAGATGTGTAACAGGCAAATATGTTCTCACCATTTGCAGTTTGTCTTTTCATTGGCAGTAACTTTGACCAGCAAAATCTTTAATTTTCACATTTACAGTTGTATTTATCTCTTATTTTATGGATTGCTTTGGGCACCACATTTTATTTGGGTTGAAAGGAGTAACATAAACAAGAAACAATAGTATATCTGCATATGTTTTTGTAGGAAAGGGGGAGAGGAAGAGAGTGATGGGATGGGGAGTTGGAAGGAGGGATAGAGTCTGCCTCTAGAAATTGTCTGGTATGATTGATTCAAAGCCCAAATCTGCAGTGTCTGTTGCAGGCTGACCACTCAGACAGGAACTGATGTTGCATTTCATATCCTCAGGCCATCAGGCATGAAAAGAATCAATGATGCAATTGGGTCTGAGATTGTTTGCTAAGGAACTCCAACTGTCTCAGAAGGGGAGAGTCTTGTTTTCTGGTAAGATCATCCACAGATTAAATGAAACTCATTCACATAATCAAAAACAACTAACTGTACTCAAAACCCACCAATATAAATGCTAATTTCCTACAAAATGTACCCTCAAAGAAATATTCACTATCACAGTATGTCAAAATATCTGTACACTTTGGCTTGGTCCAATTGACCTTGTAAATTAACCTTGGCTAGCCAATAAAGTACTCCTTTTCAGACTAAAGGATGTATGCAAATTTTCTTTAAATTTTTCCTTGGAAAACCACCCTATTTTAAATATGTTAATTATAAAAGGAAAAGAGTTGTCAATACCTATTAAACTATAACACAAAAAATTTGACTTTTTTTTTTTTGGTTTTTCGAGACAGGGTTTCTCTGTGTAGCTTTGGAGCCTATCCTGGCACTCACTCTGGAGACCAGGCTGGCCTCGAACTCACAGAGATCCGCCTGCCTCTGCCTCCCGAGTGCTGGGATTAAAGGCGTGTGCCACCAACACCTAGCTTTGACTTGTTTTAAAAGCTTGTTTTGCTACAGATTGTCATATATTATTGGGAGGCATTGTAGAATCCCCAGAAAAGCAGAAGAGGCCTAAATAAAATGTTTTAAATTAATAAATGGGTATGAAAACAAAAATGATGCAGTTAAAAAATAGGTAAATTCTTTGAAGATTAATCCATGTTACTCTTTAAAATCTCAATAGAGTTTTTGTTCTAATTTTTTTACTGAAATGTAGGAATCTGATTCCAAAGTTTATGTTGACATGTGGAGGCAACCAACTAACTAGGAACACTATGTAGAAATATAATGTTTGATAGTTAGACTTATGCTAGAGGCATAGTAAGACAATCTAATACTAGTTCAGAAGAAAAATGTCAGACAATGGAACAAGTATAGAAAACATAGAAATGAAAACCACTTACAGAAAGTGGTTTGAATAAAAATGACACCCACAGGCCCTTGAGAGTGGCATCCTTAGGAGGTGTGGCCTCATTGGAGTAGGTGTGGTCTTGGAGAAAGTGTGTCACTAGGGGTGGGGTTTGAGGCTTCAGATGCTCAAGCCAGGACATTGGTTCACAGTCTTTTCCTCACACCCTCAGATATAAATGTTGAACTCTCAGCTACCTCTCTAGAACCATGTATGCCTGCATGCTGCCAGGTTTCCCACCATGATGAAATGGATTCAAACTCTGAATTGTAAGCCAGCCCTAATCAAATGCTTTTCTTTATAAAAGTTGCTATGTCATGATGTCTCTTCACAGCAATAGAAACCCTACCTAAGGCAGAAGGTATCAGGGTGAAATAAAGTCTATCTCATGTAGGGTCCTTGGAAAATTGTGTCCATGCAGGCAATGAAACTGGAACACTTCCTTACAACTTATTTAAATATCAAGTCCCTAAGAAAACTAAAAACCTATAACTATTGATTGTATGTGGAGTTTTCTACCTTTATTCCAACATTAGGAAGCAGAGGCAGGAGGATTATTTGTATGAGTTCAGCTTGAGGTACATAGTGAAATGTTGTCTCAGAAAACAGAACAAAACAAAAAGGGGACCAACCAAACAACTAAATAAACAAAAGCTATATCCAGGGAGTTTAATATAAAATTTTTAAAAGAAAAAATTAAGGACAGGTCTTAGGTATAATAGGAAAGAATTATTTAAATACATTTAAATACATGCCTTAAATATCATACCATCTGCTTCAAACAGGAAGATGGTAATTTTTAAAACAGTAAGGAAGTTCTATGATAAATGCCACACACACACACACACACACACACACACACACACTAATATAGGACAAACATAAACTACAGACTGAATGAGTGTATATTTCTCATAAAACATGATTGATATAATTAATTCTTACTACTCAAAATTTAGGGGCAAAAACGAGTAATTATAGCACACTGTAAACAAGCAGTTCACACAGGAGGAAGCCCAATCCAAATGCCAGGAAAGGATGTACATCTTTTTAGTTACAGGCCACTATTAGCCACATTTTCAAACATCTCATCCACACTGGACTGGAACAGAAAATGCTATGATAGCTTTAAATATAGGCAATGATGTGGTAACAATTGGGCCTTTATATTCTGAAGTCAAAATATATTAAAACTGAGAGAATTTTTATTTTATATCCAAAATTCACATGCTTTTATCTTATATGAAAGCAAAAGTTGATCTTAGCAGAAGTTGAGAATTCTTAATTTCATCTGTTGTGATTAATTGTGCCTTTTACTGCTTAATACCAATATAGAATGTTGTTGTAGTACCTGCTGGGTTGTTAGAAGATATGAGAGTGGTCACCATACTGCCTTCCTAAATCTATCATAAATTCCAAACAATAGGTGTTCCAAGGGCACTGGGTGAGAAAAATGAGACTTGTTCTTTAAATCTCCATGTAATTTTAGCATCACAAGTAACGGTCCATAAAACGTGTACATCTAGGAACAGTGATTTCATTCCTAGAAAGGAACATAAGGATGTGTGCACTGGTGGTTACCAGAGCAAAGGCACTTAGAGAAGCATTGTTGTGAACAGTTGACAAAAGCACTGTCCTTAACAAGAACTACGTGTATTTCTCTTCTTTTCTTGCTTGATATTAAACATAGGGATCCTTTCATATAACAACCTAGTTATATTCCCATCTCTCTTTTAATAATCATTCTGAGAAAGGGTATAAGTTTCCAGGCTATCGTTGAATAGTCCACAGACACAAGAAGTCACTGGATTGCTAGCCTCCCAGGATTTGGGATTACAGACCTATGTCACCAAGTCTGTCACCAATATTCTATTCTATAATGGATTCAAATGTGAAACACAAATGGTCAAGTGGATAGATTCTGTAAATAAATATGATGGGAAAATCAAGTGTTTAATCCAAATACTAAAGCTTTCTATCATTTGCATATAATTTAAAATATGAAAAATTAGTCTATGTATTTAAAGGTAGAAATTACAATAGTTAATTTTACTTTTCAAATCTAATAAACCACAGTGATAAATTAATTTCTCAGGCACTCACACATATGCTTCTTCAAAGGAAACTAAAAATTATTCACATCTCGACATTGGACAAAATGATGAGTTTCTTTATAATTTTTCATTCATGCACATCATGTACTTTGTTCATATTAACATCACACTACCCTATTTTATCTCCTTTCTCCATCTATCATTTCACTTTCAAATTGTACATATCTTTTCAAGTGAGGTGTATTTTCTGGCAGACAAGAAGAAAGAGAAATGGGGAAAAAAACTAAACAAATAACAAGAAGCATAGAATCAGACAGGCTTCTCTGTTGGTGCTTTAAATTGCAATTTACCTGGTGGTAAAAGTGATAGATTAATGGTGGATGATCTACATCTCCCAAGAAGACACCAATGAAGAGTCCATCACCTAAATTATCTCTTCATTCACTGTAGATACTCCCCTCCAGCCATTGCTGGCCACTCGAGCCACTATGGTCTTCAGGCCAGGGAGATTCTCCTTTGCTCCAGACATTCCCAACCACAGCTCATGCATTCTGGAGTGGCTAATGTTCTCACAAGCGAAGGGACAGTCCTCCAAATACATTGAGAGTGGAGGAAACAGCATTAAGAGCTGCATCAGAAGGGGGAATGAGAGAGCAGAGCACTTTGCCTGGAAGTGTTATGCGTGTGGATGGTGTTCAGCATTAAGCCACCATGTACTGGAAAGGATAATATGGAAATGTGTGATTGAGTCTCAGAGTTCACACTTCCCAAACAACAAACCACACATTGAAGAAAGGCAGTTCTGCTGGCTGGAACATCTTGGCTCTGAAGTTATCCTTAGCTGGAGCTCTTTGTTCCTCATTGCAGAGATTGGGACTCTTGACAGCCTAAGCCTTGGTGCTTGGTCCCAATGTGTTACCCTACAAGATATTGTGGCATTGTGTCCCCATACTCCCTGACTTATGATTATTACTTACTTCTAATACTCTCAAACATTACAATCTTTGGCAACTGGAGGTAGGTTCTTGAGATATGTGGAATGGCAAAATTTCCCAGTGCTGGCCAGGTGCAAAAGAAGTCACTGTCTCACCAATGTATCCCACTGCATTTCCAGATTGTAAGTACTCTGGCCTGATGCCTGGTTCATCATGGAAGTGTGGCCCTGGCTCCCACTTTCCTGAAGAGCCAGGGCTTTCCCTAATTGTTCTATATAGTCTTCTCCATTCCAGTGTGCTGCTCTTCATGTGTTCTATCAGCTCTTATGATTCCTGTTGGCTCTCTCTCTCTCTCTCTCTCTCTCTCTCTCTCTCTCTCTCTCTCTCTCTCTCTCTCTCTCTCTCTCCTCAGAATAAACTTTATTGTTGTTGTAGTTGTTATCACTCTTTTCATGCATGGAGTCACAGGCAGACAATTCCTGATCTGCCATATTACCCTGAAATCTTGCAAAGGCATTTTCAAGATATGATTAATATTTATGAACCATTGCTTTAAATGAAGCAGACTGGTCTCCCCAGTGTAGTGCATTTCATCTGATCAATTCCAGTACTTAAAAGCAAGGTCTGAAATTGTCACAAAGAAATTCTGCTTGAATTCCCAAACTTCAGAAGTACAATTGCAATGTCAATTCTATCTGAATGTTCAGATCATCCAACTGGCCTGTGAATTTTGACTGTGTCACTCCTACAATTGTGTGATATAATTCCTTTGACGACATCTCTCTTTGTGTGTCCCTTTATTTATCTCTCTCTGTGTCTCTCTATCTCTCTCCCTCTGTCCCTCTCCATTCTCCTCCCTTCCTTTCCTTATATATGAGGTATTGAACTATGCCTATCTTCATACAGTTATATAAATATAAATATGTATCCTCTTTTTAAAATTTTTGCTGGTAAACTCCCATAGAGAAATGTATGTAATAAAATCACAGATAATTCATGTGAGTGATAAGAAAGATAAATACCCCCTCTGTTATGAAGAGGGGTGTATATCTGAGGAAGGCTTAGAATATGGATTTAAACCTATTGCTACGTCCATGTTTGTTTCAGGAAATAATTGCCTATTTCAGAAAGCATTTTATAAAAACTTCTAAATGTATATACAATATTGCTGATATGTCAAACTACAAATATATCCATTAAGAATAATACTTATTTTAGAAAGTATACCAGAGCATATAGGAACAAAATGGCAAGTGCTTGGACTGGAATGAATACCTTTAGAGATGTCTGTAGGACAGAATTTTTCCTGAAAAAAATCTGCAACAAAAAAAGCCTTATTAGTGGCCAGCCTGTTCTACGTAGTGGTGCGTTCCAGGATGGCCAGACTATGTAGAGAAAGGCTATCTCAAACCCCCCAAAAGGAAAAAATTATAGGTCCCTTCCTTGTCATAATAAATGTAAATTATTAGACAAAAGGAGAAGTCAAATTCTGCCTATATGTCATGAAGCATTTACATACATCTTCATTATTATCTTTTTCTACTGTAATATACCAATCTTTTTTTATAAATTCAGCATTTCAATAAAACATCTGAAGAGGAAAGTTGTGGAAAGAATAACCTTTATTTAATTCAAGAGAAAACTTGGACTAAATTTTAAGAAACTCTGGACCCACAGCAAAGAATCAGTCTGAACAGCTAAGCCTGAGAGTTAATTTCCTGTATTAGTAAGCTAGTTGTATTACTGTGGTGATGTAGCATAGCCCTTCAGCAACAGTTCCCTTCGGGTCTTTCTCTGTTACTGTGTTCACCCAGATAGCATATCCTTGTCAGTCACATCACAACAGTCTAAAAAAACAATGCCAATAATTCTGCCAGCTACTTGATTGTCGTCCTTTTGTTAATTAAGCAGCACTTTGAGAAATGCTTTTGCTGCTCCTAAAGCGTGGGTGATTAGCCAAAAGAAGTTAACAAGTCTGTTGCTGTCAATTCTAGATCTAACTCCTAACTCCTGATTCTTTTGTAATTAATAATATCTTCCTCTATAGTGCTCAGTAAATATGAACATGTCAAATCTTTATGTTTATGTCAAATATAATTAGTACCTGAAAATAATTCATTATGAAGAATAAAGTTGCTGGTCCAATTTTTTTTGTATAACTCATATCCTTATATTTATTCTCCAAGCAAAGTTTGTATAAAAATTATTACATGTGCAATGCGAGGTTGATATCTGTATATATGTGGGACTCTTCTTAGAATTCCATTCAATACTATTCCCAAATCTTAAAACTGATAATAAACTATCCCTTTTGATTTTCAATTACTTACTCCCAAATGGTAGCACATGCTTTCACATTTGTCATCCGTACAGATTTAGGAGTCACCTGTGTAACTCCTTTTTGAGTTGTCCTTTTGATAGTTCATCTAAAATACAAACAACAATACATATTTCGGGAGCACAGTCAAGTACTGCCCTCCAGCATCTGTCTACATATTCAAGCTTCCTTTAAAAATAATCATCCTCTTGTCATAATTTTAAAAGGTGTATTGGCCTTGAAGTAGCTGAGAAAAAAATGTAATGGGAAGACTGTGTTGTTATACAATACATGGACAATGCTGGCTACTGTAAGTTCATCTGACCCAATCTGAAGTCATTTTGGAAGAGGTAACCTCAGTTGAGAAATGTTTCTGCCAGACTGGCCTGTGAACAAGTCTGTACTTCATTTTTCTTGGTAAGTAATTGATGTGGGAGGGCCCAGTTTTCTGGTTTAGTGATTCTGGATGCCATACCTAGGCTGAACAAGCTATTGTAACAAGCCAGAAAGCATCATTCCTCTTTATCCTCTACCATAAACTCCTTGCTCTAAGTTCCTGCCTTGAGTTCCTACAGTGATGGATTGTGATATGATGTGTAAATTAAAATAAACCCTCTCCTTATCCAGTTGCTTTTGATCATGGTATTTTATACCAACAATAGAAATCACAAGTAAGAGACTTCTAATAAAGTAAAGAATACTGGAAAGTTAACCCTGCACTAGAGGAAAAAAGCAAACTGAAATAACTCTTATTTATGCACTTAATATAATTAGTAATACATGACAAAACACTTTCTATCCAAAGTTATATCAGTAAATGAAACTAACTTATTTTTCATGCACAGTTCAACAATACAACAGTGTAACTTTACTTTCATGTTGATAATTAGAGATTCATCAATTGATGCAACATTTAAATTGGTATCCTGCTGTGTACTTAAAAACTTCTATTGCAGCTGTGTCCTGGTTGGGGTCATTTTCATAAAATTATATGTCATGAAGGACACTTTTATGAATGGTTATTTCAGCATTAATATTATTAAAGTCACAATGCAGATATTGATTAAATCTGGATCTAACCCCAAGGCATTACTTTTCAAGGGCTAAACAAAAGCCAGCTATTTTATTGAAATAGAACAAGAACCACTATTCAACCACACTGATTCTAATCCAACAACTAACATTAAAAACTTCTTTTCTTTTTTAGATTCATTTATGTTCTATGTATGAGCATTTTACCTGCATATATGTATGTGCACCATACATACATATAGATGCCTGTGGAGGTCAGAAGAGAGTATCAGATCCCTTGCAGTTGAAGTTAAGGATAGTTGCGAGGCACCAGGAAGGTGCTGAGACCTGAAGCTGGGCACCTCTCCAGTCCCATCATGGTGATAGTTCAGTTTTTCCAAATGGTTTGAAACCCAAACTTCACCTATTGAAAATATGTCATTCAATATTTTTATAACGTTCCCACAGATCACAGTTGTTCATCTTAAAGTACTTTTGCCATCTCAAAACAAAAATATTCCCAAGAGACTTTTATATGGTGCCATTTAATCCTCTTATTACACTAGCCATCAGCATCTGTCAACATTCTTTCTTTCTTTGCTTGGTTGTCCCTCTTGGGCATTCAATATAAAATAAACACATGTGATCATTTGTGTCTGGTTTCCTTCACTTACCACAATGTTACCAAGAATCTTTCACAGTGCAGGCTACATTATTAGTTCAATAGTTTTTATAGTTAGCTAAGAAGATATTCCATTCTATAGAATTAACGATACTAAGGGCCTGTGACTTGCTTGTTCCTGGGTCCTAGGAGCAAAGGTAATAGTCCAGTTCTGCTAAATGGGCATAATATTAAATTGGTCCCTATCTTCTCATCTTCTCATATCTACACACATAGATTAGTGCCTCTCTACAGAATATCTAGGGGATCTTCTTCTTCTTCTTCTTCTTCTTCTTCTTCTTCTTCTTCTTCTTCTTCTTCTTCTTCTTCTTCTTCTTCCTCTTCTTCCTCTTCTTCCTCTTCTTCCTCCTCCTCCCCTCCTCCTCCTCCTCCTCCTCCTTCTTCTTCTTCTTCCTCTTCTTCGTCTTCTTCCTCTTCCTCTTCTTCCTCCTCCTCCTCTTCTCCTTCTCCTTCTCCTTCTCCTTCTCCTTCTCCTTCTCCTTCTTCTTCTTCTTCTTCTTCTTATTCTTCTTCTGTAGATGGTGATCAACATAGAGACCCATAGATGATTGACATGCAGAATGAGAAAGACTAAGGCATGCTCAGTTCTAAATGGTGGATCTATATACACCCACTCCCTGCAAGGCTTGGGGATTTTCATGAAAGAGAGGACAGAAAGAGTGTAAGATCCAGAAGTAGTGGATATCTGTAGCATAACACTATGGCTGGATATGAAAAGGCCATTGTACACATGAACTCCAAGAAACTGTGATTACATGTACAATATTTGAATAAGATCAAGTCAGTAAAAATCTCAGCATGGTGGGGTAGGTTTTCATGAATTTCCACCCCTGTTTGGGGAGCTACTGGCACTTCATGACTGCTAGGAGAGTAAAAGTCAGTTTGTTCAGGGATTTAGCCCTGATAAACTACCTAAGCTCCATAGATGGTCCTACACCACTGCACGTACAGGCAACTGAGGGCACTCAGTGAGTTTTTTTGGTTTTTTTTTTTGAACAAATTAATTAAGAGGAAAATGTGGTTGGGGGACAGTGAAAGAATGGATAGAGTGAAACTAGATGGCTTAGATTAAAACACATATTGTGCATGTATGAAATTGTCAAATAATAAAGATCGTTACTCTCTGTACTGTCAAACTCACTGATGTATTTTCTGAATTTCCTTCAGAATTCCTATAATTTCATGCTCAACTTTGAACCATGTTAACACAGTAGGTAATAGCAATTCAGGCCATCAAGTGGATGCACTTCTCTAGTTACAAGCTCATCTAGTATAGTGTATTGTAGTACTACTAAAAATTAAATATCCCAGATTGTTCTTTAATAAAAGAAATAATAAAAGTATTCAGCTTTGATTTCTTTATTTTACAAGAAAACCTTTGACAAGGTAATTAATTTTTATTATTTTCACTCCATTTTATAGCTTTGTAGAAATTATATTAAATAAGCCAAAAAGAATGCTCTGGGGTTGAAGTGGCTTTTATTGTTGTCATTTTCACAACTGTAAACACTGCCTTCTTTCTTTCTTCCTTCCTTCCTTCCTTCCTTTCTTTCTTTCTTTCTTTCTTTCTTTCTTTCTTTCTTTCTTTCTTTCTATCTTTCTGTTAGAACCTTTTTATTTATATAAGACCCAGACAGAATGGGAAATACAGTTCAAAATGTGAGATGTTTTATAATTTAAATAGTAAAACTTAAATGAATGCTTCTGTGATGCATAAGCAGTGACCAGTCTTAGATATTTATAACTCTTTCCAAAACATCATTTCAGAAACTTAAATATGTGTTGATACTGAGAAAAAATGAAACAACAACAACCTGAGGTTTACTGCTGGACAGAACCAAATATGAATCCAAGTTCTGTTACTTATGACTTTGTAGCCTTTAGTAAACTGTTCCCTTTTTGTCAAATACAATTCTATGTCTCTCTGTTTAAAAGGAAAAGAGGCAAAATACCCATGAGACTTCAGGACAGGTAAGAGAGTGCTCATAAAAACTCCAATCCTGATGTTGGACACCAACTGTTCATTCAGTAGTAGAGCAGATTCCTCCTGGCTAGGTTTTTTTTTTTTTTTCTCTCTTTTTATTATTATTAATTCAAGTTAGGGAACAGGCTTGTTTCACATGTAATTCCCCTCTCCCTCTCCCTCCCCTCACCCCCATTCCTTCTCCCCCACCTCCAACCTACCCCCCACCCCATCCACCCACCACTCCCCAGGCAGGGTAGGGCCCCCAACCGGGGCTCCACCAAGTCCACCAAATCTTCCTGTGCTGGGCCTGGGTCCCTCCCCATGTGTTCAGAGACAGAGTGCATCCCTTCAAGTGGGATGGGCTCTCGAAGTCCCCCACATACACCAGGGCAAAAAGCCAGTCCACCTCTGGAGGCTCCCAGGAGTGCAGGGGCCTCCCCGATGGCATCCATGATCAGGGGGCTGGATTAGTCCCGTACTGGCCTCCCAAAGAGCGTCTGGGGTCGATATGCTTTCCCTTTTTCAGGCCAACTGTTTATGTGGGTTTCTCCAACCTGGTACAGACCCCTTCGTTCTTCATTCCTCCCTCTCTTCAACTAGGTTCCAGAA
This sequence comes from Cricetulus griseus, assembly GCF_003668045.3. Classification (NCBI taxonomy): domain Eukaryota; kingdom Metazoa; phylum Chordata; class Mammalia; order Rodentia; family Cricetidae; genus Cricetulus; species Cricetulus griseus. The sequence continues at coordinate 43,724,424 of NC_048597.1, read as the reverse complement.
TTCAGCTCAGTGTATTTCTGTGTATGTCTGTCTCTGCTTCCATCAGCCACTGGATGAGGACTCTAGGATAGCATAGAGAGTAGTCATCACTCTCATTCTAGGGGAGGGGCTTCTAGGCCATCCTCTCCTCCACTGCCCGGACTGTCAGATCGTGTCATCCTTATAGGTCTCTGGAGATCTTTCTAGTTCCAGATCTCTTCTCGGACCTATAGTGGCTCCCTCTGATATGGTATCTCTCATCCTGCTCTCTCTCCTCTATTCTTCCCCCAACTCAATATATCTGCTCCTCCATTTCTTCTCCTCTCCTCTTCTTCTTGTGCTCTTATTGTGGCAGCACCCACTCCCCTACCCTCATGCTCTCAATTAGCTCGGGAGTTTATGCCACTTCCCATTCCTGGGGTCCATTTATCCCTTAGAGTCATTCATGATTTCTAGTTTCTTTGGGGAAGAGGATTATAGGCTGGTAAACCTTTGCTCTATGTCTAAAAATCATATATGAGTGAGTACATACCATGTTTGTCTTTTTGTGATTGGGTTACCTCACTCACGATGGTTTCCTCTAGTTCCATCCATTTGCCTGCGAATTTCAAGATTCCATTGCTTTTTTCTTCTGAGTAGTACTCCATTGTATAAATGTACCACATTTTCTCTTTCCATTCTTCAGTTGAGGGGCATCTAGGTTGCTTCCAGGTTCTGGCTATTACAAACAATGCTGCTATGAACATGGTTGAACATATGTCCTTGTTGTATGGACATGCAGTATTTGGGTATATACCCAAGAGAGGAATGGCTGGATCTTGAGGTAGATTGATTCCCATTTTTCTGAGCAACCGCCATACTGATTTCCAAAGTGGTCTTACAAGTTCACACTCCCACCAGCAATGGAGGAGTGTTCCTTCTTCTCCGCAACCTCTCCAGCATAGGTTGTCATTGGTATTTTTGATTTTAGCCATTCTGACAGGTGTGAGGTGGTATCTCAGAGTTGTTTTGAGTTGCATTTCTCTGATGGCCAAGGATTTTGAGCACTTTCTTAAGTGTCTTTCAGCCATTTCAGATTCCTCTGTTGAAAAATCTCTGTTTAGTTCTGCACCCCACTTTTTAATTTCATTGTATGGTGTTTTGGTGGCTAGCTTCTTGAGCTCCTTGTATATTTTGGAAATCAGTCCTCTGTCAGATGTGGGGCTGGTGAAGATCTTTTCCCATTCTGTGGGTGGTCGTTTTGTCTTACTGACTGTGTCCTTTGCCTTACAGAAGCTTCTCAGTTTCAGGAGGTCCCATTTATTGATTGCAGACCTCAGTGTCTACGCTTCTGGCGTGATGTTCAGGAATCGTTCTCCTGTGCCGATTTGTTCAAGGGTTGTTCCCACTTTCTCTTCTAGAAGATTCAGTGTGACTGGATTTATGGAGAGATCTTTGATCCATTTGCACTTAAGTTTCGTGCATGGTGACAGGTATGGATCAATCTGCAATTTTCTGCATGTCTGAATCCAATTGTGCTAGCACCATTTGTTGAAGATGCTATCTTTTTTCCATTGTATGGATTTAGCACCTTTGTCAAAAATAAGGTGTTCGTAGGTGAGTGGATTAATATCTGGGTCTTCAATGCGATTCCATTGGTCTATCTGTCTATTCTTGTGCCAATACCAAGCTGTTTTCAGAACTATGGCTCTATAGTAGAGCTTGAAGTCAGGGATGGTGATGCCTCCAGAAGATCTTTTATTGTAAAGAGTTGTTTTGGCTATCCTGGGTTTTTTATTTTTCCATATAAAGTTGAGTATTGTTCTTTCAATGTCTGTGAAAAACTGTGTTGGGATTTTGATAGGGATTCATTGAATCTGTAGATTGCTTTTGGTAGGATTGCCATTTTTACTATGTTAATTCTGCCTATCCAAGAGCATGGGAGATCTTTCCACTTTCTGGTATCTTCTTTAATTTCTTTCTTTAAAGTCTCAAAGTTCTTATTGTACAGGTCTTTCACTTTTTTGGTTAGTGTTACCCCCAGATATTTTATGTTGCTTGTGGATATTGTGAAAGGTGATGTTTCCATGATTTCTTTCTCATTGAGTTTATCATCTGTATACAGTAGGGCTACAGATTTTTTTGAGTTAATTTTGTATCCTGCTACCTTGCTGAAGGTGTTTATCAGCTGTAGGAGTTTCCTGGTAGAGTTTTTCGGGTCACTTATGTAGACTATCATGTCATCTGCAAATAGTGAAAGTTTAACTTCGTCCTTTCCAATTTGTATCCCTTTGATCTCCTGTTCTTGTCTTATTGCTCTAGCTAGAACTTCGAGTACAATATTGAAGAGGTATGGAGAGAGTGGACATCCTTGTCTTGTTCCTGATTTTAGAGGAAAAGCTTCGAGTTTCTCTCCATTTAGTTTGATGTTGGCTATTGGTTTGGTGTATATCGCGTTTATCATGTTTAGATATGTTCCTGTTATTCCTGTTCTCTCCAAGATCTTTATCATGAAGGGATGTTGGATTTTGTCAAAGGCTTTTTCAGCATCTAGTGAGATGATCATGTGGTTTTTCTTTTTCAGTTTGTTTATATGGTGGATTACATTAATGGTTTTTCATATGTTGAACCATCCTTGCATTCCTGGGATGAAGCCTACTTGATCGTGGTGGATGATTTTTCTGATATGTTCTTGGATTCGATTCGCCAATATTTTATTGAGTATTTTAGCATCAATGTTCATGAGGGATATAGGTCTGTAGTTCTCTTTCTTAGTCTTATCTTTGTGTGGCTTGGGTATCAAAGTGATTGTAGCCTCGTAGAAAGAGTTTGGCAATATCCCATCTGCTTCTATTGTGCGGAACAGTTTGAGGAGTACTGGAATTAGCTCTTGTTTGAATTTCTGGTAGAATTCTGCAGTGAAGCCATCTGGCCCTGGGCTTTTTTTGGTTGGGAGGCTTTTGATTACTGCTTCTATCTCATTAGGGGTTATAGGTCGATTTAAACTGTTTATCTGATCTTGATTTAATTTTGGTAAGTGATATTTATCCAGAAAGCTGTCCATTTCCTTTAGATTTTCCAATTTTGTGGAATACAGGTTTTCAAAGTATGACCTAAAGATTCTCTGGATTTCCTCAGTGTCCATTGTTATATCCCCCTTTTCATTTCTGATTTTGTTAATTAGCATGCTCTCTCTCTGCCTTTTGATTAGTTTGGCTAGAGGTTTGTCTATCTTGTTGATCTTCTCAAAGAACCAACTCTTTGTTTCATTGATTCTTTGTACTGTTTTCCTAGTTTCTACTTTGTTGATTTCGGCTCTCAGGTTGATTATTTCTTGGCGTCTACTCCTCCTTGGTGTGTTTGCTTCTTTTTGCTCTAAAGCTTTCAGTTATTCTGTCAATTCTCTAATGAGACTTTCCTCCAGTTTCTTCATGTGAGCACCTAGTGCTATGAACTTCCCTCTTAGCACTGCTTTCAGGGTGTCCCATAAGTTCGGGTATGTTGTGTCCACATTCTCATTAAATTCTAGGCAGTCTTTAATTTCTTTTTTTATTTCTTCCTCAACCCAGGAATGGTGCAATTGGGAGTTATTCATTTTCCATGCAAATGTAGGTTTTCTGCAATTCATATTGCTGTTGAATTCCAGCTTTAATGCATGGTGGTCTGATAAGATACAGGGGGTTATTTCAATACTTTTGTAACTGTGGAGGTTTTCTTTGCTGCCAACTATGTGGTCAATTTTTGAGAAGGTTCCATGTGGCGCTGAGAAGAAGGTATATTCTTTTGTGTTTGGATGGAATGTTCTATAGATATCTGTTAAACCCAGTTGGGTCATAACTTCTTTCAGATCCTTTGTTTCTTTGTTAAGTTTCTGTCTAGTGGTTCTGTCCAATGGTGTAAGGGGGGTGTTGAAGTCTCCTACTATAAGTGTGTGTGGTTTTATGTGTGGTTTGAGCTTTAGTAATGTTTCTTTCACAAATGTGGGTGCCTTCGTATTTGGAGCATAGATGTTCAGGATTGAGATTTCATCTTGATGGACTTTTCCTGTGATGAGTAAGAAATGCCCTTCTTCATCTCTTTTGATTGATTTTAGTTTAAAGTCCAATTTGTTAGATATTAGGATTGCTACACCGGCTTGTTTCTTGAGGCCATTTGATTGGAAAATCTTTTCCCATCCTTTTACTCTGAGGTATCGCCTGTCTTTGAAGTTGAGGTGTGTTTCTTGTAAACAGCAGAAGGATGGATTCTGTCTTCGTATCCATTCTGTTAGCCTATATCTTTTTATGGGTAAATTAAGACCATTGACATTTAGGGATATTAATGTCCATTGTTCGTTGGTTCTTGTTTGTTTTGGATTTATTGTTGGTGGTGTCATTGTGTGTGGATTTTGCCCTCCTGCTTCTTTTTGTGTTTGGCAAAATTAGATTATCTATTGCCTGTGTTCTTGTGCATGTAGTTATGTTCCTTGGGTTGGAGTTTTCCTTCCAGAACCTTCTGTAGTGCTGGATTTGTGGATATGTATTGTTTAAATCTGTTTTTGTCATGGAATATCTTGTTTTCTCCATCTATAATGATTGAAAGTTTTGCTGGGTACAGTAGTCTGGGTTGACATCCATGCTCCCTTAGTGCTTGTAGGGTATCTATCCAAGACCTTCTGGCTTTCAGAGTTTCCATTGAGAAGTCAGGTATGATTCTAATTGGTTTCCCTTTATATGTTACTTGGCCTTTTTCCTTTGCAGCTCTTAATATTTTCTCTTTATCTGTAGATTTGGAGTTTTGATTATTATGTGTCGGGGGGACTTCTTTTTGTGGTCCAGTCTGTTTGGTGTCCTATAAGCTTCTTGTACTTTCATAGGCATATCTTTCTGTAGGTTGGGGAAGTTTTCTTCTATGATTTTGTTGAATATGTTTTCTGTACCTTTGAGCAGTGTTTCTTCACCTTCTTCTACACCTATTATTCTTAGGTTTGGTCTTTTCACGGTGTCCCATATTTCCTGGATATTTTGTGTTAGGGATTTGTTGGACTTGAGGTTCTCTTTGGTGGATGAATGTATATCCTCTAGCGAGTCTTCAGTAGCTGAGATTCTCTCTTCCATCTCTTGAATCCTGTTGGATACACTTACATCTTTAGTTCCTGATCGTTTATCCAACCTTTCCATTTCCAACATGGTCTCATTCTGTGTTTTCTTTATTGTGTGTATTTCAGCTTTCATGCTTTGAACTGTTTCAAGAGCTTCCTTCACTTGTTTGGTTGTTTTTTCTTGGGTTTCTTTAGCTTCTTTAAGAGATTTGTTTATTTCTTGAATTTTTTGGTTTGTCTTTTCCTCTATTTCCTGTAATTTTTTGCTTGCTTTTTCTTCTATTTCTTTAAGGGATTTTCTTGTTTCCTCTTTGAAGGTCTCTATCATCTTGCTGAGATAATTTTTGAGGTCCATCTCATCTTCATGCACTATGTTGGGCTTTTCAGGTCTTGCTGGAGTGGAGTCCCTAGATTCTGGTGGTGTCATATTGGTCTTTCTGTTGTTGAGCGAGTTCTTATTCTGTCTTCTTCCCATATCTTTTTCCAGTGAGTGCAGGAAGGATCTCTCTATCTCCTCTTGTTACTCTGTAGTGTGTGTGGGCCAGGAATTCAATGTCCAAAGCTCTGGATGGTCTTGCCTCTCCTCGTAGTCTGCTCACTCTGCAGGAGTTAGGCCTCCACAGGGATCCTCCAGGCAGATCGGTCGCCGGCAATGGAAGGAAGTGTGTCCTGTACCCAGATTCAGGGAGCTCCTCCCTGCCTGGGCGTGTCTGTTTCAAGCAGGGACAAGCCTGGAGGGATCTGGGTGGATGGCGCTTAGGACAGAAGTTGGGTAAAAGCAGGGGATCTCTCACTTGGTCTGGTCTGTGATCCTGGCTAGGTTTTTTAAAACCTGAAAGTTTACCAACTTAGAGATATTTAGTTTCTGGTTGAATCTGCTATGCTTCCTTAATAAATTATTAATAAAAACCAATGATTTGTATGTTTGGAGAAATGTCTTCATAAGGTCATTCACCTTCAAAAGAACTTTAAAGATACAATGGAACATGGAGGAAAGCAGTATGCTGCCAAGAACCCATTACCTGTGATTGGAGGGAATGAAGAGAGAAAATGGTAGTGGAATGTAAACACCAGATGCCAGAAGAGATGAGACTCAAGGAAGAAATTTGAGAAAGAAAAACAAAATTTTGCTTATTTAAAACTCCTGCTAGGAACAAAATTGATGAAGATCATGGATCTGGGAAAGAGATTGCTAAAGTGCAAACAGACAATTATATACATACACATATCCAAACACACACACATATATATCTATACCATCTATATCTACATCTATATCTATATCTATATCTATATTATTTATCTGGTTATAGTAGAATATGGAACTATAAAACCTGAATTAATTTCTTTAGTATTTAGCTATGTCAATAGCAAATTTGTATCCATCAGTGTGTTTCATAGGAATGTGTGATAGAGATACTTACCTGGCCATGGGCAGGTGCATCTCTAAGATATTCTGTTCTTGCTGTGTACTTCTGGTCAGGCATGAGTAGAATAGGAGGCAACAGAATTTTTTGTTATGATTTTGTCACATCATAACAGATTCCAGACACTTTGCTTAATTAATAGAATCTGGGGACCACATGGCTATAGGAAATCCAACACTCATTCAAACACCACTGGAAGTTGACCAGCCAGGAATCATAGATATGGGTAATAAAATACAGGATTCTCAAGTGTGTGCCATTGTGTGTAACTGAGAATGCTTTTAACATTTGCAGTCACAACATGAAAAATTGGAAAAAAACAGGCTGGGCCCTTGATTGTGTACTTTTTCTTAGCCAACATCAGCATTGGACAAGAGTCTCATGCCTCTCATTACGGAGCTAACCCTATCAAGAAGGCTCTACCCTCACAACCTAATTACCTTAGAAAATACCAAATACCATCACACTGCAGCTCACAGCTCCATCATGAAATTGTGAGGAGCCACAATAAGTGTGTAGCAGTCACCAAATATTTGTATGGCTAGAATGCTCACCAGTAATCTAATTTTGGAATGAGCCTGTGCCATTAAAATACATAGGCACATTTAAAGCTGGCCATTCTGTGATGAATTTGTCTTCAAGTAACACTTGTTTAGTCTTCAGGTAATACTCAAGGACTCAAGTAAGCCACCAATTAGGTACCACAGAGCTCAGATCACTCTCCATTGTAGTACCTCCATATGTTACCATAGTGATAGAGGTAGAGAGTCATTAGCAAGCCTTGAAGAAGGAAGAACTCCCTTCTTGGTTCAGGGATGAATTAGGCTGTTATTTGAACACAAGCTATAAATGTATGCTGAGTACATGATGATAACATTTGGGGATGATTTTGAAACAAGTGCATATTTTCAGTCAGTGAGGTTATGAGTGGCTGTAGTCCTCTCTCACTCAAAATGAAAATGGTGACTTAATTATTCAGTAACATGGAAGAAAAATGATTGAAAGACAAGTAAAGATGGGGTAGAGGAATGTGCATGAACCTGTAGCATTCACTAATATGTAATAGACTTTTATTACATGTAATTTCCAATAATAATATCCTCACAGTGAAAGTATCACTAAACTGTTACATCTACATAATGTCCACAGAGTCTTTGCCAGTGGTCTTCTTTATTCCTTTCACCTCCAAAAAGAGATAGCTATTTCTAGTGGGTAAGTTTCATGAAAGATCATTATATTTCAAGAAAACATATGTCAGTCTTCATCTTAAGACCAGGCATTATGGTTTTAGAACTAAGTCATTTTTCCCAGTGAGGTGGCACAATGTTCTAGGTTGCCAGTGATGGTGGCAGAATAAACAACTGGCAGACATATTTGGCAATGAGCATACAAATCATACTTCCATGCATGTCAATCCTACATTTCTACTTTACCTGCATTTGTTTTACTCTATGCCCTTTTGCCTTTGAGATATAATGTGAATGACTTCATTAACCCCAGTGATACAAAAATCTCACAAAATTGAAATTAAAGTCCTCTATATATTTTTCATAAAGGTGATTTTATATAGAAAAGTGATTTATGAGGATAAGTAGCATATAGTTAACTTTTTTCTTTCATTGTTATTTTGTAGGTAGTTGGGTGTATCTTTCCTTTCCCTATTGCAGTTACAATTTTATTCTTAATAAGGCAGAAATTTAAATTATTAAAAATCTTACTCCATGTCTACATTCATTAAGTTTCAATTCCCAGAACACCTGAGCTCCAACAATCCCTTCACAGCAAGGAGGGCTGTGATCTTCCCTTTATAGGAAGAAGGTGTAGAAAGTAGCTACTCCATTCTCAGCAAGAATGTAGTCACATGGGAATCCCAAGAGGACCTGGGCTGAGTGGGAAAGCTCCTTTTTCAGCTATAACCATCATTTATTTGAAACAGGGTCAAGCGTAGTCGTTAAGGACCCATTGTAGTAATGATGTGTTTATGTTTGATACTGGTAGCTAACCTGCAAAGCTCCTGAAGGCATAGCTATATGTTTATTCTTACCATCAATGGAATGCATTTTAAATTTATTCCTATTATAGTAAGCAGAAGGCATCTTAAAAATCATCTGGTATATAGTTTCAGAACCTTTTTTGTTAGAATCACTGAAATGTATTTTCACCAGGAAGTCCGCAAAGAAACAAATTAGAGAGATATATTCTGATTAAACAGTGCACTGTGCTGGTAGAACTCACTTTGCCCCACAACACAGGGGATTCTGAAGAATAAACTTTGGATACTGTAGTGATTTGAATAAGAATGGTCCCATTGGCATATAGATTTTAATGTATGGTCACAGGGTGTGGCACTATTAGGAGGTATGGCCTTATTGGAGTAGGGATGGCCCTGTTGAAGGAAGTGTGTCACTGGGGGTGGGCTTTAATGTTTCAAAAGCCCAAGTCAGTCCTAGCAGCATTCTCTCTTCCTGCTGCCCACATATCCAGATGTAGAACTTTTGGATCCTTCTCCACGCCATACTGCCTGTGTGCTACCATGCTTCTTACCATGAGGATAAAAGTTTAAACCTCTGAAACTATAAGCAAGCCCCAATGAACTGCTTTTTTTGTAAGAGTCACTAGGGTTATGCTGTCTCTTCACAGCAATAGAACGCTGACAAAGATGTTTCTCAATGCAACATTTTACCCAAGACTTTGAAAGGTGAAAAAAATTTCGCAGTGTCATGTAACTATCACAATATTTTGTGGTAAAAAAATGTTGCATGTAGTACATATTGAATTATTACTTATTTCAATACATAATACGTAATACGTAAACTTGAGAGCCCAACAGAAAAAGCTCAAGTGTCTTAAATTTGTTAAACTCTAGTTTCTTCACTTGTAAGATAATGCAAATCTACCTCATAGTGGTTACACTGAGGAGTAGTTTACATTAAATTCAAAGCAGGAATCATAGGATTGATTTATATTAAAAATTATAAAACTAACTATTGCTATCTCAATACATGCTTACTTCAGAGATAAGCCATCTTGTCCTCTAGTTCATAGTTATGAAGCAGGTATTTCAATAGTCATGTGTTTTTAATTTTCTGCCTAAACTCCGCATTATACTATAGTTTACTTAGTATTTAAGATAATTTTGCTTAAATTAATACACATATGGTCATTTAAATATTTTATAATTAAAAGTTGTAAACTTTCTGCTTACAAAATCCACAATATTCATAAAGCAGCAGAAATTAAAATGAGGTATGCTTTCTCCAAGAAATGTCAAACTATCAGGAGCAAATCATTTCTGTCAAATATGTGAAATATAATCTAATATTATGATACAACATTTTTACTACTTTTAATATTAGGGAGTTCATTTTTCATATTGTCTGCTCCTATTCTCTTTTTTATTGCTTTAGTTTTCTATGGCTGCCATTGCAAATTTCCACCAACAGGAGAGCCTCAACTGCAGAAATTTATTTCCTCACAATTCTGGAGACCAGAGGTCCAAGATCAATGTCTTAAATGTGTTTTGTCTTCTTGGGTCTCTTTCATTTGTTTTCACAGGACCACTGAATTGATCTGTCCTCATGGACCCTATCCTTTCAAGTGCTGGTACATTCCTGCCTGCCTCTTCTACTTCTTTTACAGATAACAACCATATTGAATCATTGTCCAATCATATTGGATTCATTTTAGCTCATTTTAACTTAATTGATTATTTAAGATGCTATTGACAAATATCATCATATGGGTTAAGACCCACCTACTTGACTCCATTAGATGTCAATACTTCTAAAGAGCTCTTCTATACAATATAGATGTATTCTTGGTGTTAGGACTTCAAAATATTGAAGAAGAGAACAATTTAACTTGTAACATTTTCAGTTTTAAGATTTGCTAAGTGACCAACTTACTACCAAAGTTTTACAACTTATATATAATTTAAACATATAATTAACTTGGTAAACTTCTGTCTATTTTAAGGAAGGTTTCTACTTGTGCTCGGTGAATGTGTTGATAGATATAGTTCATTTACTCTTGCTTAGGGTTGGACTTGTATCTATGTACTCATATCCTTTTCTATGTGGTCCTAAGTACACTGTATCCTGCCAACTATGTGTGGGTGAGAATTTACAAATTATTGAACCTCCCCAGAAACAAGTGGTCCATCTGAATTAACAAGTCATGTGATTTTTAATGTACATGTGGTTAATCTGCATGTGGGAATGCACCTGAGTACATGCTGTTCTTGCAAAGAGAGAAAGACAATTATATAAACACCTTTTTGTATGAATACATCCTCTTTTGGTTCTCATCATTTTTTTCTCTGGAAAATAATGCAAGGCCTTTTCTATTTTGTGATTCTTTCTGCTGTTTACACAACCTCTGTCCATAACTTAACCATTTTAGGATATTTGTTCAAGTTAGTGAGCTTTGCTTTCCATTTTGGGTTGAGAATGCATGAAAAGAAAAAAATGACCTCAACTTCTCTTTTAAATTATGTACTAACAAAACTACCACTGGTGTTCCCCCTGAAAGAGTGGCTTTCAGTTATTTCTTATGGTGACCCACATTTAGATTATGCACACAGATACTCATGTGTGGCAGTGACTCCTTTAGTTGAGGTCAACAGTCAACCTCATTCAATTCAATAGGTTTTACTTAGCATCTTCTACTTATCTTTCTGAAAGATCGTGGGGCAGACCAAATACAGCGTGTACAGAAACAGCAAAAGAGATGTCCTGTGGCCTCCTCGACATGAATTTCTAGATCATCATTATTCTGTGAATGGGTGTCCTACTTCCTTTTTATTGTTTTGATAAACACTATGACTAAAAACCACTTAGAAAAAAAGGTATTTATTTCAACTGAAAGGTTAAAGTCCATCATGAGGAAAAGCCAAGGCCTGCCTACAAGGCAGAAAATTGGAGGCAGGAACTGAAGCAGTACCTATGGAGCTACTAATCGGCTTACTTGCCTCTGCTCAACTGATTCAATACTACAGGTAAACACCTGCCCAGGACTGGTGATGTCTTTAGTGGATTAGGTCAATCAATCATTTAACAAAAAGAAAAATGACCTATATATGTGTCCATAGAACAATCTGTTGGAAGCAATTCCTCAGCTGAGATTCTGTCCCCAGGTGCTACAAGTTGATAGCCAATAATAGCCAACACAATGGGACATATAAAGTAATGAAAGATTAGGACAGAAGAGTCACAGATAAAAGCATTGTTGAAGACCATTTAGCAAACTAGTTATATACCCTTCTAAGATCACATGACTAGTCAGTGATATAGATTACTGAGAATTATATAAGGTATGACAATTTTCTGAAGCTGTTGTATCAATAGAGTAGTCCACTCTTACCAGTTGTCTTATTAGGGTTTCTAATGCTCTAAAGAGACACCATGGCCACAACTCTTCCAAAGGAAAACATGTAGTTTGGCTTGGCTTACAGTTCAGAGATTTATTTCATTATGGTCATGGTATGGGGTATGGTGGCATGTAGACATAGTGCTGGAGTGGTAGCTGGGTGTTTTACATATAGATTGGTAGGCAGCAGAAAAGAGAGAGAAACCCTTGGCCTGGCTTGAGTATCCGAAATCTCAAAGTCCATCTCCAGTGTCACACATCCTCCAACAAGGCCATACCTACTCCAAAAAGGCCACACTTTCCAAAAAGGTCACACCTCCTAATAGTGCCACTCTCTAGGGAGCCTATGGATGCCATTTTCATTCAAACTACCACCCCCACACACCCATAGTTTATATATTCATGTATGTGTGTTTTTATATGTATATAAATCACACACACACACACACACACACACACACACACACACACACACACACACAATCCTCTCCATCTTAGCTAGTACTTACTATGTGTCCTTAATTGTTAAGTGTAAATTGTGACATCAAAACTACCATGGTCCATGGACTTTGGGAGCCCATTCCACATGGTGGGATGCTCTATCAATCTGGACACATGGGGGAGGGCCTAGGCCCTACCTGGGATGATATGAAAGACTTTGGAGATCCCCATGGAGGGCCTCTCCTTCCCTGGGGAGCAGAGGGGGGATGGGATGAGGACTTGGGGGGGTTGGTTGGGACAGGGGAGGAGAGGAGGGAGAGGGAGCTGGGACTGACATGTGAAGCAAGCTTGTGACTAATTAAAAAAGAAATTAATTTTAAAAACTATCATGGATTTAAAATTCCTTTTCTACATAATTTTATAGCTAAAAGCTCAATTCTCACCACAGATCTCATTGAGAACATGCGTCACTTAGTAGAAGTACTGCCCTTCATAACTTTTTCTTTGTACGTCTTATTTGTTCTTTGACAAAGTCATGACATAAACTAAGGGTTGCTTGAACATCACACTGCAGTACCTTAAAAATTAATGTGGAAGCACACACTCATGGGGTGGGGGGCAAGACAGAAAGACAGGGAGCTATTAAGTGTTTAAAAGCTGAGAAGCACATACAGTATAGATTCATTCAAGAGATGATTTATATCCAGGGCAAGAGAATGGGAATTGGTGTGAGTGAGTCTTCATCATGCTAGTCTGATGACATGGAATTCAAATTTGTCATTTATTTACAGATTGTTAATTAGTCTTTTCCAATCACTATTGACACTGGGTAACAGAAACCAACACAAATGTTGCAGGGTGGGGGGGGGTAACGACTGCTAAAGGGAGTTTCCCATTGCCAGATATTGCACACAATAAATGTTGATTTTTTAAGCTTTTTAGATTTAGGGATATTTTTATATATGTAACGAGACAGCTTCGAGATGAGATGCATGCTCAAGAACAAAATTCACTTTTGTCTATGTGTATTGTCTAATGGTGACACTGCATAGCGCTTTTATTAGTTTTATGCATTCGACACGATTCATAGTAGTGTGGAATTTCCCTTTTGTCCTTTATTGGTGTTAAAAAACTTCAGCTTTTGGAACATGTTTTTTGTTTTGTTTTGCTTTTGGTGTTTCAAGACAGGGTTTCTTTGTATAGCTTTGGAGCCTATCCCAGCACTTGCTCTAGATACCAGGCTGGCCTGGAACTCACAGAGATCCGTCTGCCTCTGCCTCCCGAGTGCTGGGATTAAAGGTGTGTGCCACCAATGCCCGGCACTTTTTGAACATTTTATATTCTGGAATTTTGGACATTGAAAATAACTTACACCTGCTTTTTACAAATCAGAACTTTTGATGTGGCACATGGTTCTCTACCAGTTCCCAAGTAATCTTGGCAGAGAAGAAATAGAAAACATAGAGCATGGAAATGAAATAGTAACATCTTCAGTAGTCAGGGTCACAGTACCTCATGATGTTCTGTGTGCAGTGTTTTAACTTGTATGTGACTCTAGTGAATGAGTGAATGAGTTCTTCACTCCAGATTCATCTTGCTGTCACCAGCATCTCCTCTTCCTCCTCCTTCTCCTTCTCTTCCTTCTCCTCCTCCTTATTCTACTGTCTATCATGACCTTCTCCTTCTGACTAACATCAGGGTGCTGCACCATTTCAGGAAACATGAATGTTGACTATAGGAAGGAACTGTTATTTTTTCTTAAATGTGCATGGCCCTCAAAATGGTTGTGCTTAAAGCATGATTGAAATGGAGTTCCACTTAATTTTTATGAGTCTAAAATAGGAATAACATTTAAGAAGTATGAGTATAGAGAATAAAGGTGTTTAATGCTAACATATTATGTGATAATGTAACTCAGTCTATGGAAGGAACACACACACACACACACACACACACACGCGCGCGCGCGCGCGTGCGCGCATGTGTGTGTGTGTGTGTGTGTGTATGTGCGTGCACATGTGTGCGTGACACAAAAAGCATTTCTCCAGTGGACTTCAGTGAAACAGACTACCATGTCTAGCACTGGCAAACCTCATCTAGTTGATTCGGAAGAACAAAAGCTTGACTCCTCAAAGCTTGAGGAAATGGAGTTTCTTCAAAGATACTTTTTTTTTTTTCCAAAATAGAAATAATTCAGTCAAAGCACCACTTGGGGCTCAAATTTCTTGCTGACCTGCTGCATAAATGTGTGAACTTGTCAGGATTCCAGTTCTGTAACCCAGTTCCTTAAAACATACCAATAACATCCCCTCTATTTTCATTTTTTTCCTGGGAAACCCTAACTAATGTAGATTTGGGAACCTGAATCAGCAAGAAGTTCCATGTGAATGTGGATAAATTTTTAATCAAAAGAATTTGCAACTGTGAGAAAGCTATAACTTAATTTTCCTCATTCACAGAGAGATGTTTTGATTGTGGATTCTGAGTTTTAGCATTCCCATCTATCTTCCCTTTCTCCCTCTTTCTACCCACCTTACCCACATCTTTCCTCCCTGCCTTTCTGCCTCCCTTGCTTTCAAAGAGCAACATGATGCCTCAGTCAAAATCTCATAATTCAGAAGAGTTTTTTTTTTTGTTGTTGTTGTTGTTTTGTTTTGGTTTTTGGTTTTTCAAGACAGGGTTTCTCTGTGTAGCTTTGGAGCCTATCCTGGCACTCGCTCTGGAGACCAGGCTGGCCTCGAACTCACAGAGATCTACCTGCCTCTGCCTCCCGAGTGCTGGGATTAAAGGCATATGCCACCAATGCCCAATTCAGAAGAGTTTTGTGACCCAAGTTTGTGTGAAGAGTTTGAAGACCCAAAACACAGAGACACAAGAGAATCTTGAGATTCACAGCATGTGGGAGTTGTTACAGGTGAGTAAACCCTGAAAACTGGATTAGATTATGATTTCTAATACTCTACTCTGCAAGTTTCACTGACAGTCTTTATCACACCTGGAATGGAGTCATCCTGCCCCATGGGGTAACATTTCTCAGTCCTGTACACATTTTTCTTGGTGCATTTTGCCTGGTTTTTAACTGCCAATTTTTTAAAGCCTCAAATTTTCTTGTAGTTATCAGAATTTCCTATACTCCCATCATTAATTATCTATTTGAGGGCAAGCATTAGTGGCACAGTGTGGAATTGTGGTCTACAGTGATAATGGATAACCACCAGGGACCAGTCCTTGAAAACATAATAGCAATGACATTTCAAAACATTTATAAAATAAGATTCACCTGGCTCAGAACTGTCAAGTACTTGTAGACTAAGGAAAGTTTTCTCACAAGGAAAGCAATAAAACACAAATTCATTGAGTGACCGATGGTGAATTTCTCAAAGGGCAGGGCACTTTCTAATATTTCCCAACACCAAGGAGTTTATACTATGTACCCAAAGATGGTAGAAGATGTTGAGAGTGTGACTAGCAGTCATCATTAGCACAAGTCTTTTCCCTGCTATATTAGGTATGCAGAATTAAGTTGATAAATCAATTCATATTTTCAAAAGATGACACCAGGTGCAATGCAAAGGCAATGTTGCTTTATGGAGAACACATTATTAGAATTTTTGTATGTCTAGTACAGCATTTCATTGTGTGGGCTGTGTCTACCTGGTAATCTTCAATTTTCCCTAGCAACAAAAAGGTACCATAAAGAGGTCACTTAAGTATGAGCATAAGATGGAGCATGTACCTTATGACAGATCATGTGCACATTTAGGAAGGCAGAGTATCTTTAAATGGGAGGAAAGATGAATAAGTTATTCTGAAATAGTTATCCCGGGCTTCAGAGATCAATAGCAGGATTAAACAAGCATTTGCTAAGCAGATTTTCTTGCATTGGACTTACTTTACAAGCTTGTGGTGGTCTTTGTGCAAGGCTGTGTTTTCAAAACATCTTCATGATAGCTTTTTTTCATGGACAAGCGAAACAACTCCCAAATTTATCCTCTGACAACATGTACAATAGCATATGCATGGCTTTACTCATGTATAAACTCACATATACATAGATTTATGCACACTAAATCAGTACATTTTTGAAGAATAGAAAAGAATATTTGTATACAGTGAGAGATATATTATCACACTTATATGTTGTAGATATTTTATTATATTCATTAAAAAAAACCAAAGTTGGAGAAAACTCCCATTTTCACAGATGTGAAAAACTGCATATTGACAATGATTCTGGGAGTATTTCCTTAGGGATGCACACAAACTTAGGGATTAGGCTTAACTTCCCATGGGGAACTGGGCCATCTACTCTGTGTGTAGCATCTCCACTTTAAGGCTTAATGAAATGCCAGTAATTTGTGACTGGATAATGGTATTGGATATTGGAAAAGAAACGTAAGGGATAATTCAATAACCTGAAAGTCTTGCGTAGTTGGGATTGTTTAAAGCAAACAAAAAAAGAGATGCTTAAGGCAATATTATCTGGGGTGGCAATGAGAAAGCTGAGATTAACTACCTGTGGGACACTATGCCTGTCCCTCACTAGCTATGTGACGTTATATGAGCATCTATATTTCTCTATGTAAGTTTACTCTCTCATAAGTCTTTTAAACTTTATTTTCTAATGTCTAAATTTAGCAAACCAATTGGTTGTCTAGTACCAAATGCTCACCCCTGAAAACATACATACAAGTAACAGTATACAGGCTGAGAAGTTTATATTTATGAATATATACATATATATCTATAAATGTACATATAACAACAATGAAAAATGTGGCCATATATTTGAAAGAGAGACAGGAAGGGGATATGAGAAGGTTTGGAGAGAGGGAAGAAACGGGGAAATGATGTAATTATATTATAATTTCAAAAATAAAAGGCATAATGAAAATATGAAAACAAGTTAAATATTTTCGGTAAAAAAAATTATATTTCGTGATGGCTAGTCTTGGTTGTCAACTTGACTACATCTAAAATGATCTACAACCCAAATGTCTGGGCACACCTATAAGGGATTTTTTCTTAATTAAACCATTTAAAGTGGATCTTTAAGGTGGGAAGATAATGCCTTTTATCTTAGACATACTGTCTGTTGGAAGCCTATATAATGGATATGGAAGAAGAAATCTTGCTTTCTCGTTGTCTCCTTGCTCTTCTCACTAGCAAGTCCATTCCTTCACTTACATTAGAGCCTACTTTTTCTGGATTCTGGTATATATTGAAGACCAGCTGAGACATCAAACCTCATGGACTGAACAACTACTGTATTATTGAAACTTTAATTGGTGAAAAGCCATTGTTGGACTAGATGGACCACAGCTGGTAAGACATTCTAATAACCCCCTCCCTCTCCCTCTCTCTCTTATATGTATGAGATATTCTAATAAATTTCTCTCTCTCTAGTATGTGGGTGTATGAGTGTGTGTGTGTGTGTGTGTGTGTGTGTGTGTGTGTGTGTGTGTGTGTGTGATAAGATTTTAGAAATTGTGTTCATCTAGAGAGTCCAATTTAATACATATTTCAAATATGTAAAATATTTAAACTCTGAGACTGCCTTCAAGACAACTGAGAACATGTGTCATTTTAATAATTCTGAGAGTTATTTCACTGTTGAACCTTGAGAGTGGCACAGCAAGGCAAAGAGACTTGTTCAAGGACACACAGTGTTCAAAAGCTGTAAAATATGGTTCAGTTCTGTTTCTTTCACTGTTTTTCTTTCAAAAGACAATGAAGTAGCCCACATTAAATGTATAAACTAGAATACAGATAGTCTCAAAATATGTACATTCCAGAAGTATTAGAATAAAAAACAGAAGCAATAGAAGAGTTTTTCAAATCTGTTAGCACAGAATTAAAAGATCACCTTTGTCAAGGAAACAGGAGAACAATATTATATATAGTAATAAAAGGCGAGAAATGAATAACTCTTTGATTTCCTATAAGCCAAGGCCTTTCAATGCATAATCAAACTTGTGAGTTTCAATAAGAATCTGGGATGATCTGGGACTTCCCCACTTCCCTGTATCACTTGGCCTAAGGTACTTTGGAGTTTGTATTAATCTGGGAAGAGTTTAGATGAGCATCAAGCTTGCTCTCAGACAGGAAGTCTGGAAAGAATTAAGAATACTTGGGTCTATGCACTTCTATTGTAATAAATGACCCACAAATGCAGTGGATTAACACAACACAAACTTGTCTTAACATATGTATGATGGTCCAAAGTTCTAAAGTCTACCTGGGCATATGTATGTAGGTCAGATGTATGTATGTATGAAGTTTAGATGTATGTATATATAAAGGTCAGAAGTCCTAAAGTCTACCTGGATATCTA
Organism: Cricetulus griseus; assembly: GCF_003668045.3. Taxonomy (NCBI): domain Eukaryota; kingdom Metazoa; phylum Chordata; class Mammalia; order Rodentia; family Cricetidae; genus Cricetulus; species Cricetulus griseus. The sequence continues at coordinate 43,705,817 of NC_048597.1, read as the reverse complement.
CTGTCAAGCCTCTTATGAGTTTTTTAAGGCTATTGGTATTCCTTTTCACTTTGCTCTTTACCCTAAACTTAAAGACAAAAATAAGTGCAATTTAGATTTCTCTGTGTCTTTGTGACCTTCCTGGCACATCCTTTTAAAGACTGAATGATTCACCTGATGTTTCCCATAGGAACTGTAATAGTTATTTTGGTGATTTGAAAGAAAATAGCCCACAAATTAAATGGCACTATCAGGAGGTGTGGCCTTGTAGAAGTAGTTATGGTCTTATTGGAAGAACTGTTTAACTGTGGGGCTGGGCTTTGAGGTCTCCTTTGTTCAAGCTACACCCAATGAGACAGTTCACTTCCTATGGTCTGCCCACATGTTACCATGCTCCCCACTATGATGACAATAGACTAAACCCCTGAAACTGTAAGCTGCCACCTCAATTAAATGTTTTACTTTATAAGTTGCAGTGGTCATGGCGTCTCTTCACAGCAACAAAAACCCCAACTAAGACATTTATGTTTGTCTCAAACTAATAATCCAGCACAATTGGATCTCAAGAGCTTCTACTGAGTCACATCTGTGTCTCTTTGGCCATGGAAGGCAATGTAACCACAGATTCTCGGTGAGCAGATAGATATCTTTGAGGACCTTCTGCATACTACATAGAACTAAATGAATCAGTCAATCTAAATCTACTCTGTTCTTGAAAACAGTGTTTGGTAAATTGTCTGTAGATCTTTACTGAAAAGATAGTGGATTCACTATTGCTTTCTAGGAACAATAGCATAAGAAAGGTTACAAAATCTTTTTGGGATAAATAGATTTAACATAACTATTTAAAACTGAATATCCTACACAGTTTCTTGGAAATTAGAATAGTCTATAAACTGTGATAATGTGTATGTTATTTTGATTTTAAACCAACTAAACACAAATACATATTAAGACTCTTTGCCTAAGACATTTTTTGGTTCCAGAGCATATTTAGGTGCCTTTTCTGCCTAGGACAAAATGTTCTGATAATCACAGCTTAAACCACCTTTTCCCTTCGTGTGTTTATTTAAATCCTGTATACTTCATAAACTTTTCTCTGATAAAATTAAATGTTCTAAATGCCCCTTTCTTCATGTCTGACTCATGTACCATTTTTCTAATTTGAATTATTCCAAAGTCCTTATCCCTTCCCCATGATATAATTTATTCAATTGCTGTGTATATGACGCTTAGCTTCTACTCCTCATTCTAGAAAAGTGAGATTCTCACAACCCAAAGCTTCTCATCTTCTGTTTTGATCAAAATATCCTAAGTGATGGATACAGTGATGGACCATGACATTTAGTAAGGATTTTGAATATATTGAATGTCCAAAAGGAAATGTTAGCTTTTTCTGCTGAGTGTTTCCTGATAGGCTTGCTATATGCTATCCAATTTCAGGCATTAATATTTTAATCTATGTACATTTTTCCTTTTAAATGATTCTTAACCTCAATTTGCCACTGTATTTGTTTTTATATTGTTTATTTGTAGATCAATATTTAATAACATGAATAGGAAAGTGGACTGAGATCTGTCTCTTTGGTTCTTCCAACACTGGCTATAAACATGAAGAAACTCCATTCATACTTTGTTCCTAGCATGTAAGATTATGACCTAGCATGTAAGATTATGACCAATATTTAAGTGATAATGTTTAGGTAGGCCACAGAAACAGAGATTATAATTAAACTAATATTTCAATGAGAAGTACATTATGGTACTTTCAAATTCATTCTGCTCAACTGTTAGAATACAAAAAATAAAAGATTTTACATTAAAATTAATATAATAGCTAATAGAATATGGGTTTATGAACTTTATAAAAGATGGACCACTTTTCCTATTAACACTTTCCAAAGTATCCACGCTTTGTTTTCTGCATTGGATTCAAGGAATTTTTCATGTCTTCAAAGTGACTGATTTCATCTGAGACATTTTTATAGAATGGAATCTCACAGACTTTTGACATAGATTTGAGATCAGTGATATATTTATGTGAATGAATACCATATATGAGAAAGAATGGATGCTAGGTGTAGCATTTTTGATACCTTCTTTTTAGGTTTGCTACTAACAAATATTGATGTTTGCCTTTTTTATGATTGGTTAGTCTGTCTTATCAGTGAGTCACATTTTTGGACCCAATATACTGTGCTATATGTGCTGTATTTTCAAAATAAAATGAATATAAAAAATAGTTCTTTTGACATCTGCCATGTCATAACATAGTTGTGATGGTAGGGAGAATCACTAAAATATTATTAACCAAGGGAATGAGAATATTTATTTTAGCATGTCACACAGCTCCTCAGGAGGTAAAGCTCCCCATGCTTTCATAGCTATAAACTCTTTAACACTCAGTCTGTTGGCTTCACTACTCAGCATGCTGAGCTCATGTCTTGCATGTCATATTCCGCTGAGGAGAATGGAATGACAAGCTCACTTAGGGTCCACAGATGCCCAGCAGGTGATCTGTGCTTGCATGAGCCAGAAAGGATTCCCAGCCAAAGAGATGTCTTATTAGCAAACATGAAAAAGATGAAATGAATCCAACTAAAACATGGTTTCCAAGAAATATTTTACAAGCATATCAGAAGTCATCTACACTCAATCATCAATCCTTTTATATAAAAACTCATTTTGCATGTTAAAAACATGTGTGAAATAAGACTCAGCTATAGCTCTCTAGATAATTCACATTAGCAAAGAGCCTAAAATTTTAACTTAAAACGTATGTCGACCTATCATATTTAAATTCTAATGCTTCATTATTTCTGTATTGAGCAAGTTAACCAAATCGTGATGCCAAATTTGAGATCAATATTTTGTCCTAAATCATGTTTCACTCATATCATGGTGTTTGTGAATTTTTCTATTTTTAAAAATTGATTTTATAGAGAGAGTAAAATTAAAAGGAAAAGAGGAAATTTCCATGACTTCAGAGAGTGACACAGGCATTGACAGTAAGTAGATTGAAAGTGATTATATTATCTCAACTAGGTCCTTTTACAAACACTCTCATTGTTTTCCTTAACACTTTGTATTTTCACAGAAGCCAGATTTGGAGACTTGGAAATTTTTTCATTGTGTCTTGATACAGCTGCCAAATACTTCAACTTTTGACTTGTTCTGAACACCTTGTAGCTTCCAGTGATTGATTTTTCTTCAGATAAATTGATGTTATCATCTCATATACAAGGCTGGTGTGGTTTACTAGTTTTACCCTCGCTTGCCTTTGAATCTAATGTGTAGATACTCAAATCAGTAATTTTATACTATTATTTACTACCACTGTGAGAATAGTTCCTCTTTCTCAGTGTTGGTAAGCCTCTAGTTTTGATCAATAATGATGTCTACTGCTTACATGCTTCTTTCGATGGCCTATCCATCTCTTTATGTGGTGTATTCTTCAAGACTCCAATAGTTCATGCCTAAGACTGTGGAACAACAATTTAATTTTCTCATTTTATTTTATACTTCTTGCCTCTTGTTTGTTTGTTTGCTTGGTTGGTTTGTTGTTTCAAGATAATGTGTCTCTGTATAACAGCGCTGGATGTCCTGAAACTCTCTTTGTAGACCAGAAGGCGTTTAACTTACAGAGATCTGCCTCCCAAGTGCTGGAATTAAAGGTGTGTACCACTACACCCAGCTACTTCTTGCCTCTTAACGCCACAATCAGGCATATACTGGCTTTCTTACATTGGTATTCAATTTGAATATAGTTAAGACTAGCAGAATTCCATCAGAAGTATATCGTCCGGTTAACTTGGATATTTCCAGGTTTCTTAAAAACAAATGATATCATTACTGCCAAACTGTTCAAGTTAAAATCCTAAGTCTCACACTTGCTCTCATTCTTCCTTCCTTCTTTACAATTTACAAGTCTCATAAGTTGTTCCCATTCTGTCTTACTCTCTATATTCTCTCTAGTTCAGTCACCACATTATCTTGAGATTGAAACTGCCTCCACACTGGCCTCCCTATCATCACACTTTCCTTATTTTCTACCACTCTCTATGAATTTTTTTTAAAAAATATTACTTAGTAGCCTTATAAAGTCGTTTATTAGGTCGTCATTGTTTTGCCATTAAACTAATACCCTTTATGCAGCCTTGTAGCAGCATGTAACCTCTAACTAATTTCTGTTCATTGTATGCTTTAACACCATTTTCCATATTCTGTTTATCTTGGATTTTACTCAGACCAAAGACCTTTAGTGATTTTTTTTTTTTCTGTATCAGAATCCTTAACGTGGTCTTTCATTTGCTGAGCACATTTTTCTTTTTTTTTTTTTTTTAATTTTATTTTATTTTATTAGTTCTAGATAGGGAACAAGCTTATTTCAAGTCCCTTCTCCCTCTCCCTCCCCTCACCCCCAAACTTTCTCCCCCACCCCCAGCCCATCCCCCCAACCCCATCCACCCACTACTCCCCAGGCAGGGTAGGGCCCTCAACGGGAGCTCAGCAAAGTCCACCAAGTCTTCCTATGCTGATCCTGGGCCCTTCCCCATGTGTCCAGGGCCAGAGTGTAACCCTTCATATGGGATGGGCTCTCAAAGTCCCTTTTTGCACCAGGGAAAAATACTAATCCACTACCAGAGGCTCCCTGGAGTGCAGAGGCCTCCTTATTGACATCTATGTTCTGGGGTCTGGATCAGTCTTGTACAGGCCTCCTGGACAGCATCTGGGGTCGATGTGCTCTCCCTTGTTCAGGCCAACAGTTCCTGTGGGTTTCTCCATCCTAGTACAGACCCCTTCGTTCTTCATTCCTCCCTCTCTTCAACTAAATTCCCGATTTCGGCTCATTGTATATCTGTGGATGTCTGTCTCTGTTTCCATCAGCCACTGGGTGAGGGCTCTAGGATGGCATAAAGAGAAGTCATCAATCTCATTTTAGGGGGAGGGTTTTTAGGTTATCCTCTCCACCATTGCCTGGATTGTCAGATCGTGTCATCCTTGTAGGTCTCTGGAGATCTCCCTGGTTCCTGATCCCTTCTCGGGCCTACAGTGGCTCCCTCTGATATCGTTTCTCTCATCTTGCTCTCTTTCCTCTATTCTTCCCCCAACTCAATGTTTCTGCCCCTCCATTTCCTCTCCTCTTCTCCTCTTCTCTTGCTCTTATTGTAGCAGCTCCTTCCCCCCCCCACCCTCATGCCCCCAATTAGTTCGGGAGTTCATGCCACTTCCATTCCTGGGGACCATTTAACCCTTAGAGTCCTTCATGTTTCCTAGTTTCTTTGGTGAAGAGCATTATATACTGGTAGTCTTTTGTTCTATGTCTAAAATTCATATATCAGTGAGTACATACCTTGCTTGTCTTTTTGTGACTGGGTTACCTCACTCAGGATGGTTTCCTCTAGTTCCATCCATTTGCCTGCGAATTTCAAGATTCCATTGCTTTTTTCTGCTGAGTAGTACTCCATTGTATAAATGTACCACATTTTCTCAATCCATTCTTCAATAGAGGGGCATCTAGGTTGTTTCCAGGTTCTGGCTATTACAAACAATGCTGCTATGAACATGGTTGAACATATGTCCTTGTTGTAAGTACATGCCCTATTTGGGTATATACCCAAGAGAGGAATGGCTGGATCTTGAGGTACACTGATTCCCATTTTTCTGAGCAACCGCCATACTGATTTCCAGAGTGGTCTTACAAGATCACACTCCCACCAGCAATGGAGGAGTGTTCCTTTTTCTCCACATCCTCTCCAGCATAGATTGTCATTGGTGTTTTTTATTTTAGCCATTCTGACAGGTGTGAGATGGTATCTCAGAGTTGTTTTGAGTTGCATTTCTCTGATGGCCAATGATTTTGAGCACTTTTTAAGTGTCTTTCAGCCATTTCAGATTCCTCTGTTGAGAATTCCCTATTTAGTTCTGCACCCCACTTTTTAATTTCATTGTTTGGTGTTTTGGTGGCTAGCTTCTTGAGCTCCTTATATATTTTGGAAATCAGTCCTCTGTCAGATGTGGGATCGGTGAAGATCTTTTCCCATTCTGTGGGTGGTCGTTTTATCCTATTGACTGTTTCCTTTGCCTTGCAGAAGCTTCTCAGTTTCAGGAGGTCCCATTTATTAATTGCAGACCTCAATGTCTGTGCTTCTGGCGTAATGTTCAGGAAGTGGTCTCCTGTGCCAATTTGTTCAAGGGTGTTCCCACTTTCTCTTCTAGAAGATTCAGTGTGGTTGGATTTATGCTGAGATCTTTGATCCATTTGCACTTAAGTTTTGTGCATGGTGACAGGTATGGATCTATCTGTAATTTTCTGCATGTCCGAATCCAATTGTACCAGCACCATTTGTTGAAGATGCTGTCTTTTTTCCATTGTATAGATTTAGCACCTTTGTCAAAAATAAGGTATCCATAGGTGCGTGGGTCGATATCAGGGTTTTCAATTCGATTCCATTGGTCTATCAGTCTATTTTTGTGCCAATACCAAGCTGTTTTCAGAACTATGGCTCTATAGTAGAGCTTGAAGTCGGGGATGGTGATGCCTCCAGAAGATCCTTTATTGTAAAGAGTTGTTTTGGCTATCCTGGGCTTTTTATTTTTCCATATAAAGTTGAGTATTGTTCTTTCAATGTCTGTGAAAAACTGTGTTGGGATTTTGATGGGGATTGCATTGAATCTGTAGATTGCTTTTGGCAGGATTGCCATTTTTACTATGTTAATTCTACCTATCCAAGAGCATGGGAGATCTTTCCATTTTCTGGTATCTTCTTTAATTTCTTTCTTTAAGGTCTCAAAGTTCTTATTGTACAGGTCTTTCACTTTTTTGGTTAGTGTTACCCCCAGGATATTTTATGTTGCTTGTGGATATTGTGAAAGGTGATGTTTCCCTGATTTCTTTCTCATTGGATTTATCATCTGTGTATAGTAGGGCTACTGATTTTTTTGAGTTAATTTTGTATCCTGCTACCTTGCTGAAGGTGTTTATCAGCCGTAGGAGTTCCCTGGTAGAGTTTTTCGGGTCACTAATGTAGACTATCATGTCGTCTGCAAATAGTGAAAGTTTTACTTCATCCTTTCCAATTTGTATCCCTTTGATCCCCTTTTCTTGTCTTATTGCTATAGCCAGAACTTCAAGTACAATATTGAAGAGATATGGAGAGAGTGGACAGCCTTGTCTTGTTCCTGATTTTAGAGGAAACGCTTTGAGTTTCTCTCCATTTACTTTGATGTTGGCTATTGGTTTGGTATATATTGCCTTGATCATGTTTAGATATGTTCCTGTTATTCCTGTTCTCTCCAAGATCTTTATCATGAAGGGATGTTGGATTTTGTCAAAGGCTTTTTCAGCATCTAGTGAGATGATCATGTGGTTTTTCTTTTTCAAGTTTGTTTATATAGTGGATTACATTGATGGATTTTCGTATGTTGAACCATCCTTGCATCCCTGGGATGAAGCCTACTTGATCATGGTGGATGATTTTTCTGATATGTTCTTGTATTCGGTTGGCCAATATTTTGTTGAGTATTTTAGCATCGATGTTCATGAGGGATATCGGTCTGTAGTTCTCTTTCTTAGTCATATCTTTGTGAGGCTTGGGTATCAAAGTGATTGTAGCCTCATAGAAAGAGTTTGGCAATATCCCATCTGCTTCTATTGTGTGGAACAGTTTGAGGAGTACTGGAATTAGCTCTTGTTTGAATTTCTGGTAGAATTCTGCAGTGAAGCCATCTGGCCCTGGGCTTTTTTTGGTTGGGAGGCTTTTGATTACTGCTTCTATCTCATTAGGGGTTATAGTTCGATTTAAACTGTCTATCTGATCTTGATTTAATTTTGGTAAGTGATATTTATCCAGAAAGTTGTCCATTTCCTTTAGGTTTTCCAATTTTGTGGAATACAGGTTTTCAAAGTATGACCTAAAGATTCTCTGGATTTCCTCAGTGTCCGTTGTTATATCCCCTTTTCATTTCTGATTTTGTTAATTAGCATGCTCTCTCTCTGCCTTTTGGTTAGTTTGGCTAGAGGTTTGTCTATCTTGTTGATCTTCTCAAAGAACCAACTCTTTGTTTCATTGATTCTTTGTACTGTTTTCCTAGTTTCTACTTTGTTGATTTCGGCTCTCAGGTTGATTATTTCCTGGCGTCTACTCCTCCTTGGTGTGTTTGCTTCTTTTTGCTCTAAAGCTTTCAGTTGTTCTGTCAATTCTCTAATGTGACTTTCCTCCAGTTTCTTCATGTGAGCACTTAGTGCTATGAACTTCCCTCTTAGCACTGCTTTCAGGGTGTCCCATAAGTTCGGGTATGTTGTGTCTACATTCTCATTAAATTCTAGAAAGTCTTTGATTTCTTTTTTTATTTCTTCCTCAACCAAGGAATGGTGCAATTGGGAGTTATTCATTTTCCACGTAAATGTAGGTTTTCTGCAATTCGTATTGCTGTTGAATTCTAGCTTTAATGCATGGTGGTCTGATAAGATACAGGGGGTTATTTCAATACTTTTGTACCTGTGGAGGTTTGCTTTGCTGCCAACTATGTGGTCAATTTTTGAGAAGGTTCCATGTGGCGCTGAGAAGAAGGTATATTCTTTTGTGTTTGGATGGAATGTTCTATAGATATCTGTTAAACCCAGTTGTGTCATAACTTCTTTCAGATCCTTTGTTTCTTTGTTAAGTTTCTGTCTAGTAGTTCTGTCCAGTGGTATAAGGGGGGTGTTGAAGTCTCCTACTATAAGTGTGTGTGGTTTTATGTGTGGTTTGAGCTTTAGTAATGTTTCTTTTACAAAAGTGGATGCTTTTGTATTAGGGGCATAGATGTTCAGGATTGAGACTTCATCTTGATGGACTTTTCCTGTGATGAGTATGAAATGCCCTTCTTTATCTCTTTTGATTGCTTTCAGTTTAAAGTCTAATTTGTTAGATATTAGTATTGCTACCCCAGCTTGTTTCTTGAGCCCATTTGATTGGAAAATCTTTTCCCATCCTTTTACTCTGAGGTATCGCCTGTCTTTGAATTTGAGGTGTGTTTCTTGTAAACAGCAGAAGGATGGATTCTGTCTTCGTATCCATTCTGTTAGCCTGTATCTTTTTATGGGTAAGTTAAGACCATTGACATTCAGGGATATTAACGTCCATTGTTCATTGGTTCTTCTTAGTTTTGGATTTATTGTTGGTGGTATCATTGCGTGTGGATTTTGCCCTTCTGTTTCTTTTTGTGTTTGGTGAAATTCGATTAACTACTGACAGTGTTTTTGTGAGTGTAGTTATGTTCGTTGGGTTGGAGTTTTCCTTCCAGAGCCTTCTGTAGTGCTGGATTTGTTGATATGTATTGTTTAAATCTGTTTTTGTCGTGGAATATCTTGTTTTCTCCATCTATAGTGATTGAAAGTTTTGCTGGGTACAGTAGTCTGTGTTGACATCCATGCTCCCTTAGTGCTTGTAGGGTATCTATCCAAGACCTTCTGGCTTTCAGAGTTTCCATTGAGAAGTCGGGTGTGATTCTGATTGGTTTGCCTTTATATGTTACTTGGCCTTTTTCCTTTGCTGCTCTTAATATTTTCTCTTTATTCTGTAGATTTGGTGTTTTGATTATTATGTGTCGGGGGGACTTCTTTTTGTGGTCCAGTCTGTTTGGTGTCCTGTAAGCTTCTTGTACTTTCATAGGCATATCCTTCTGTAGGTTGGGGAAGTTTTCTTCTATGATTTTGTTGAATATGTTTTCTGTACCTTTGAGCAGTGTTTCTTCACCTTCTTCTACACCTATTATTCTTAGGTTTGGCCTTTTTACGGTGTCCCATATTTCCTGGATATTTTGTGTTAGGGTTTTGTTGGACTTGAGGTTCTCTTTGGTGGATGAATGTATATCCTCTAGCGAGTCTTCAGTGGCTGAGATTCTCTCTTCCATCTCTTGAATCCTGTTGGATACACTTACATCTTTAGTTCCTGATCGTTTATCCAACCTTTCCATTTCCAACATGGTCTCATTCTGTGTTTTCTTTATTGTGTGTATTTCAGCTTTCATGTTTTGAACTATTTCAAGAGCTTCCTTCACTTGCTTGGATGTTTTTTCTTGGCTTTCTTTGGATTCTTTAAGAGATTTATTTATTTCTTGAATTTTTTGGTTTGTCTTTTCCTCCAATTCATTTAATTTTTTGTTTGTTTTCTCTTCTATTTCTTTAAGGGATTTTCTTGTTTCCTCTTTAAAGGTCTCTATCAACTTGCTGAGATAATTTTTGAGGTCCATCTCATCTTCATGCTCTGTGTTGGGCTTTTCAGCTCTTGCCGGAGTGGAGTCCCTAGGTTCTGGTGGTGTCATGTTGGTCTTTGTGTTGTTGAGTGAAATCTTATTCTGTCTTCTCCCCATATCCTTTTAGTGGGTGCGGGTGGGTTCTCTCTATCTCCTCTTGTGGCCCAGTGGTGTGTGGGGGCTAGGAATTCGATGTCCACAACTCTAGATGATCTCGACGCTCCTGGTGGTCTCCTCGCTAGTTCCTAGTTTCTTGGTCGTTCGGCGGAATGGAAGAGTGGGGTGCTACCAGATTTGGGGCACAGGGAGCTCCTCCCTGCCTGGGCTTGTCTGGCCCAAGCCGGCAGGCTCAGGAGGGGGTGGTGGGATGGGGGTGGTGGGGTGTTCTGGTCTGGGGTCGGGAGCGGGCAGGAGCTCACTCACCTAGTTCCAGGTCAGTCTGCGGCGGCGGAATGTAAGAATGGAGTGCTAGCAGATTGGTGGGGCAGAGGGCTCCTCCCTCTCTGGGCGTGTCTGGCCCAAGCCGGCAGGCTCAGGAGGGGGTGGTGGGATGGGGGTGGTGGGGTGTTCTGGCCTGGAGTCGGGAGCGGGCAGGAGCTCACTCACCTAGTTCCAGGTCAGTCTGCGGCGGCGGAATGTAAGAATGGGGTGCTAGCAGATTGGTGGGGCAGAGGGCTCCTCCCTCTCTGGGCGTGTCTGGCCCAAGCCGGCAGGCTCAGGAGGGGGTGGTGGGATGGGGGTGGTGGGGTGTTCTGGTCTGGGGTCGGGAGCGGGCAGGAGCTCACTCACCTAGTTCCAGGCCAGTCTGCGGCGGCGGAATGTAAGAATGGAGTGCTAGCAGATTGGTGGGGCAGAGGGCTCCTCCCTCTCTGGGCGTGTCTGGCCCAAGCCGGCAGGCTCAGGAGGGGGTGGTGGGATGGGGGTGGTGGGGTGTTCTGGTCTGGGCCACATTTTTTTTTTTTTTCTTCACCATTCATTCACCCTTCATTTCTCAGCCTCAATGTCATTTCATCGAGAACATATCCACATCCTGTCTGGATGTTCAAACTACATATTGCCTCTAATTCTGAATTTTGTCTCTCATTTTACATTTTGTTTTTGTTTTTTGGAGATAGGTTCTTTCTATGTAGTTATGGCTGTCCTGTAAACCATTAGTAGACCAGGTTGGCTTCCAACTCAGAGAGAACTTAGAGATCTGCCTTCCACACATGTGCAGGGATTAAAGGCTAACACTTTTCAAACATGTATCAAAATATATAAGCACATCTGTATTTATTAATGTTAAAATGCATAGGCCTTTCAAATTAGATTATAAATCCCATCTTGTTCTGTGGAATACAATGCATGGTTAAAGGGGGAATGACATTTTCTGTTTCTTAAATTTATTGAAAAAAAATCAACACCAATAAGTCTACCCTCAATTCAACTTTCTTTATGCTTCTTTGTTGTTGAAAAAATAAAATAAAATACCAAGATGCTTAATTTACATTGTTAATTTGACTTTGATTTAGAATCATTGTGGAAAAAGGACCTCTAGGTGTGGAGGTAAGGATATTACCAGACATGTTCAATTGAAAAAGATGACTTACCCATCATGAAGTTTAAGGCACCATTCTATGGACTTCATGAAAAGGAGATGCAAACTTCGTACAATTATTTATCTCTCTCTGATTCCTGACTGTGGAGACAATGTAAACATTGCCTCAAGCTCCGACTGCCATGTCTTCTCCTTCATCATGGAATGTACCTTCAAACCATGGGTCTAGATCTTGCCTGTCTCCCTTCCTTCTTTCCTTCCTTCCTTCCTTCCTTCCTTCCTTCCTTCCTTCCTTCCTTCCTTCTTTCCTTCCTTCCTTCCTTGCATCCTGTCTTCACTCTTTAACTTGCTTTTGTCAGGATTTTTGACATTGAAATGAGAAAAATTACTAATAAAATGAATGCCTCCATATTTCTGTTTTTAATATCTTTTCAGTTGCTTTAATAAATTGAACAAGGGGGCCGTGTCCCAGTCCAAGTAAGCAGCAGCACTTGGAAGCTTTTGGCTATATGGTTCTGGCTTTAGAGTTAAGGAGAGAGGAAGGAATTATGCATTAAAGCTGCTGAGGGTAGGCATGTGTCAGAGGTGTCCCAGATGGAGGTCTAGTAAAGATGTCATTTTGTAAATATGTGAAGTTGAAGCCTAGATTATTTTGCAAAACCTAAAATGTTAGAGATGCCAGAGTTGTGGGATACCTGCTGAGGGAGTAGAACTAACTAACTAACTAACTAACTAACTAACTAACTAACTAACTGGGAGTAGAACCAGCCCAAGAGAAAGAAGTGTGTTGCACTCAACAGAGCTGAATAGAATAGGAGATTGGAAGAGCATTTTGGCATCAGACATGGAGATGCAGAGTTAGGAGTTTGCCTCACAGGTTTTTAGTCTTGCTTTTTGGTACAGTATTTCCTTGCTATGTTCCCTTTCATGTATTTTTGAATGGTAATGTATATCCTGTGCTATTATGATAAATCTTTCCGCCAATAGCCACTGAGCCCCACTACCACGTGTGTGCTTTATGACAGCCGCCCACCCGAGTTAGGGCCAAAATTAATACACAGAAACTTGTATTAGGTTCAAATGCTGCTTGGCCAACTAGGATTCTCATCTGCTAGCTCAGTCTTTTTTTTTTTTTTTTTGGTTTTTCGAGACAGGGTTTGTCTGTGTAGCTTTGGAGCCTATCCTGGCACTCGCTCTGGAGACCAGGCTGGCCTCAAACTCACAGCAATCCTCCTGCCTCTGCCTCCCGAGTGCTGGGATTAAAGACGTGCACCACCAATGCCTGGCCTAGCTCAGTCTTAATTATCATAAATCTATATATTTTATAAGACTTATCTTATAGAGGATGCCTTCCGCTGGCATCCTCTCTTGCCAGTGGCTCACATGATGCTGCTGAAGCAAGGGGGGGGGGACACTTCCTGTTTCTCCTTCACTTAAATATGAGTCTCCTTGCTATGTCACTTCCTGCCTGGATCACCACTTCTCTACTACATTTCCCAGAATCTTCTGTGACTCCTAGTCCTGCCTAACTTGTTGCCTCATTGGCCAAACAGTATTTTATTTATCATCCAGTAAGACAAACACACAGAAGCACTTCCCCTATCAGTGTCCCATTATATGTTGGAAGTATGTAACCTGTTTTTTTATTCTTATTTTTTAAGGGATTACAGTAAATAGATTTCATGAATCTCAGAGGAGACATTGAACTTTGCATTTTGAAATAAGTTTGAGACTATTACAGACTATGGGGACTTTTGAAGCTGGACTTAATGCATTTTTGCATTATGATAGAGCTATTAGGCTTTGGGAGTCAGGGAGTAGACTGTGGTGCTATGAAAGAAAATGGTCCTCAAAGGGAGTGGCAGTATTAGAAGGTATGGACTTGTTGGAGGGAGTGTGTCACTGTGGGGGTGGGCTTTGAGGTCTCTTTCACCCGGGCTCCTCTCTCCATATGATTGTCAATTGACTTTCTGTTTGCTGTAAATTGTAGCACTCTCAAATCCAGAACCACATATTCCTGTCATGATGATAATGGATGAAAATTCTGAACTCTAAGTGAGCCTGTTTCTTAAATTTATTTTAAGAAACCCAATTAAATATTTTCTTTACAAGATTTGGCCATAGTCATGGTGTCTCTTCACAGCAATGCAAAGCCTAAGACACAGTTCCATCTAGAAACTGGGTTGAATAAACATAGGTATTTCAGGCAAAAAAAAACTTGTTGGTGACAAAATTTTCAGCAGAATGGGGAAAGATATAATAGAACAAGGATATTGTGCTACAGTTTACTTGATGACTGTGAAAATAGCCTGTAACAAAAGAAATATATGTGTTACTAAAGTAGGATAATTAGGATATTCAGGAAACAAAGAGAAAACAAGCAGGTGGAAGGTAGACCAATTCTTATTTCTTGGTTACAACCATGACTTAAAGATACTGCATGGCCTAGGCAGAATAGAATTCAAAGAAAATAGAGAAGAAAGATGGTGGCCCAAACTCTGTTTCTAACTGGCAAAATGAAGAATGGTTTACAGTGCTTTTCTGACGCTCCACAGAGCCAGAGGAAAAGACTTCTGTCCCATTGTCTTTTTCCTTTAATTATGTCATATTTGATTCATTTTACATATATGTACATAAACAATATATAATATTTTATGTATTATGTGTTACTTATTTGGTTGCACAACAAGGACACCTATGTGAGCATTTATATGAATATGTGCAAATTTTTATAATATCCCTACTTGTAAGAATATATGATGGATATATAAAGAGTACAGTTAAGAAGCATTTCATATTTTGCAATAAAAATATTATCAAGTACAGGTTAATCATTTATATTTTGAAGTAAAAATATTATAGACTATTCATCTAAACTGTAAAAGGTTTTGAGAGAGAAATGCAAGTATTTCATTGGAATTTCTTAGATATAATCAGTTAGTTTTATTTCCCCAAGCACTGTCATTTTTGAGTAATACACATAAATGAAACTCTTGCCAATAAAACACATGGAAGTTTATATGAATGTGTTTATATGTCATATATTTAAAATGATGATTTCTGAGAAATAACTTCAGTGCTATCATAAATATGTATTTTGATTTCTTATGAAAAGTATTTCCATTAACATTTCAATGTTTCTGCATGTAACATAATGAATTCTCTCATTTGAGGATATGACTAAATAACAAATATAATTCTTGAAGTTTGGTTATAATATAGATACTACCCAAATAAATATTTTACTGTGACACTCATCTGAAAGCCCTATCTTTACTTCCAAACACACTGTACTATAATTTAAGGAATTCAACATAAAAATTAATGTTTGTTCCCTGGGCGGGTTTATTAAGCTGTTAGACTAAATAGAGAAGTTTTAATGCAGGTACACTCAATTGAAATCTACCTGCAGGCTGAGTCCATTCCACAGCTTCTTTACTGAATGTATATTCTAAACTCATAGAATTTCAGTTTTTCTTATAGTTTTGGTGTGATTTTTTATATATTTGTACATTTGGTTATAGTAAAGCTTATAAATTATTTTTCAAACATCTACTTGTAGGCATTTTCAAATCTTTTAGTAACTTGGGACCAAGAAATTACATAAGAATTTATAAAATACTTAAAGATAAATGGGCATAAGCAAAAATATCTTTGTCAAAAGTTCATAAACAAACTTCTATGTTCAGTCCACTGATTTCCAAAATTATATAGCTTGGGGGCTGGTGATATAGCTTGGAAGTAGAGTGCTTGCCTAGTCAGTTTCTAGGTTTTGTGACCAGCAAGGAAAAAAAAAAACAGGAAAAACATTTCCCACAAAATGCAGTATGATAACCTTTTCAATAAATGATGTTTGAAGAAAATTATGTATTCATGCGGGGCGTTGGTGGTGCATGCCTTTAATCCCAGCACTCGGGAAGCAGAGGCAGGTGGATCTCTGTGAGTTCGAGACCAGCCTGGCCTACAAGAGCTAGTTCCAGGACAGCCTCCAAAGCCACAGAGAAACCCTGTCTCAAAAAACAAAACAAAACAAATTATGTATTCATATGCAAAACTTAAATTAGAAGCTTATCTTAATTATATTTAAATAATAACCCAAAATCAAATAAAGACTTAAACCTGAGACTTGGACTGTAAAAGTCCTGGAAGACAACTTATGACAAAGGCAAACTGCACAAAAATAGATTTATGACTATATAAAACTGAACAGTTTTGTCACACAAAATGAAATGACTGAATGAAACTACAAATTACTGATATTTGAAATTATGTGCTCAATAGAGGATTAATATTAAAACATGTAAGGGACTCTAGTAACTCAACAGCAGACAAAACAAATCACTCAATGGGCAAATAGCTCACTTAAAATACATTTACCAAAGAAAACATACAAAGGGTTAATAGCTTTTCAATATCATCAATCATCATAGAAATACAAATAAAATCCACAATGAGGTATCATTGTATATATGTTAGAATGGCTATTATTGAAAAGCAAATGGTAGCAAATGTTGGTGGGGATATACAAAAGAGAATCTTGAGTGTATCAACCACACACCACCACAAAATGAACTCAAAGGGATTTTTCTGGAGTTCATGTTTTGTTTTGTTTTGTGTTTCTAGATCTTTACTTGTTTGTTTTGATTTTCATATTTATGAGAATTTTTTTGTTTTTTCTTTGAGAGAGAGTGAGAGAGTCAAAGAGGGAAGAAGAAAACATAAAAAAGCTGGGTAGGGAGGATATGGAAGGAGTTTAGGGAGGGGAAATGATAAAAATATATTTTATGAGGAAAGAATTTTAATTTTAAAAGTTGCCTTTTTACACTGTTTTTCATCTAATAAATTTGTAAAGTATCTGGAAAACAGAAATGGGATTCCACAAAATCAAAACATAAAAATAACGTGGCATAACAATACTACTTATTGATAGATACTCAAAATAATTTGAAATCAAGATTGCAAAGGGCTAAATCTGTTCTTATCATCGCACCACTATTTATTCTCAATAGTTAAGGCAAGGAAGAAATCTGTATGGCCACCAACAAATGACTAGACTGAAAATATGACACAAACACGGGATATAATTATTTTATATTTTAAAAAATGAACCCTTGGCACTGTGATCTCATACATGGCTCTGGAGGAAACTTTGCTAATTCAATATGCCCATATACAGGATTCTGAGTTCTTTGTGACACTTCCCATTTACTTAATTTAAAATGATAAAGTGCCTAGAAATGGAGAATGGAATTTTGGTGTTCAAGAGAGGGGGAGAATAGTGTGGGGATAATATATTAGTTAAACATCATAGTACTTTTAGTGACAAAAATTAACAAATTCTAGATATCCTATAAGGAATAATGACTGCAGTTAATAATGCATACTTAATTTGATGAAAGAATAAATCTTATATTAACTGCTTATCTAAGATTCAATATGGATTAAATATGAAAGAAAAAATTGAAGGCTTAAGTTACAGTGGTTTACAGTGTGCTTATCTCCCAACTCATCATTTAATGGGTGTTTGCTAAATCAGTCATAATAAAGGGAACAGGTGCCTGATAGAAAAACATTAACATAAACAGCACTGGAAGCTAGACCACAAACTTGGGAAAAACATTTTCAAGATATATTACATGTTGAATATGAAACATAAAGAACTTTTACTCATCAACATGAGAAAAACAAGAATAGGACACCATAGTTTGAAGATATATTATTTTTTAAGAAGAAACACTAGTAAATGTAATACAAACAAATGCTCATTGTTTGCTTGTAATTGTATTAGATATGCTCTAAGCACTTGGTAGTGCTAACTCATTAATCCTTATGACAAACTAATGAGCTATCTTAGTAAATAATACAACAAATGAGTTCCATTGTTAACCTTGAACTTACTTACAGAGAGAGCTATGTCTGGGGGGGTGGTTAAGCATTTTTCCAGATGATATAGTTAGTAGTTGTGGAGTCTGGATTTATACCCAGGTGGTCTAGGTTCACACACAGAAACTTAATTATGGGAATATATATATTACATAGTATATTCAGGAGAATATTTAACCTTGCTAACAACAAATGAACACAGCAAAGCATTAAATTCTTAAAGAATTTAATTGAGATACTCAATCTGATAAAAATGAGAGTAAAAAAATAACTTTTTGTATTATGAATTTTTAGAAATGTTTTTATTTTGAAAGACCCCCAACTCAAGCCTAGCCTGATAGCTACCAGCATGCATTTAAAAGTCACTCTGGCCACACACAGCTCTGGGACAAAGAACACATGAAATGGTCTGTCATGATGACCAGTCTCTGGAAATTGTTATTATTACTAGTTTCTATTATCTTCAACAACTATCTGGTTTCTAAAAATTGTTATGGGTTACCCTGCTCCAGAGCACCCAAGTTTTGAAAATAAGTATGTCACTTTGTTCCCCAAAAAGCCACTAGCTGTCTCATGGCCTTGCAGGTGTAAAAACCAAATAACATTCCAAACCCCTCGTGGGAAAACTTGTAAGTTCAGTTCCTAACCAATCAGTAAATGACTCATGTATGTTATAGCCATTCAATATGTTGTCATACTCCTGCCTAATGACCAAAAAGACATAAAAATTGTTTGCTTTAGAAACTCGGGGCCATTCTCTTCGCAGGGAACAACCCCAACACATTGGAATAAAATCCTTTTTCTTTTGCATCGAACTTGTGTCCTGTGAGTGACTCTGTGGGGTGCATCTCCCGGAGTTGGACTTCACTTTTGGGTCCAACAATTTTATAACGAAAATGTCACTCTCTCATGCAATTTATGTATTTTTATTTTTCCACATTCTTCCTTCTATCCGCCTCCCTATGTCTTTCCCCTTTTCTCCCTGTCATATTCTTGGTGTCTTCCCCAATTATTATTGATAACACACACACACACACACACACACACACACACACACACACACACACACACACACACACACACACAGTGTCTTAGGATTCAGACACTGTGACCATGGCAACTCTTACAAATAAAATATTTAATTGGGATGGCTTGCTTGCAGTTTCAGAGGTTCAGTTCATTATCATCAGGATGGGAAGCTCTCCTTTGTGTTTGTGGTGGGGGAAGTCACCTCAGGCCACTGAGGGATGGGACCAATTCAGCAGAGCCCTGTACTTCAACACGTGGGCCCCTGTGCTAACACCAACAACGGACACCCACAAGATTTCAGCAGCTGCTGGACATCTTCGTCATCATAGTGGCAGCGCTACGGACTGGAAGTCACCATGGCCCCAGGTGGCAGCTAGGGCCTCTCAAATCTAGCTGGGTCCAGAAGCAGTGTGGTCCCAGCGCTCCAACCCCGCACCATGTGGCAGATCATTTCCCAGGACAGTCACGTGGCCCTCGGATGGCAACAGAGCCAAGGTCCTCAATGCAGACTGACTCTGGCTGCCGCAGAACTACAGAAACAAAAATGGTCCCTAGCCACAGCTTGGGCCCAGACTTCTCCATGGCCCTGGGTAGCAGCTCAGTCTATCCCCATCTGTATGGCCCTGGTGAGAGTGTGACGCTTGGGCCCCAAAATGTCCCCAGATAAGGACTCAGACCCTGGGCATCCACATGACCCCGGATGATAACAGGCACCATGGACATCAACACAGACCCTGGTTGCAGTAGGGTCATCGACCCAGACCTGGCCCTTGTTGTCACCATGGTGACACCTGATGACACCGTGTCCTGGGTGGTAAGCAGGACACCCACATCAGTCTTCTCTTCACAGCCTTTTCCTCTTCAGATTTGCCTCTCTCCACAGGACATGTACTTCTTTCTCTCTGTCTCTCTGCCCCTCCCATACTCTGCCATATGCTTGCTCACCATAATGGTACCAGACTTCACAGGTCCCTGCCCTCCCAGAGCAAACCTCTCTGGGTGGGCATGTGCAAGTCCACCTCTAGCTGCTCCTTTTTTTATCTGCCTGTCCAATGAAAGACAGAAGAGAAATGTATCTGGAGGGGCGGGAAATTGGGAGGAAATGGAAGAAGTAGAGGGAGGGAAAACTGAAAAATAAAACTGTATTCAATAAAAGAAAAAAAAAGGGTGCATGCACCTGACTGGTTTCTGATCTGTTTTCTTGTGGAAAGGCCAAATGTCATCAAGCAAACTCTATCTAGGTAACTGAGACAACAGATCTCAGTAACGAAATCAGTAGACATCTCTCAATGGTCGTTTCCGATGTTAAATACCAGTGTGTGCTTCAGCATTTACTTTGTATTTCCAACTGGAGCATGTTTTGTTAGCATTTTTCATACACAGGACTCAAAGTTTTCATTTTATAATGGCAAGGGTAAGGAAACATTGCTTATACCGCAATTATTTTTAACATAAATATGTCAGCAACTATCATTTCTGTTTGGTTGCTTTTATGGAATCATTATACTATTGCAAGAAATCTGTACTTTAATATTGTGTATATGGAACTGTTATTCCAGTGAAACACTAACACTAGAAGAGAACCAAATTGGGTTTTCCAAGGTCTAAAACAGTGTGTGTGTGATACTCTCAGTAGGCCATGCAGTTGGGCTTAGGCTTTAAGCAGTGTTGGACATTTAGATTTGAGGTCTTTGTTTTCCCAGAGGTGATAAAAAAAAAAAATCCAAAACCTTCCAAAGCATTTCACATTCAAAAATAGTCAGATGTTTAAATACACTAGCTAAAGACATTCCTCATTTAAGAGCTAAATGAGATAATGTATTGAAGTGTTAACTTGAGACTAATACCAGTTGTTACTAATGACACAAAGACTGATAATTCTGAATATAAATTATACAGACCCAGACACGAAAAGGCATCTTGTTTCTAAATTTTTTCAACAGATGCCCAATATCTAAAACAATATATTTTTAGTATTCTTTAATACTCTAAGGGGTCTAAATAAAGGGATACATCTGCTTCAACTTCCTTAGGTAAGCCTGTGACATCTGGCATTTTGTCATGCAAAACCCCTCCACAGATAGAACTAAATTACAAATTATGCTGATCAGATTACCTTGCATAGTCAATGAACTGTGATAGCCTTGAAAACTGAGGTTTTCCCTAATTGACCATTCTGATGGTGGCTGAAACTGGAAAACAAAAACAAAAACAAAAACAAAAACAAAAAACAAGACAAACAATGAAAGGAGGGCATGTGGACCAATTTGAGCAGATTTATCCATTTTACTGCAAGAATTTGAAGACTCAGTCCTTTGCAATCTATGTCAACTGCCTCTTAAAGCCTTATTCCTGTTCGTACAGAAGACATTTTTCTGATATATTTGGCTTTCTGAGTTGGAAGTTTAGCCTTGCAGTTTTGAGTATTGTTTCTTTACTTTGTACTTTTGACATCTTGAAATTTCTCTCTGGTTATATTTATTTAGAGTCCTAATTGTTTCCTGAATATGGATGTCTACTTTGTTCTCTAGATTTGAGTTTTTCTGCTGTAATTTCTTGGTAATTAAAACTAAAATAAATAATATTAATTCGTGTGTGTGTATGTGTGTGTGTGAGTGTGTGTGTGTGTATTCATATGTGTACATGCTCAAGTACATGTACCTGCACGGTCTCATGTGCCACACATGTCTTTCTTTGAAGGTTAGAAGATAACTTCATGAATTTGGTTATCTCCTTCCACCTTTACATGGACTCTGGGGATAAACTCATTTCACCAGAATTTTGATGGCAAACACCTTTATCTGCTGAGCTATGACACAACCCAGGGCCTTTGTTTTTTCCATTGAATAATTTATCAATGATTCCTTTTATTCAAATCCTTCTGCTACCACAAGTCATCATAGGCTTTGTCTATATTTTAAATTATTTACACACACACTCTCTCTCTCTCTCTCTCTCTCTCTCTCTCTCTCTCTCTCTCTCTCTCTCACACACACACACACACACACACACACACACACACCTTGATCAAAGTTCCTCCATTACCTTTCTTAGCCCCAACTCCTCTTACCTTCCTCCCAGTACCTCTCTTACTTCCATGTCTTCTCTTCCTGGGACCCACTACATATATTCAAGGTTGCAGTAGCATAGAGAAATGGCTACAATATCACCACTCCTCTTGTAGTAACTGTCTATGGCTCCTCAGAGAAGAGTGAGGACTTAAGATCCCCTCCTTCATCCCTAATTCGATGATGATTAGCCCAGTCTTGTGCTAGTCATGCGCAGGCAGAAATAGCATCTGAAAGCTAATGTATGCCACAGGCATGTTGCAAAGATAGTTACCTTGTACTTCAAATTGTTTAGGAATTTTGGTCATGCTCATTTTTTTAAAATGTAGTATGTCTTCAAACTTGTCATCCAATTGCAACACTTTCTTATGCTCCCAATGTCATTTTATGAATGATTGACCCTTTTCCAGCATTTTGTTTGGTTCTTTTTCAGGCTTAGTTTCTTTCTGAAAAAAATCCCATTTAGTTCTTGAACTAGCTTCCTTATTTACCAGTTTGTTTCATTGATTTGGTCATTGAAAACTTTTTTCTGGCACTTAATCTTTTCAATTATCATTGGCTTTCTGTGTTAAGGAGCTGTAAGCTCCTGCAGGTGTCATAGTGGCTTGTTTTCTCATATGCTTCTTGTTTTGGGCATCTGCTGAAATTGGGGTGTCACTTGGTATTTTTTCTTTCCATATTCTTTGTGTTTGCTCAGTTCATCTTACACAAGTCTTCATGATGAACTGTCTTCACCTGAATTTATGTCTCCAGCACTATTTAAAGGGAATGCCAACTTTGACAACAGGTGTGATGATTTGACATCAACCCCTTTGTGTCTCTTCAGTAGAAAAGCCATCTATACTTAAACAGTGTCTACCACGAGGTTCTGAGACAACAGCACTACGGGACTGATTCTGAAAAAAATGTAATTAGTAGTTTCATAGAACAAAGAGTATTAATACTTAAGTAGTAAAGAGGGTATGGGTTGGCTAAAGAGTACGGGAATGAAGTGTGAACAAGAGGGAAAGAATTACATGTTGAAATTATGAGAAGTCATAGAGAAAATAACACAGACTTGGATAACTAAGTCATAAATAGCCTTCAGAAGTGGTACAAGCTCCTAGCCTCCGGAGGTGGACTGGCTTTTTGCCCTGGTGTATGTGGGGGACTTCGAGAGCCCATCCCACTTGAAGGGATGCACTCTGTCTCTGAACACATGGGGAGGGTCCCAGGCCCAGCACAGGAAGATTTGGTGGACTTGGTGGAGCCCCAGTTGGGGGCCCTACCCTGCCTGGGGAGTGGTGGGTGGATGGGGTGGGGGGTAGGTTGGAGGTGGGGGAGAAGGAATGGGGGTAAAGGGAGGGAGAGGGAGAGGGGAATTATATGTGAAACAAGCCTGTTCCCTAACTTGAATTAAAAATAATAAAAAAAAAGAAGTGGTACAAGCTGACACAAAATAGTCAAAATACATGCATATAATAAAAGATGAAAATACCAATAAAAACTAAAATTAAAAATAAAATATAAAAAAATCTTTATTCATCTTTCTACTTGGAATTGTGTGGACTCTTTACCTCCCCTCCCTGCCATCCTACCCTATGTAGGACACTGCAGGTAGAAAGAGCTGCTGATCTTAATTAAAACATGTTAAATTGGTAACAATGATTTCCATGTAGTTCTGTACTTTCTTCAGGAATTTCCTCACCTGAAAATTCCTGCCTGTTTATACAGTGTTGTCTCTGATGTGCTGGGAGCATACTTTACCCATAAGGACATCTGCACCCAGGGATCTGAATTCTCATGCTTATTCTGATCTTTGTCAATGTGACTTGTCTTCAGATTTCAGTTCTTTGTGTGTGTGTGTGTGGTGTGTGTGTGTGTGTGTGTGTGTGTGTGTGTGTGTGTGTGTGTGTGTGTGTTGTATTTGAGAGAGAGTGAGAGAGAGAGATGTCGACTGTCACAGAACAACCACTCTCACCACATCTGAATCATGCTTTGCATAACTTAAAAAATAATATTTATTTTATTTTTTGAAATTATAATTAAACATTTCCCCACTCTTCCCTTTCTTCTATCTTTGGAAGGGGAACACATTGGGGCTTACTATTTTTTGAGTCAATGGTGAGTGATTCTTTCTCAGGCTAATCACTCTCGGGTCATCTTAGACTCAATCTTAGCTTCAGGCCCCCATGATGCACTTGGGCTGCAGTTTCCACAGCTGGCAGCACTGCTTCTCTATCTGCTCGTGGTCCATGGGTGTATCTCTACAGCCAAGCCAAACTTTTTCTAATGCTTCAGTCTTACAGCACCTGTGCTCAGGAGCCATTAATCCTTAGCAGCTACTGCTGTGAACAATCTAGTGTACCAGGTACCAGCAGACGGCTGCTTCTCTGCAAAAGTTATTTGAGATCTCAATTCCATTATTCACTTCCATAGCTCTCCCTGTCACAGTCATAGACATTACTCTCTGCATTATTATTTTCTTATGTGAAGTCACACAGATACAGTACATAACCTGGTATTTCCCAAAGACTTTAAATCTGGTCCAGAAAACAAAAGAATTCATGTTTAAAGGACCAAATGAAAGTATAAGAATAATATTTCATCTAATAGAGAGTTCTGACAAAATGTGTAAATTACAGAAAGTAACAAAAAAGATGTCCTGAGGTTGATGAAATGAAGAATTCTAGACAGTATTTTAGTAGTAGACTTCAGCAGGCAGAAAAGCTAGTGATTTTGAAGACAGAACATTATCCATCTTGAGCAAGGAAAGAATTTTTTAAAATTTAAAAAAGATTTTAAATTGAAAGAATTACAAAAATAAAGTAAAATGAGAAATGAACAGAGCTCTAGAACCCCTATGGTTGCTACCAAAAGTGCATTCGTACACACAATGAGGATTGTAAGAAGAGACCAAAGATGGAGAAAAATATTTTAAGAAATAATGAAAACAGGATTCTGGAGTCATTCGGTCAGCACATGGGTATAGTTTTCCCAGAATGGCATCATAATTGGGACCTCCTTTCTTTGGCATATGTTCGTATTGTCCTTGTTGTGAATCACTTCTCTATAAATGGGGGTTGATTCTGGGCACTCTATTACAGTAGTCTGTGTGCCAGCTTTTATACCACATTGTTTTACTCTACCCTTTTAAAATTTAGTTTCAGCTCAGATGTGTGATGCCTCTAACTTTACTCTTTTTGTTGTTGGTGTTCCTGATTGCTTTGGTTATTGAAATCTTATCAACAATATAGAGGTTCATCAATAGACTAGATTTAAAATTAGGATGTGATCAGCAACTCCACTTCTGGCTTATAGCCATAGAAAATTATGTCCGCATATCAAGGAAATATTTACCTGCAGAGAAATAAATGGCATCATCTAGATGCTGATCAATAAATGAGTAAGGAAAATATAGTTTATGAATACATGATTGTTAAGTGCTAAAATTGTAATATGTTATTCTTTTCAACAAAATGGGTGCAACTACAGGATTTTTATGTTAAATTAAATAAACCAGACACAAAATGATAAGCATTGCATGGCTTCAATAATAGATGATATCAATAAAATGCCAATAAATATATATAATAATGATTACTAGAAACTCAGCTGAGTTGGTAGTTGGGGCTTAATGGGGAATAGAATAGTCAGTAATGAAGTGCAAACAGATAAAGTAATAAATACAACACTGAGGTTATCATCATGCTTAGTCACTTATTATTTAATTTTTAAATAATTGGAAGAAAGCCATTCATAGGCTCCAAATACAAAGTGATAAAAAGTGGAGAAATATTACTTATCCTAATTTGATTACTTTGTGTTATATGAATGCTTTGAAGTATCACACAGACATCATTGTTATGTGTAATATTATACATTGATCAAAGTATTTGAAAATTATTTAAGGATAGGAAATCAACTGCCATGTACCATGTACTTGTGAAAGTGATTTGGGAACCCACAATTCACTAAATTAAAATAAAGGTAAATGAAGTCTATTAGTAAAAATGCCAAAAAAGAAAGTTGTAAATAATCCACCTGTCAAGAATCTCAGTTGATTTCCAGTAGGACAATCTCTGGCCTCGATGCTTACAGATATCATATCAAGCCCCTCTCAAAGAAACGTTGTCTTACAGAGAACTATTATAAAGCCCTGAAATTGTGAACATATAAAAGGTGTTTTTTAAAAAAACAATGGGCAATCTAGGCATGGTGGCTGTGATAAGATTTCACTGGCGGAGCTTACCCTTCACATTGAGAACAGAGATGATTTATTTCCTATTGCTTAAGTTCTTAGCTTTCCTTTCTGCTTCCTGATTCACATCCCTTTAAAAAGTAGACATTGAAGTAACAAGGTGAATCTAAAAGATGAGAAAAGGTCAGCAGAATGGCAGCCACTTTGCTCATGAAAGTCCAGATGGGAATTGGTCAACAAGAAATTACAATTCAGGTACTAATATACAATGCAAAAAAAATTAGCATTATTCTTCCGAGACAAGCTGTGACATTTACTTTAATAAGTTTGGAAATGAAGGGACAAGCTTGGAGAAAATATTTATTTCTCCTTGGTACGTCTCTTAACTACCACAAAACTTTAGATGCTTATTGATTCATTGGATTGAGTTGCACACTTTCAAAGGCATTGCTTTATTCTCATATGGATAAATGATAAAAGTTAAAAACTCATGTTTACTGTGTCTACTATCTACGTTGGTACATGCTATACCACATAAACAATATTTTTTCAGAGGTAACATGCTAATGATGAAAAAGTAAAGCATAAAGCAGGAGGGTGTTTATAATAAGATAATTTCAGGAGTTGACAGTGTATAATTTATGGTATGCAACAAACAGGAAAATGTAGGGCCCTTGTTGAAATAGTATTAACAATTTTAGGACAAAATAACTAAGTACTACCCATGAATGAAGACCTTTTTGTACTGGGTCCTATGGGACCACACATGTCACAGGCTTACAATGCCAAACCAGATAAAGCAGGTCATATAACTTGAATGGAATTCAGTAACTTGTTTGAGGAAAAACATTACTCTTTTAAAGTTATAAATTACTTAAAGACAAATCTCTTTATCTAAATAATTATGCATGCTGCTTAGAAGGATGTCTGTTTTTCTGATGAAGGTTGTGGTATTTTCAAATTTTAACCTAGCAAGGTATAGTTTAAAAGCATGCTCTCACTAAATGAATAATATTGGAATATGTTTTCTAGAAGGATAAAATCAGCCTTAAAATTCAGAAAACTCTTCCTGCCCTTTATCAGTTTTGTGACCTTGACCCTGATCCCTGAACTTTTGAAACTTCATAAGTTTCAAATAATAAATTTAAATAATAAAACATAGCATTTAATGTTGTTTTAGGCACAGAATAAGTTGATCTTGATGCAAGATACTTAGCACAGTGCCAGAAACAGAATAAATTCTACAAATGCTTGTCATTAGTAAAAACAATCGCTAATATTCCTTAATTTCTAACAGATACAATATTCTCATAAAATTGCCTTCTATTCTGCCAGCTTTACTTCAAGATAAGTTTAGTTATCTTGGTTTTATACATAGCCACTTATCAAATTCATCCTGATTAGAACATTTAATAAAGAGGGCAGCATTTCAAAAGATACAAATGTAATATTTGATTTTATTCTTTGTGTTTATTTTTGTTGATTGAGTGCCACACTGAATTCTTACACAATTGTTACTCATTAACTGGATTTTCCCTGAAAAATGATTACTTTTTTACGTGAAGAAAATTTTCAATTGTTCAAGCACTTGTCCTTACAGCTTTATTGTTAATTTTACTTTGCTAAGGAACATTGAGGAGTGCTTAGATGGCTCTATGGATAAAGGTGTTTCTTACCAAGTTTAACTACCTGAGTTTGATTCCCAGTCAAAGAGCTTTCTGTGCATGTATGGCATGCTGAGTTCAAATTACTATGTAAACAGCTTGGCATAGCAGTGGACATCTGTAACCACAATGTGACTTTACTATTATGATGGACTCTATGTAACTAGAATTTTCACCTAAAATTAATTCTTTGTCCCTAGGTTGCTTTTGTCAGAGTATTTTATCACAACAGGAAGCAAAGTGAAGACTCTCTCAAAAAATAAGATGGAGAGTGGTGAGGAAGGTACTGAGCATGGTTCTTTGGGTAGGTAATCATAGAATTCTTCAACCTTATGCTGTTCTCTATCATTCTGGAGATGCTTATTGGATTGAATGAGTAGTCTCAAGAGCATGTGACAGTATCTTTATCAGTTGGAACCATGTTCTCCTGGAGGCTGTGTATTCTCTAAATCAGGGTTTATTTTGAATGTTCTTTTTAATAGCCAGGATTAAAATGAAAAGAGATTAATGGATGGTGTAATTTTTGAGAAATGAGTAGATTATGATAGTTCTGACCTAACCAATGAATAAAGTTATTGCTGGACTCACAATTTGATGGCATTATTGAGATGCTGGTAGAAAGTAGGAAATAGAGCTTATTTGGGCTAGTTGCAGGTATATGGTATACCTGTCACAATTTTGATTCTTCGTTTCACAGCTTCTATGAAGTGAATCACTTCCTTGACCAAATGCTCCTGTTGCAATGATGTTCTACCTCACCAGAGTCTCATAACAGTGGATCCAGTTGACAATGAGTTAACCTCTGAAACTG